>NC_133549.1:22122107-22451750 GCF_048773025.1 Camelus bactrianus | reverse complement strand
TTTATTTTGGGGGCCATTGGGAGCCCCTCTCAAATAATTGAAAAGTGAGCCTTTGAAGGATCTAAAACCAGGGTCAGGAGGCCCCTGTGGTGGCTGCGAGGGAAAGGTCTACCAATTAAGACACTGTGTCCGGAGAAAGGTACCCAAGTCCAGACTCACAGGACAGAGTCTGCAGGTGGCAGAGGTGCCTCCAGCCAGTGGGCCTTAGGTGGACGGGGGGCTGTTGAGTGGCGTGGGTTTTACTAGGGGAGCTCCCCAGCCAGCCTGGTGTCAGCCAGTCTAGGATTCAAGAAGCTGGAATCTACCAGCTAGTGCTTCTCAAACTGATGTGCACACGAATCACCAGGGGCCTTGTTAAATTGCAGCTTCTGATTCAGCAGGTCTGGGCAGGGCCTGAGAGCTTGCACCACTGACGAGCGTTTGCTGCTGCTGCTGCACTGCCCCACCTTTGAGTCGCAAGGACCTAGATGATCTGAGATGCAACCTTAGTCCAAAACCCCTCAGTCCCTCGGGACCGCCCGCTGTACCCACCTCCAAAACTCTTTCTGATGATCTTTACCTGCAACCCCGAAGAAGAGCTTGGTATTATGGTGTCTACTGCAGTTGACAGTTATACATGAAGGACAGTTTTGTTTAACTGCATAAAGCTTTGCGCCAAGGATGGGGACTACATCTCACATAACCCTTTGAGCCCCCTGGCGTACCTAGGACAACGCAGAGCAAGTGATGTGCTCTCAGCACTCTTTGTTGAAGGAAGAATGATAACAGCCCTTCATCTGAGTTTAGACTTTACAGTTCACAAGCACCTCTACATGCCTACTTCATTATCCACCACTCCTCTTCCAGCGAAACAAAGAGTTCCTCCTGGCCTACGTGCTGGGCGTGAATTTTCTTTTTCGTCATTGCAACAATCCTGTGAATTACACAGGGCAACGATCTTGTGAGTTACCAGCCTTCAGAGAAGAGAAAACTATTGCAAAGAGAAGTGTTAAGTGTGCCACCCAAGGTGTCCTATCGGACTATGGCAAGACTGGGATCTGTCCCCAGGGAGCTGCCACTGCCACCTGGAGGAGAGTTGGGACCAGCAGCAGGAGTGGAGCTTGCTCCTTCTTCCTGGGCCACCCCCATGGTGGCTGGACAGTGCTCCTGAATCACTGGGTCCCCTGCCAGCCATCAGCCTGGGTCAGTGCCTGGTGGCACAGATGATCCCCACTTGGCTTTTCTGTCCTCTGCACCAAAGGCCCTTGTCCTGCAAGGAAGAGCTCAGAGGACTGGATTATGCTCCGGGCTCCATCACTCCTGACTGTGGGACTGTATGCCAGGCAGCAATCCAGCGAGCCTTGGTTTCTTCTTCTGTAACATGGGGCAATGCTGTCTGCCCAGCTGGGCCCGTGGGGAGCCCACTCCAGCAGCTCTTTGTGAAAATGCTTTACACATCATGAAGAGACATACGTGCTACTTATTAATCAAGAGTTTATGTTGTAAAACTGAATTGCTTTTCTCATTTTTAAAGGTTGGGTATTTACACAGAGGCACTCTCACATGCATGATTGTTTTAGCAGCTCATTTATTTGTCTTGCTGTGTAAAAAAATAAGACCTGAACCCCCATGGAAGCCACCAGCCCTCTCCTCCCAGGTCTGAAAGTTGATTTCCTTTGCCATCCTTCGTGTTAAAAGTTAATTACTCTTTTTTATTGTATCGAGGACACATTTTTTTTTAGTGACTCACTCTTCTTTGTAATTATAGATGTGATGATTAGAATGTCTTGTATACTATATTACAGATTTTTTTATACGATTTATCCCCATCACTGATTTAAAACTCTTCCTTTATAAGTTTTTATTGCTGTTTCTGAGACAGTGTTTAGGGACTGCGGCTGGGCCCGGTGCCTCTATGGGGGCTATTAGAGTCACTGTGTACATATATAATTAAGGAATTTCAAAACACAAATTACCGCCTTTGGGGCCAATAGCCAGCGCAGTTACATCTATCATGTCAGCTCTCTAGATGGCTGTGTGTGTGTTTGGTAAAGTAAATTAACATACAACAACGTTGCTTAAAATAATGCTCAAATTTAAGATGTAGCAAGAAGCAGGGAAAACAAACAGTAAAGGGATCCAGGGAGAGTTAAAATCACATATTTAAATGAGGAGGAGATTCCTGCCTGGTGCGTTCCTTCACCTGTAGATTACACACAAAGCTGTCTGGCTCCTCTCCGAGTCCCTCTTCCCCTCCTTCTGTTTTCCGGCCAAACTTCTGTTGGATTTGCATCACCTCTGAGCAGACCCTGGGCTGAGAAGGGACCTTTGGCGCCTCATCTCTGTCACATATTTTAGCCTTTGGAAATGTGTTATTGTGGACACAATGGAACAGCATTTCAGAGTTTGGAAAAAAACAGGAGGAAAAACATCCACCAGTCTAGCAGGAGACGAGCTGTCTCAAATACCAGCCTGTTGGGAGGCCTGCCTCTGACTTTTATGTCCAAGCTGGGACTGCTGGCCTCCAAAGCCTGCTTCTGGTTTTGAAAGTTGGTCCCTTCCCAACATTATAGCATTAAAAAAAATTTTTTTTTGTTACCAATAAAACCATGTTCAGGACTAATATTAATGCTTTAAAACATACAATGGTTCTTTGGAGCCCAGTTACCAGAAGCAAATTCTTTAAAACAGATGTGTTTGTGGTCTGATGTTGGTGTGGACAAGGCACTAAGTATTCGGATGGGTGAGAGTTTCCCCAGCCCCTGAGAAGCGAATGAAATGATGCTTCTTCACGCACAACCCCCCAAATCAACCAGTTACCCTTCCCGGCAGTAACTGCTGCTAACAGTTCAGTGTGTGTCTTTTCAGACCTGCTTGATGTATATTTTATATGAAAAGATTAACCTTTTAAAAAGCAAACTGGACTTAATACTTTTCACCCTTTTTTCCTTACTTATTTTACTTTGAACACTTTCCCACATCAGCGAATATTTAAGCACATGATTTTTATGGCTGCAAAAGATTTCATCTCTCAGCTGAGACCACTGTTTCTGTAGTCTTTTCACTTCTCATAAATTTAGGTTCTTCCTTTTTTTTTTTTCTATTAAGTATGATGCCTCAATGAATTTCCTCCGACATGCATCTTGGTGCATGTCTGCTATAATTCCTTTAAGATAAATTCTTAGAAATGAGGATACTGTGTCAAAGGTTATGCACATGAACATTACCGTTTATTCATCTTAAAGATAGCATTTTCCTTGGTTAAAGAAGCAAATTGCTTTAAGACAAATCTGCTGCACTTGTAGGACTCACCTTGGCAGAAAGGGCTGAAGTTAAGTGCTGGCACCAGATCCTACCCCAGAGCTTAGACACAAAATGACAAAGGGACCCAGCAGCCACAGCTCCCTGTAGGAGGGACCGCTAACTCCTACCCAAACCGTAAGTGACCCTCAGTGGGGATGGGGGACAGCCCAGATTCTGTATCTGGTGAAGATGGTTCAGTCAAGATAGGGTGGTGGGATTCAGAGCTTTGTAAAAGAAGTGGCTGTTACACAGAACGGGTTGTCGCAGCACTGTGGCGGGAACCATGATCACAGAAGTTTCTGGATGCTTTACTCAGTCAGTCAGGTTATAGAGTGTCAGATTTTCAATTTGGGATCTCAGCACTCGAAAGGGAGCAGTACGTTGGCTCCGAAGCTGTTTCTTTTCAGTTTGTTAGAGAACAGCTGGGTCCCCAGGTGTAACTCACAGGCTGTTTTTTCCCTTGTGGCCCTCGCCTCAGTGGGAGTCTGTGGTTTCTGCCTTCTCAGAATGCAGCCACCTATGTCTCATGGTAACAACTCCCTAATTTTTCTAGGGAGATCCCTCTTCTGCACTCTCAGCCTATGTGGTGTGGATTGGGTTGATCCTATCCTTGGGATCCAGGACATGACACATGACCTAGACCATCAGAACTTGCTAGCTCCCTGCCCACTGTAACTGACCCAGGCTGGGCACCTGACTGAGCTCACCAGCCCAGAATGAATCTCAGAACTTTTGTTTGAGTTGAAAGGGCTCCTTTTTTTCCTTTGAAATTACAGTTGGGAGGCTGTAGCCTGGGGCTGCTAGAAACCCTTGCAAAGGGGTGTTGGTCCTCAAGTGGGCATATATATACGTATATGTGTATGTTTCCAGTTTGATTTGGATTCCTGCCACTTACAAACAAGATTCCTGACTACCAATATGATACTAAGTTTCAGTTCAATTCAGAGATATAAATGGGCGAATGCTGCCATAGAGCCTATGTGAATGGCTAAGTCCCCTGCTTAGCACTGCAGGTGGATGAATGGGTCCCTGTCCTTCCCTCAAGGAACTTGTAGTGTAGAGCAGGAACACAACATCTCCGAGACAAGGCAGTGCAGGATGGATGGTCAGGGAAGGGAAAGATCACATTCTTCTGGCAGCATGAGGACAGGATTCATAGAGGAAGTCACATTCCTAATGAGTCTTGGAATGGGACCAAGAATTTGACAGGTGGAATTTGCAGGTGATGGCATTTACTGTAAAGAGCGTAGCAAGAACAAATACTGCCAGGGAAAGCAGAGTGCTTCCACATTTAGGAAGATGTTAGGAAATGAAACTACAAAGGAGAGTTGGGGTCATATTGTTTGATCCTGAATTCTATGCTGAAATAAAATTTAATGATTTCCCATTCTTTGTTTGATGGAGAAGCTTGTATAAGGTCAACTGTCCCATGAGAACAACTAGAAAATCCACACAAAATTAAATAAAAAACGAAAACCTCCAAAACATCTGTTTGAAAGCAACATAAAGCTGTCAAGGTGGCCAGGATCTGAGTGGCAAAGATCTTTAAGTGAAGAGATCATTGAGGGCAGATCAACATTCTATATGTCATTTTTACTTTGGGGTACTTAAAAAAATATTATTTAAGACCTTTATTTACAGGGGCTTGCAGTTTTTTGACTGCTTTTGGAAAAAAATCAAGCTGTACACTTTTATTACAAATTAAAAATGAGGTTATTAAAAATCTCAACTTGACCAGATACGAAACAATTCAAAAATCTTTAAAGGTTGAAAGTCAGGGTGGACTTATAGCGGTTGGTGACAGATGGAGAGTGGGTGGGCGGAGCATTGGAAGGAGAGATGAGACCACTCTTTCAAACACACAGGGCTAATCATATCAGAGAATGTGTGTAGAGAGGTGGGTGAGGGCGTTCTGTGTCAGAGATGAGTCAGTCTCTCTTCTTGGACAAAACTGTTACAACGATGATTTCTTTTTCCTGACAGCATCTACGAAACCCTTTGCAGTAAGAATTCCTAGTTTCTGTAATGTATAGCTTTGGGGGCACCAAGGGGTTGTCATAATGGATCACATCATTCGTGAGCATTAGGGACAATGGAAACTGTAAGACTCCATCCCAAAAGGGCATCTTTTCTCTTAGGAAACAGGTCATAGTCGCTATTAACATCAGGAAGAATTAGAAGCAAGTTGCTGAGGCCAGAATTTAGCCTGAGGATCAGTGGAACCCTTTCCCTTTCTTGAGACATGAAATAATGTGATTTTTTTTGGGGGGGGGATATGTAAGTGATGGATAAACTCATTTTATTAATATTGATTCATGGCACCATTTTAATTTTTAAAAAATGCACCAATTTGCATTCCCACCAATAGTGTACAAGGGTTCCATTTTCTCCACATCCTTGCCAACATTTGTTATTTGTGTTCTTTTTGGTGATGGCCTTTCTGACAGGTGTGAGATGGTGTCTCATTGTGATTTTGATCTGTATTTCCCTGATATTAGTGATGTTGAGCAATTTTTCATCTTCCTGTTGGCCATCTGCATTTCCTTTTTTGGAAAAATGGCTGTTCAGTTCTTCTGCCCATATTTTAAGTGGGTTGTTTGTTTGTTTGCTTTTTAATTGAAGTACAGTTGACTTAAACTGTTGTGTTAGTTTCTGGTGTACAGCATGGATGGACTTGGAGGGCATTACGCTGAGTGAAATAAGTCAGACAGAGAAACACAAATACTGTAAGGTATCACTTACATGTGGAATCAAAAAAATACAACAAACTAGTGAATATAACAGGAAATGAGACAGACTCACAGATGTAGAGAAGGAACTAGTGGTTACCAGTGGGGAGAGGGGACGGGGAGGGGCAAGATGGAGGTGGAGGATTAAGATTTTATCAGGTATAAAATAAGCTACAAGGATGTATTGTACAAATGGGGACTATAGCCAGTATTTTATAATAACTATAAATGGAGTATAACCTTTAAAAATTTGTGAATCACTGTACTGTACACCTGCAACATAATATTGTACATCAACTATACTTCAATTTAAAAAATACGATGTTGTAAAATAAATACATAAATAAATTTTAAAAATTTTTTGGGGGAGGATAATTAGGTTTGTTTGCTTATTTATTTATTTGCTTGCTTACTTAATTTATTTTAATGGAAGGTTGAACCCAGGACCTCGTGCTTGCTAAGCATGAGCTCTACCACTGAGCTGCACCCTCCCACCTCACTGGGTTTTAACAGGAGAAAAAAAAGTTTCAAAGTGTTTGAACTCACTGAGCCCTCTCAATACCTGTGTGAACTTGAGCACATTACTCAACTTCTCTGACTCTCGACCGCCTCGTCTATAAAATGATACGAATGACTCAGCAGCTCGGAGCAGTGTGACAAGACAGTGCTTGGCCACCAAGAGCAATCAGCAAGTGGTGGCTGTTTACATCATCATAAAAGGCAGAATGAAACTACGGCTGAGGTAGCAAGAATGGGTGAGCCCAGGAAGGAGGGACTCATTCTACAGGGGAGTGGGCGAAAACTTCGGGGATGAGTTCTTTGGGATGAACTTTGAAGGATAAATAGGATTTTGATGGAAAAGACAGAGAGAAGGCATTTGGGCAGAAGGAAAAGTCTTGAGAAGAGACGCAGAGATGTGAGGCTATGTTGGATACTTGGGGGGGAAAGGAGCTGCGTGGTGTGGTCGGACCTGACAGGGTGTGGAAGGATGCTAGGAGGGGTGGGGACGTTCATGTCAGTTCACAGGAGGCCTCTGTTTTTGGGCTAAGCAGGCATTTCAAGCGAGGTCCCAGATACTTTAGTCACTCACCATGACGGTCCTAGCTTATTAATGCACCAGCAGTATCTGGAGATGGGATAGGTTGATTCCCGGGCCCCTTCTGAGAGGCCATGACATCACTTCTCTGCTCCATGGGCCCATTTTATTCTAATGCTAAAGCAGAGGCTAAATTAGACTGTGAAGGTAAATACACACAGAGAAAGCCACACAATTAAAAATATAAGGGAGGGATTGAGTTGTTAATCATACTGCAGCATTTCACAAAGAATAGGCTGAGTTTCCCAATGAAACGATGACTCCAGCATATAAATTAATCTTTTGTATAGGAAGAAATGAAAGTCATTAAATGTCATTGTCTTATTTTAAAAGCAGCAATATCCTGCCTGATTGCAAGTGCTTAGAGGAGGATGATTAAACAGAAACCTTATCTTCACTGTTCCAAGGAGAAAATTGGAGAAAAGTTATCCAATTATGGATGATAAAGCAGAGAAAAAAATCCGAGAAGAGGCAAACGTGGGTTGGCAGGTTATCGAGAACACATTCTCCCTTGGTGCTGAGATCGCCTCGTGGTCAACACCCAGAAACTTGCGCAGCCGTAAAAATTACTGCCTTGCCTTAATGTGCTGTCCGACACCAGAGGTGTTCGTAAATTCTTTCTTTCTTTAACCCATTTTCAAGTTCCTATTATTGGTAAATGATTGCTGTTTTGTTATCTATCCCCATAGAGGAAACTAATGATTTCCAAACTTGCCATGGGAATGTGGACACATTATTTATTGTCCCCGAAACTCAGTCTTCTTATCTGTAGGCTGGGTCTGTTGGGCATTACTGGTGGGCCTGTGCTGGGGGTTAAATGAGAGCAGGTAGACCAGGATTTCTCACCCTCACCCTATGGACATTCGGGCTGGATAATTCTTTGTAGTGGTGGCGGTGGGGGGCTGCCCTGTGAACATTATACAATGTTCAACAGCATCCCTGGCCTTTATCTACTAGCACCAGCCTCCCACCCCTGACCCTGCAGTTGTGCTATCCAAAAATGTCTCTAGACATTACCACATATCCCCTGGGGGACAAAGTCACCCTTGCGTGTGAACCATTTATGTAGGTAGAGCATCTGGCTTTGCATTTTGTGAAATCCACACTCAGTTAATGGTAGCTATCATATTACACCTGAAACTAACACAACATTGTAAGTCAACCACGTTTCAATAAAAAAAATTTTTTTTAAATAGTGGCTATTATTTCTACTTAATCAAGAGTGGCTTACTTCTGATATCGCTGTCACAGTCTTCCAACAGTTGCTTTCAAACTTAATGTTGTTGTGAAATGTACTCAATGCATGATGGCTTAGAAATTATTCCCAGATTTCTTTCCTTTTTATTTTTTATTTTTTGCCAAATCAAAGTATTTAATTTCTAACTTGGAAATCATGTTTCTGGTCAAGTAAGATTGTTTTCCTTCAAAGGAACACATTTCCCCCCTCAATCTTAAATTAAAATTTTGGATTTTCTGTTTTCCTGGTGAACAAGGTGCTGGGGCAGGTACTGACTCTGAAGGGAATATCACTTGACCCGCGCCTGGTAGAGTAAAGAATTATTGAGCAGTTACCATGTAAAAGGTACCACTTGGTGTGCAATGGCTCTGTGAGAATATGTTTTATTAGGTACAATAATATGAATGTTCATTTCAAATAATTATCAGCTTGATCGCACGGATATGAAAATGGAACCAAGGCCATGCAGAAACATTCAGCAAAGATAAGGATGGAACCACCTTTTCCACTTTTTACATCTGTCTAGCTAGTGGGGATTCTAATTCTCGGAGGAAGAGGGAACTGAATCATAATTAGCATTTTATTTGGATAGTATCCATTCCCTTTGGACAGGTATTTTACCAACAGAGGACAAATTCGGGGATGAGGAAAGAAGATTTTCTTTTGGGTCAACTTAGAAAAAATATCTAGCTGAGTTCCCTAGGACTGCTGCAGTCAATTCCCACCAAGTGCCTTAACACGACGGAAAGGTATCCTTCCGCAGCCGTGGAGGCTGGACATGTGGAATCACAGTGTTGTACTCTGTACACAGGGCTGTACTCTCTCTGAAGGGGAAAATCTTTCCTTGCCTCTTCCTGCTTTTCGTGGTCCCAGGCCGTCCTGGGCTTGCGGCCACAGCACTCCAACCTCTGCCTCTGTCTTCACGTGTCTCTGTGTCTTCTTTTTGTCTCTTATAAGGATGCTTGTCATTGGATTTAGGGCCCACCCTAATCCAGGATGATCTCATTTTGAGATCCTCACCTTAATTGCATCTGCAAAGACCCTGATTCCAGTAGGGTCCCATTTCAGGTTCTGGTGGATATATTTTTGAGGGGCACAATTCATCCCACCAAAGCATTGTTTTCATATGTGGAGCTCTTGAAGGTTAACCTGGATGGCTGATCACCATTAACACTTCATTAAATTCCAGCTCTTAGCAAGAGGGGTCTTTCCTCTCTCTTGTGGCTTTCAGATTTCCTCTCAAAACCAAGGGGCAACAGGCAGAATGGTCAGAGAAGAATATTCAAGCACCCTGGCTCCTGCCTTTGGCTCACCTCCTCGTGGAGCTGCAGGTGCGAATGAGGAGCTCTTCTTGGCTGTTCGTTACAGCTCTGCTAGAAATGTCAACAGGACAGACTCCCAAGGTCTTCCTGTGCCACTGTAGGCTGGAGAGAGAGAAACGTTCTTGAGATTCAAGTACTTCTAAGTTCTCTAATGGGGGAAACTTTGAAAGTAAATAGTTAACCTTGAAACTCGGAATATAAATAGAACTTGTAGTTTGTTTTTCGTGCTTTGAGTAGCAGTTAACGTTTTATCTGTGGCTGCAGAGGACTCTCTGTAAGCACATCTCTCTTTGTGGGTGGCTCTTTATTGGAAATTCTCTACTACATGAAGATCTGAGAATTTTCATGTGTGGAAATGGAGGAATTTGAGCTGCATGATATTTGAGGCCCTTTTGTTCCAAGATGTTTTTTGACATTGTATTCATTAAAATGGAACTCCTCCCTTTTAGTCAAAAGCTTTTCATTTCTTTTTAGTTCTAAATTGGCTATCACTGTTTCACCTGCATGCCTTCTCCCTTCCATCCATCCATCTACTTACCCACCCATTCACCCATGCATCCATGCATCCATCCATCCACCCCCAACAATATATCCATCTGTCCATATAACCATGTTTTCTCCTTATCATTTCTCCCCACCCCCCTTCTTTCCTCCTACCTGACTTCTATCCCTCCCTTCATCTAACTCTCCATTTATCCATCTGTCTATCCATGTCTCATCCATCCCTTCCTCCCTCCCTGCAACCAACCATGCATTCATCACTGTTTCCTTTCTCCCTCCCTTCCTCTATTCAACTCTCTGTCCATTCACATTTCCTTCCTCCCATCCATCCACCCCTCTAGGATAGTACAGATTTAAGTCACATACTGTGTGCCAGGCTTTGAGGATGCAATGGTGAACAAAGCAGTTGAGCAGGGGTGGCCCCAGGTTTTTGTGACCTGAAGCTTATCCAATTTGGGGGCTCTCTTTAAAAGAATACAAACTCACAAATACAAGACTGCTAGAGCGGTTCCCCTGGCTCAGAAGGGGTGCATGCGAGGGAGGAGCCCCAAAGCTTAAGCTTTGTGGACTTCTTGGCAAATCCTCCTTTACAGATGTGGTCCCTGCTCTCTTGGAACTCAGATTCTTTTGTCACCCAATGAGAGCTGGTCCCCTCTGTCAGGCAGGGATTTAGGCAAACCTGGTTATGAACTCCTAAGACCGTGTCTGTGAAACTCTGGAGTCTTCCCTCCAGTTTCCTTCATCATGTCCCCATCCAAATCTGCACACTGCATTTTGGCTCTTTCTTCATCACCTGTACACAAGTTCAACCTCTTTCACTGGTTTCCATAAAAGATCCATGTGCACCAAGGGCTTCATGAGTGGCAGCCCTAGAGGTTGCCAAAATGGCACATCACGCTTTGCACAGCCTCTGCCGTCTCCCTGCCTCCAGCCTCTTCTTTACCTGCTCCCACAGCTCTCACCCTCACAGGGCAGCTTTAGCCCTTCAGCTCCTGGGACCTTTGCTTCTGTTCCAAGTGGGTCTGCCAATCAATTTTCCCCAATAAAGGTGGGAGTCTCCTTGACAGAAAGTCACATGCTAGCTTCAGGAGAATATTTTCTCCACCTCCTTATACTGGGTTAATATCAAGATCACTCTGTTAGGGTGAGATGAGTCTAGGACAAGGGTGCTCCAGTTTGGGTTCAACTCAGTTTTCCCATCCACAAGAATGGGAGCATCTCAGGTGAGGCTGTGGGAACAAGAGCTCTGGGGGATGTGAGGCCTCTCTCGGGGTCCATGGGGAGCAACAAAAGGGCTTCTTGTTTCAGATGCTTCCATGCCTTGGAGTCCAGGGAATGGGTGCCCCTCACCCCCGCTCCCGGACGCCCAAGGCTCTGTAATTCCCCAGGTGCCTGCAAATTTCCAGGCACTATGCTCAGAAAGCCCTGATTCCTCTGCACTGGAGTCATTTTGCTGGTGTTTTGTTTGGGTTGGTTTTTGCTATTGTGCTGGAATCTTCCAGCTCTGCTGGGGCAGGACTTGGTTCTTTGTTTAAAGCTCACCATCATCCGCAGGGCTGTGGGGCATTGTCTGTGTGGCATTACACACATCACAGTGGAAACGACCACAGAAACTTTGCTCCTAAGCAGCTCTTTTCATCATCAATGCATTTTGAAAATATTAACTAATTAATAAACAAGACGGAATGCCACAGTCAGTAAGTGTATTTTGAGCAAAGCAGCCACAGTGCTTTGGGTGGATCTGATCCAGTGGCTACTTGACGAGCCCTGGTGTCCGGAAGGAAGGAGCCCTGCTCGCCACCTGGCACGTTCTGGGGTTCTCTCCACTGTACCCCAGATGGGACCCCTACACCTGTCTGCCCTGACCGCCGGAGCATGTTTTTCTCACCTCCTGCAGCAAAAGTTTGGAGGTTCCAAATGGGACCCCAAGACCAGCTCCAGGTTGCCCCCAAACCATACAACTCTCAACCTGAAGCTCACCCAGGCTGCAGCTTAACTCAACCAGGCCCCTGGGAGGGCTCAGCCCAGAGCAGACCTGTTTTCTTTTCACTTTGATTTACGTGGCATCCAGTCCCATTTTCTTTCTGACGTGCCATCTGGATTGAGCTCAAATATTTTCCAGTTTCCTGAAATGACTGTTACCAAAAGACACATGCGTGGCTATGGAGGCTGCACTTGAAGGTCACTGCGAGTGTCTGTACAATCGGTGGGGGGTGGGGTGGGGGGCGGGTGGCTGATGGGCCCACAGCTAGGGCGTGGGGGAGGGACGTGAACTTTCCCATAATGGCCAAATCCAGTGCCGCTCCTTCCATAATGAACTAACGGTTCTTGCAATAACACCGTCTCCACCCCATCTGGATTTTGAAAAATACACATAATTTGCTTACAAAACAAATCAAAACCCACCAAAATGCAGCATCCTAAAACTCCCTAAATTTACTGTGGATGCCAATTTCCAAGAGTTTGCTGGGCTACCATACACAAGCCAAGGCAGTAAAGAAACCAGTAACCTATTTAGAAACATTCCACATCAGAATCTTTATAATCTAACTTCATAGTAACCCCTCAAAAAGCCACAACCTGCATCTTTAAGAAATTCCTGTATTTTCTCTACAGGAATCTTATCAGCGATACAAAAATCTGTAGTTTTTTTTTAACTGAAGCTCTTTATTGATGTTGAACTGCACACCTGCCTCTCCAGATGTGCCTTTCACTTCTTCCCCAGGGCACGGTCCACCGTAGTGAAACAGAATTCTGAACACCGGTCCCTCTGTCTGACTGTCCCCTTGCAGGTCCCACCCTTCCCTCGGCCCCCAACTGAAAGTCTACCCTTGAGAAAGACCTCCTTGAGCTCGCAGACATCTTTGCTCCCTCCGCTGACCCCGCCCACCCTGCTCCACACCTGTCCTGGCACTGGCCACGCCCCCTCGAGTAGGCTGAGTCACGCTCAGTCCAGCTGGGGCTGAGCCCCAGTGTCCTTCCCCATCGCTCCGGGCCCCACACAGGGACCCAGGAAGGATGTTTCCTGGTGGGCACTGCGGGTCACGTTGTCCCCGCCCCGTTTCTGCCTCTCCTCGCGCTCACCCAACCAGCTGGTGGCTCAGATGCCTGGGGCCATTTTGCCTCCCGGGTCCAGAGGTGAGCTGCCATTTCCATGACAACCCTTTCACATGTGGGTGTTTGAGGTCATGCCTGCACAAAGGACGCAGGAAGCCTGAAACATCCACACGTGTGTTTTCATCATCTGTTAACACTGCGGTTTTATTGCGGGAACATGCGAAAGTGTGTCTGCTGGTGCTGCAGCCCAGCCATCTTCAGCTGTCTTCTGACCTCTAAATGCACTTTTAGAGGGTTTATTTATAATTTTATAATATTCTTAAGCTTTATTTGGGGGGGGGATTAGATTTATTCATTTAATTATTATTTTTTATTGGAGGTACTGGGGATTGAACCCAGGACCCTGCGCATGCTAAGCATGCGCTCTACCCCTGAGCTATGCCCTCCCCCCATAACAATTTCTTATGTCTCCCTTTCTAGAAAATTGAAGTCTTGTGCTTTAAATATCTTATTTTTAAAGATTTTTTATAAAAGGGAATCAGAAAAGGAAAATAGGATGACACCCCCTACCTTAGTGATGTTAAGTGAAGGGAATAGATTTCTTCCTTCGAAATACTGTTTCCGGGGTTTCCCGGTGAGCACCTATTCCTGTGCCGAGTGTGAGGAAGGAAGGCTCTGTCGTTGCCAAAGGAAGACTCAACTTCCCTTTTACCTCGTCTCAGCCCTGCCCCCACCCCCACCCCCACCAACTTCCCACCTACTTGCTAATGGCATGTTCTCACTTTTTCATCATCTTTGCAATCTGATCGTCAAAAATGATACCTGTATAGCTTTAAAAGTGTAGCTCTGTAAAAACTAGCATTTTCTTAAATTGTGGTTGCAGTGATTGGCTCTGAACATTTCTTTATCAAGCCAGTGCGTGATGTTCTTACTTCTCCTTGACTGTGGGTTATGGGTTAGCAATTCCTGCCTATTGGTTTTCTTCAAACGAGGAAAATTCATGGCTGTGTTTATAAATGTAGACGGCGGTTTTCAAAAGGAAATGAATTATGCAAACTTTCTAAAATTCCTCTGACCTCAAAGTCAACCTGAGTTCTTACCCATTACTCACCCCCTGTCTCACCGTAGTCCCTGCTCCAGTGGCCTGAACCCCCTTCTCTCTTTGAACGGGTAGGCTCCTTCCTGTCTTAGGGGCTGTTTCTACCCATTCAGTTCTCAGAACAGGGGTTGGCACTGGCTGGATTCTCAGGAACCTTTTGCTAAGGGGCCAGAGGATTTCTAGACCCTAGGGAAGCCCATGGGGCACAGGCAAGAAAATGTGCTTCGTGGCCCAAGACCTGAGTTCAAGTCCTGACCCCGGCTCTTCCTAGTGAAGTTCTTGGGGAAATCGCTCAGCCCCCAGGAGCATCAGGCTTTCCCACCTGGAAAGTGGGGTAACAGCCCCAGGTCTGATGTGGAGAGTGATGGGAACCAATGGCAAAGTGCCATTCCAAGGTGGGGGCATTAATTACGCTCAGGTAACTGAGTCTCCGGTCAAAAGCCATCTCTGGGGAGAATGATGAGCTGTTGCCTAACAGATATATTTCATTTCAGATTTTTTTTTTTAAAGTAACTTTTGGGATCAGTGACAGAATGAGAAATGCCAGTCCTTGGTCTTCACTGTTGAGGGAAGTTGGGCTGGTTGGGGACAAGAAGTGTGTGTTGTGTGGTCTGAGGGTGGCCTTGGGCACTGTGCCCATGAGAGGGGCAAGGACACTTGGCACCTCTGTTTGGCCTGGTCAGCCTGGGGCAGCTCAGGGCCACCCAGCCTCCACTGAGTGTCACCTCCTCTGTGCTGGGCACTGTGCTGGGGACAGAGGTAAGCCTGACCCCAGGGCCTGGCTGGGCCTCTGGGGGAGAGACACAGAAGCAGGGCTGGCATGGAGCCAGTCCACCTCTATCTGGCATATCTGCCTGCTTCTGTCCCATTTGTCCAGATGGGTGTCGTATGGGGTGTTCAAGATGATGAATATCACTGTGCACGTAGGTAATGCCACATTTTGATAGTGTCAGGTACCCAGTGGAAAAGGGGAGTGTGTAGACCCAGGGGACAGCAGGTGTAGACCGGGTGGGGTGGGATGGGCCTCCTGAGGACAGTGTAGTGAAAGGGATGAAAATACATACACTGCTGACTGTCAGTCAACGGGAAGATGGGGAGCACCTAATAAAAATGTAAGGTGCCATCCCTTCATCCAGCCACCCATCTGTCTGCTCATCCGTTCATCTGTCCATCCTGCAAACGTGGGCTGAGTGTCTACTCTGCTGGGCACCACGTCTGATGTGACACCAGAAAACCAAGACTCCTTCCTCATCCTTGAGACCTCACCGCTCAGTGGATAGTGACAGTCACTCGTGCGAGCTTGATGACAATGCCATCAGAGCTCAAAGTCAGGGGAGAATGCCTGTTGGCGAGTGTGTTAAGTGGGGACTGGGGAAGGATTTGGGGGAGTCTGAGTCTTTGAGAAGGGCCTGGAAAGATGAGAGTGGTCAGGATTCAGGTGGGTGGAAGATGGTAAAGGAAGGAAAGGAGGACAGTCCAGAAGGAAGCGTGAGCAAAGGCAGGAAGGTGGGACCCCTTGGGCACGTCTGGGGACCAGAGAGGAGCTGGGTCTGCCTGGAGAGCAGGGTGTTAAGGTCCCTACAAAGGAGGAATGGGAGATAATGGCTGGCATCCAGGTGGGCTACACCAGGGGCTAAGCCCCTTGTATCCATTACTACTCTGAAGCACCACTCTGGCCCTGTGAGGGGGAGCCGTTTATCCCCTTCCCCCACTTTGCAGTGAGAACGCAGACGCACCTGCCCAAGGGCAAACAGCTGGTGAGATCGCAGTGATGCTTTGTAAGCCCAGGTGCTACGGACTGAACTGTCCCTCCCAGATTCGTATGTTGAAGCCCTAACACCCAACATGTTGGTATTTGGAGATGGGGCCTTTGGGAGATAATTAGGGTTAGATGAGTTCACGAGGGTGGGGCCCCCAGGATGGGATGAGTGGCTTTACAGGAAGTGGAAGTCACTCTCTTTGCACCATGTGAGGACACAGTGTGAAGGTGAGCCCGGAAGAGGGCTCTAACCAGGCACCTAATTGGCTAACACCTTGAGCTTGGACTTTCCAGCCTCCAGAACAGTGGTAAATAAATGTCTGTTGTTTGAGCCCCCAGTCTGTGGTCTCCTGTTACAGCACCCTGAGCTGGCTAATGCACCAGGTTTCTCTGGGCCTGCTGACTCTTCTCAGCCCGTCTGGGGCCGCCCCAGGTGCAGGCCCTCAACAGGGGTCCCCCATGCTCCTTCACTGATGACCACCGTGGAAAGAGCCTTTCCTCCTCTCCTTGGGGATGCACTTGGCCTTGGGGTTCCTCTGAGCTCTTGGACCTCCCCCAGATAAAGGAGGCCAACCTGGGGCTGCAAGGCTCAGCTTCCTCCCTGGGCTGCTCCCCCTCAACGGAGAACACACCACTCTTTCAAAGAATCCTTTCTCCTTGTTACCTTCACGCCAAGGTTATCTACTCAAGTATGTACCGAGTAAATGAGGTTGTTTGGCTTATGGATACAAATAGATACTGCTTTTTTGACTTGCAAAATGAATTCCACCGTGACTGGCTCACCCTGAAGTATGCTAATGCTCAATGAACCAGTTGTCTATTTATTTCTGTTTATGCCTGCAGACCCATTAGCAACTTTTTCTTGTTTTCTTTTAGAATATTAAACGGTTCCAACATATTCTAAAAATTAGTTGATTAGCTTGTTAGGGCACATTTTAACTGCTAGCTCCGCCGAACCAAAGGAGAAAATGAAGGTAATTTTGTTTGCAAGGAATGTATGATTCGGAGCTGACTGTTGAAAGATGTGCCGCGTCAACGTAATGAGGGAGTGTAATATCTTAGTTTGCATCAATATGGAAATAACCGCGCGCTTTGACAGACCTGATGCTGAAGGCATCACCCGCCCGCTCATTACGCATTCCGGCTCTGATTATGAAAAATAGTGTGTTTTCTTTTAAAGAGGAATCCGCATTATCAATCAAACCACACCAATTATTTCAGAAAGGGATCACAGTGAAGCCGACATGGGGGCTTTTCAGCTAGAACAGTGCCTGATAGGCAGGCTGATCGCAAAGGGTGTGATATTTTTATTTCATGACAGTTGTTAGTATTAATTAGGAACACTAACGAAGTATTTTGTGCCGTGGCACCCAGACAACCTGCTTTCCCCGCCATCATCTGGATCTTTATTATTTTGTTTTAATGAGCCCTGTCTTAAATAATATCAGTGCACTTCTAACGGTAGCTCTCATCCAGTCAGCTATTCCAGTGCTTTCCTAACAGGGCTGTCATATCAGGGAAATAAGGAAAGGGATGGAGAGGGGAAAAGAAAGACAACAGGAAAACCCTAGGCTGAGACGAGCAAAAACAAAACAAAGGGTGGAAACAAGACAATGCTCATTGCAACGGGGTATGTTTCCTTGTGTGCGTGTGTGTGTGTGGCATGTGGGTTTGAAGTTCACCCACTTATTTTTATTCTAACCTTACAGATAGGTTAGAGGAAGAGTCCAGGGGCCGGAACAATGGCTCCTGGGCCATCCTGGGGGTGTGGTCACTGGATTGCCGTTCTCCGCATTGATCCCCGCTGGGCGGCCAACTGCATGGGGACGGGACAGTCTTGCTCACATCTGGGGTATTCTTGGCAGGTTACTCCCGGGACCTGAGGCTAAGTTAACATGCAGGAGCTGTTTGCTAATTGAATAACTGACAGGAAGGAGCTTTCTCCTTCTAGTTGAAAACCTCCATCTCGATATACTTGGAGAGCATAGAGAAGCACACGTTTTTCTTGAACAAAAACACAAAGAAAAATTGACTCTTTAAGAGGCATGGGGGACACTGATTAAGCGTGGGGAGTCAGACAGACTGGGACACACTTTGGCTGTGACGTTGGGCACGTTGCGTCACGTTTCCATCCTCAGTTTCCTTTGGAACAAGCAGGGGGTGTGAATCAGGGATGATACAGGGATGATGTTGGCATTCCATCCCCAGCGGGTCATTGCTCAGTAAGTGCTTGTTGAGTGAAAGACTGGAGAGAGAACCGGGCACCTCTGGGTGCTTTTGCCCTTGAATTCCCAGTACCAGGGCACGTCGACTGGAGTGGTTGTGATGGCTGCACTGTTCCAGCAGTGGAACTGCTGGGTGGTCTGGGCTGTGGGTGTGGATTTGCACAGACCTGCACGTACATTCCGTCAGCGCTGCAGGACGGTAACAGAGA
This sequence comes from Camelus bactrianus, assembly GCF_048773025.1. NCBI lineage: Eukaryota > Metazoa > Chordata > Mammalia > Artiodactyla > Camelidae > Camelus > Camelus bactrianus. Next base: position 22,433,234 of record NC_133549.1, on the reverse strand, counting down.
AAGCCTGGAGTCCTCCTTTTCACCACAAGGCGCGGCCATCACTGAGCCCTCTCCCTCCCTGGGCACTGAACCCTGTCAGGGGCTCTGGCAAGTGCTGCTTCCCAACCCTGTCGCTCTCCCTCCCACCCACACTGCGCCCCACCCAGGACCTTTGGGGTTGAGGAGACTCCTGTCTATGAATCAGGTGGAGATCCCCTCAAACACAGATGCTCTCCTTCCCCAAGGGGCTCAGCTGTGCAGGGAGATTCCCTGTTCCCAGAGGACGGCTGCTGCTTGTGGCTGGGACACAGCCCAGGGCGGCACTGGGAGGTGGGGCTGACAGGTCTGGACTTCGGCCAGCCTGGAGGGGGAAGCAGGGATTTGTTTGCTGATAGCGAAGGCTGAGAGCTTGAGCCTGATGTCCTTGCACAAAGTATCCTGTGTCTACCAGAGACCTAGTCCAATGGCCTCTACTTGTTCATGCTTTCACAGATGCTTTTGTTCAGAACATGGGGTCCCTACAGTCTGCACAGAATGCACTGGATGAGGCTCAGTTTCTGCCCTCCAGGAACTTGGGGTCCCGTGGGAGGAATAAGACACGCTCTACAATCCAAGTCAGAAATGACTGGTGTTTTGGAGAGGGCTGCTCCAGTACTGCAACAATTCTGAGAACTGAGGGACTGTAGGCAGCTGGGGGAAATCCGGGAGGGCTTCTTGGAAGAGGTGGAATTGTGTTCATTCAACAAAAAGCACTTCCTGAGAATCTCTCTTAGGACTCCCTACTGTCATAAGCTCTGGGCTATAAGGTTCCTGCTGTTACAGTGCTTACATAATAGTGGGGGTGAGGTGCAGAGGCAGGCAGTGGATAAGTCAAGAAGCAGGTAGAAGGGACAGTGTGTAGAGAGTGAAAGTGCAGGGAATGCAAACGTCCTGTCAAGACAAATGAGTAGAACGGGGTCCTTCCAGAAAAGGAGGGTGGGTGCTCCAAGCAGGGCACAGTGAGGGCACAAGCGTGGGAGGAGCACAGGGCTGTGAAAGAGAGAGAAGACTGGAGCTGGGAAGTGGACATTTTATCCAGCGGGCAGTGGGGAGCCAAGGCAGGTTGTTGAGCAAGGGAGTGGTGTGGTGAGCACAAGCTGTGCTTCAGGAAGCACAGCAGGGTGGCGGTGGGTGGGACAGGAGGACTGCAGTGAGGCTGGAAGTAGGGAGACCCCACAGGAAGAGGCCGAGATGCCCAGGGATGAAGGAGTGGAGGGGATGAGAGGGAAGACCCCTGTGGGCAGCATGGGGTCATTGGAGTGGGGAGGGCAGGGTGCTTCCAAATGGGTAAGGCCTGGACACATGAGGCAGTGGGGGGTAGGGGTGAGGAGGGGGTCTGGGGAAGGTGGGGCCAAAGAAGAGGGAGATGAAGATGGCTGAGGATGGGGTACTTTAGCGACAGGACCTGTCCACCCTTCCATGACAACTTTCCTATCCTGATTTTTACCAAGGCTTGGTGGCCCTCGGATGGACAGGCTATGACAGAGTGGCAGACATTTCTCAATGGACTTAGGCTGCAGAGTGCAATTTCCCAGCACCCCTGCCCTCTTCCAGGGCCACCTGTGCCTGAAATTACAGCTTTTTGGTAGAGTTGTCAGATTCAGCAAATACAAGTCTAGGATGCTCAGTTAAATTTCATGTTCAGAAAACAATGAATAATTTTGTAGTCTAAGTGTATCCTATGCAATATTTGGAATATACTTAGACTAAAAAATTATTTGTTATTTATATACAATTCAAATTTAATTGAACATCTTGTATTTTATTTGGTAACCCTAATGTTTGGTAGCAATCTCTGTGAAGAAGCTGCCAGCCACGTCCTAGGAATTAATGTTTCTGTGAGTGTGTGGGGGGGAGAGGGAGGGGCAGGGAGAGAGAGAAGTTATGTCTTAGTTCTGGAATAGAAGCAACAAAAATTCTGAAGGAGTTGAGGTTGCAGCTGCCTCATCAGATGGACACCGAGCTGTTCTCGCCGTGGCCAGCCCGACTGACCAGCGAGCTCCTCCTCACTGGATGGGTGTGTTGAGTTAGTGGCCGTGACCATGGGATCCCTTGTTGTCGGGCTCCCTCCTCTGCATGGGCTGCTGGGAGCCACACATCCGAGTGGCTCTGATGACGTCCCATGCACTTGGGTCTGGCACTGTCAGGTTCTAGTTTCCAAAATGCAAGAGCCTGAAGGCTGATGACGTTGAACGTCCCCTGGTCCTGCTGCCTCATTTGCCCCGTTTGCGTCGACATGAAGAGTCCGTGATCGTGGGGATCCCACACGAGGTCTCCCCTGTCCGGTTGTCTGTAATTTGTACTGAGCGAGAGCAGGACCCTGCTGGGTGGTCAGCAGGTGTCAGGGGCTTGGCAAAGCTGGCCCTGGGGGACATCTACCTGTCCGCAGGACCTGCCTGGTTCACCCTCCCTGAGATGATGCGGGGGAAACGCTCCCTGAGGCTTCGAGTCAGACCTGTCCTGTGTGCTGCCACTCAGAGGAGAGTGAGGAGGCCACGGAACAGCAGGTCCCTGCAGTTTCAGGCTCTGCAGAGGCCGTGGGGTCCCTGGCGCTGGGTGCTGAGGGTGGACATCTCTTGGATGAGGGGCTTAGCATGAGCCTTCTGGGGATTCCTGAAACTAGTTCCTGGAGAAAACCTTCCTTCTGCAGGGCCCTCCCACCCTGTTCTGGAGAGTACCACTGTGCTTGCAGTTAACCACACTCTGCCCCCTGCCTGGCTCCCCTCCGTCCCGTCTTGCACCAAGACCTGCTTGTAGCCGGCTGTGGGGTCACAGAGGTGGATTAGACTCAGCCACCAAGTGCTTGAAATTGAATGGAGCCCTGCTAAGCTGTGCCCCTAAAGTGGGGGGATTTCTTTTAAGAAAAAGGTGGATTGGCACGGTCATTTCTGCCCTCAAAATTCAAAAAGGCAACGCTCGAGGGCCTGACCCTGAGTAAGTCAGAGGCAGTCTTAGCCCAGGTCGTGGGGTGGATCGAGGAGAACGCGGACTTCAGAGCCAGCCGGACCTGGGTGTCAGCCCCCCCGACTCTGCTCGGCAGCTCTGTGACTGGGGGGCAAGCACTTGACCTCTGAGTGCCTCGGTTTCCTCATCATCTAAAGGCTGAGAGGACTGCCCAGGAGCAGGCAGGTAAGGCCCGTGGCTCAGGCCCACCATAGCCCACAAAGCCCTGCTGCGCGGCGGGGCCGTAAGTGCTGTGCACGGATTAACTCGTTTAACTCCCCCAGCAATTCCGTGGCCACGATCATACCCATTGTGCGCACAGAGAAACTAACGGGCAGGTGTTCTTTCTCTTTGCCCTTGTGAATTAATGATCTGGTTCGAGGCACTGCCATATACCAGCTCCTGTGACTAGGAGCGGGCTGGTGAGTGCCCTCAGAGCGCTGCACAGGGTGCTGGGAGAAAGGGGTGGGATTCACTTAAATTAGGGGTGGTGGGAAGGCTTTTTGGCAGCGATGGGTTTAAACAGGGGGCCGTGAGAGACTGAAAGAATGTTTCTGGGTGGAGGGGGAAGAGGGTGGTTTGGATGGAGCATAAGCAGTGGCAGAGGGCGTGTGGGAGGAACAGTGGTCCTGCTGGGATGCAGCTGGGTGCTGCCTGTGTGTGTGTGCATGTGCACACGAGTGTGTGTGTGTATTGGTGGGGGACAGAGTGGGCTGAAATCCTGGCCAAGCCTTTTGAGATTTATTCTGCGGAAACCGGTACTATCTCCTAGGTGCAGACTCCAAACCTAAACCACCTTTTAACTCTCTATTATCGAGTCTGTCTGTCTTTTTAATAAGATGTTTTTAAATGGCAGTGGAAGCCTGCCCTTTCCGATCAAGATGGACCACTGGACTTGACATTTAATGGAAAACGCAGCCCGGGTCTGCAAGAGAAGGTGAGCGAGATGAGCACATGTTCTTACAGAGATTATCCTGTAACGGGGGTGGACATGTCTGGCTTCTGTTCCAGGGACTTGGTGCCTGGCTGAGTCTACCTATGGATATAACCAAATCACCGCACACCAGCATTGGCTGGCAGGCAGCAGGACAATGTGGGGAGATTCTGGCTTCTCCAACAGTCTGCTGACACATCACTCCTGTCGGAAAGTTTAAGGGACAGCTGCAGAAATAGCTGTAACAGAGGTCAAATGTGCTAAGTACCCTGAAAGGGGAATGTGAAATGCTGGAGGGGGCGCAGGTGTTTCCCTCTGGGGTCCAAGGGAACGGCTCTGTGAGGTGGTCCCTCAGCATCAGGGTGGTCATTCTATTAGCAGAAGCAGCCTGAGCAAGATTTGCTGGCCAAATGGGGTGACCGTCAGCCAGCAGCGAGAGTGGGCACTGATGAGATAGGGGAGGAGGGAGAGAGGTTGGTGAAGACTGGTGACCTGGAGGGTCCTGAGGAGGGGTGCTCATCTCGGGGATGGGACCTGCAGCTCTGATCCAGGAGGAAAAGGCTGTATCATAGCCATTGCCAGGCTCAGGATTTCTCAGCAACCTCTGAGGACCCTGGGAAAAGGAAGGAATAAATGGGTTGGCCAGCGTGCTCAGATTGTAAGCAACAGAAACTAACTCTGAACCTAAGCAAGAGGGAATTTATTGTAAAAGTAATCAGCACCAATGGGAAGACTGGAGACCTGGCTCAGAAATAGGCAGAAACCAAGGAAGCTTGCTGGGGTTGGGGTGGTGGGAGGATGGACACTAACAAGTAGGAATAGACTTGCAGTGGGAATGCTGGGATGGCCATCACTCCCGGGCAACTGGTCTACCTGCTCAAGCCTTGCGCTCAGCAAGGGCTCAGCCTCAGAGCTTCACACAAGCCCCATGTCTGCCTGTTGGCTGGGGGAGGAGGGCCCCGTCTACAATCCCACAGGTGAAGTGCGTTCCCATGAGGAGACTGGAATGCCATTAGAAATGGGAGGGGATGGGCCCTGAGCTGTGCCAGAGCCCACCAGAGCTGAACACTTGCTTGGAAAGGCTGTGGCCCACACCTGGTTCCCAGAGTACTGTCAAAAGAGACAGGTTGTCCTTTGTCCTGGTGACCCCCAGAGTGTCCATGTGCCTCATGTGTGGCCTGTGGCTCTGGGAATAGCCGTTCAGTTCAAGTGCCCCCGCAGTGTAGAACGCTCGCATCCTAGCTGCGCGAGACCCACGTCAAACAGGAGACGCCTGTTCCCAAGCCTTTGCAGGAGCAACAGCAGGACACTGTTTCAGCAGCTTAAAAACATTTCTTCTAGCAGAAGCCATTATTCTACCAGGAACACTGCAATAAGAGCTGAGAAAATATGACACGTTACGATAGACTGAGCAGTGCAAAAATGACAAGCCATGTGACAAGATGGTATTTTGGGGTTGGGGACAGAGTTAGAAATAATTGCAGTATAACCGAGCACAGCTTTCCCACCCCATCGTGCTGTGCTGCTGGGGTCTCGTGCGTGTAGACTGAAGAGAAAGGGGAAACATTTGACTCTAATTTCAAGCCTTGTTCCGCTAATGGTTCCTTGTGGAATGATGGTAAATAATGGTAATTATTACAGAGCCCTGGGCTTTGAGCTCCTCTTGTCAACTGCAGCTGTGGCCTGTGGGCTTTGCCATTTCTCTCTGAGACTGGTTAGCGAGGCCGGTCTACAGATGTCTGCAGATTTCTTCCTCTTAAACTTTGTAACTATAATTTGAGTAGGTGTCGCCAGATGAACACAGATCTCTTGAGTCTGGCGTTGTAGGTCGAACAGTTTGGGCTTTTTGTAGGCATGGAAAACAGGAGAACACGGATTTACACACAACCAAGCCCCCAGTGATAGTCCATGAAAATCTTACTCATTCCTTCGCTCCATCCCATCAATTTAGTTCCATTCAAACACTGATGATTACCATGAACGAAACTCAGTTCTGCACCAGGTGCCCAGCACCCAGCCTGGGGCTGACGATGTAAGGTGAACGGGACATGCTTCTCCCTCCAGAAGTTCACAGAAAATAAAACCATTGGTTATAATACTGTGGAAGGCATTCTAATATAGACATGCACACGGGACTTAGGAATTAGAAAGTGGACTCCCAAGCCAGCTAAGAGACTCTAAGAGAGGATGATGCCTGAGCTAGGAAGTGAAGGGTAAGCAGGAGTTGGCCAGAAAAGAAGTCTCTTCCAGGCAGGGGGGCTTCACGAGTCATGGCATGGTGGCGTGCAAGCGAACTGCAAGTTTTGGGAGAAATAAGGATGACTTAAGGAGAAATAAGGGGTGGCTGAAACAAGGCAAGACCCTATTTTTAATTTTAAAACAATTATGTTTTTCTAACTGTAGTAATAAGTATATAAAGGTAACTAAGGCTGAATGTTTGTAAATCCCGAATCCTGTACATGCTCTTTCTCTATGTCTTCCTCCCTCCCCCACTTCTTCTGTGGCTGTGCTTCCTTCTAGTCATTCACCTCTCCATCCCTCTCACTCCAGACCTGGGGTGAAATTGAACATATACTTTTATATCCTCTTTAATCACCTACTGATTATACTATGAACATTTCCCTTGCCATTAAATATTCTTCATAGATATTATTTTTAATGACTTTTAATATTTTATCGTATGAATGTACCATCATTTTCTAAACCATTTCTCTACTATGGAACATTTAGGTCTTGGTTTCTTTCTTTTTTTTTCTTCTTCTTCAGTTTTTTGCCTTATAAAAAACACTGCAATGAACACCAAAATAAAAGCATTTGTCCCTATTTCTGGTGATTTCTTTAGGATGAATTCCTAGAAGTCTAGAAGTGGAATTAAAGGCTATGAATATTTCTAAGGTTCTTGATACACATCATTAATTGCCGTCTTTAAAAAAAAAGTTTACACCAGCTTCCAGGTAAAGATGGCAGATTGAACACACTAATTTTGCCCCCTCTCCCCAACTACAGAAAGGGGATTTTTTTTTTTTTAAAGGCATAAACTTGCAAGAACACGAAAGGAGAACAGCAGCACAATCTGGGAATCTGGCGAACAGATGGACAAGTGGTAACTGCTTTAGCAGATTTGAGAAGACTGAATCCCCAGCCGGTGGTGGAAAAAACAGAACACCAACTCAACGTATGCAGCCAAATCCTCAAAACACGCGGGAGTAGGTGGCACCAGTGAGTCTCAGGGAAGCTGGAAGTTGTTTCAGAAGCAGTGGGATCCCTCCATCTCCCCCCTACTCCGTTGGCTGGGCGTAGAGTGAATCCTCCCACCCCTCTCCCTTGCATAAATTCAGATATTATTCTCCGGAGAAGGTAAAACTGAGCAACTCTGCGCTGGGCCATCAGGAGCAGCTAGGATGGGGGAGCTTGTGACACCTGACGGGCTAAGTGAACTGAAGCAGGGTGGCCGCTGGGACCCCCAGTTCTCCCCTCCCCAGACTCCTGGAACACTTACAGCCAGGCTGGGACCTCCAGGATGGAGACTGAAGGAATTTTCTTTAGAGAGTTTGTTCAGAACAAGAGGAAAGACTGTAATGTACCAAGGAGCAGATATTCCAGATGAACTGATAGGGAAGTTCATGTTCGACATTCCCTGCCCACACACTCAGGGTTTCTAAACAGATTTTTAGTTTCTCAAGTATAAGCATGCGAAGGTAGCCAAGGATTACCAGGAATCTAAAGAAAGAGGCCGAAGCAAACCATCAGAAACATTGACCCCTACCTCACACCACACACAGAAGTCAATTTGGGATGAATCACAAATCTCAATGCAAAACGTACAAGGATGACACTTCCAGAAGAAAACATAGGAGAATGTAGTCATGACCCTGAGGTAGGCAAAGATTTCTTAAACAGAACACAAAAACCCACTAGTCATAAAATAAAAGATTAATTAATAGGAGTTCATTAAAATTTAGAATTTCTGCTCCACAAGAGACACCAGTTAGAGAATGAAAAGGTGAGTCAAGGGGTGGGATTAGGTGTTTGCAATTCATACACTAGCCAAAGGGCTTCTATCCAGACTATACTAAGAACTTCTACAAATCAATAATAATAATAAAAAAAAGTCAATAAAAAAGATGCTTGAAGATTAAAAGCCTTCTAGAAGTAAATAAGGATTGGAAGACAAAGTTGAGAAATCTCACAAAAATAGAGTGAAAAGACTAACGGATGAAAAATTTTTTAAAAATTAGTAGACCAGTTCAGAAAGTAGGAAGAGGGGAAAAAGAAAGGAGAAAATAATAAGTGAACTAATTCAAGAAAAATTTACCAAACAAAATGACATATGTTTCAGATTGAAAGGACTCAGGAATTTACCATGAGTCGAAAATAGAGCCACATCATGAAATTTCAAGGCACTGAGGAACAAGCAAGCCATGAGCTGTCACAGAGAATAGAAATAAAATAAACCCATTGCAAGAAGACAAGTCACATTCACAAGGACAGGTGTCAGACTGGCTTTAGATTTCTCAGAGGAGAAGCAGTCTGGAAGCTAAAAGATAATGAGTGATGCCTTCAAAATATGGCAAGAAAATGAGTTCCACCCCCAAATTCTACTCGGCCTAACCATCAGTCAAATCTGAGAGTAGAATATACTTATTTTCAGACTTGGAAAGTCTTAGAAACTTTACATCCTATAGACCCCTTTCTCAGGAAGCTGCTACAGTTATATTGCACCAAAATAACAAAGTTAACATAAAGGAAGATTGAGAGGCAAGAAATTGGAGAAGCACGAAGGAGAGAGGTGAGAGGGTCCCCCAAGGTGATGGAGATGGATGAACCCTGGACCCATCTGAGGACCAGACATGTATGACAACAGAGTGAAGTGGTGTGAGTTGAGACAAGGATGCAAAGTTCTCATCACCAAGATGCCATCTCCTCTTTCGCTATCTTTTTATTTTCTGCCCTGCAAATAATTTTAAAATTGTGGCAAAATATATATAACATAAAATTTGCCATTTTAACCATTTTTAAGTGCATCAGCTCAGGACATTCATTGCACTTCACAGAGGTGTCCTCCTTTGATCTCTCCTGATAGCTAGGGGTTAGTCATGGTGAACTCAGGGGCAGAAAGCAAAGAACACCCCACTCCCTCAGACCTATTCCTGCAGGATCCCCAGTGTGTGCCCACACCCCACCCAGTGCCCCAGCTGAAGTGAGTGCTGCTGCCATTAATTACTCATGGCTTCTCTCACTGACATCCCTAAAGGGGGCTCTTAATTCTCAGGGAAGCTGGAGCCAGACAATGACCCAGAGACTTGCTTATCTTGTCGTATCTCAGGAGCCTTCCTCCCATCCCAGTATACAGCAAGCTTTATGGCTGCCACTCAGCTTTCATATTAATTGCCATTAAATTCATTCATATCTAAGTAGTTGCTGATAAAGCAATAAAAATTTTTTTAAATAAAAATATTTGATTGAGAAAAAAGAAAGGTTCAGACTCGCCTATGTCTCACATAAGAAAAGAATCCATTTCACTGCACAAAATACATTTTTAGTATTTGGTGATTTGACAGGAGACATAAAGGTATTACTGTTTTATTTTTCTTTGTTTTGGTTATTGGGGAGACTGGCCAATTTTCTTATGTTTATTAGTTGTTTGTAGCTATCTTACATTCTTCAGCTCATGCATTTAGAATTTTTCACATCGAAAACAATGCTGAGTGGTTAGGGGCCATTTTTCACAACCATCCCACCTCCCTATCTACTCTGGCCCACCCGCTAGCATACTTCTAGAGGAGCCAGAGGCTGCAAAGTGGGGTTATGCACCTGGACCCAGTGATTGTCATCAAAGTAACATGCTGGTTATCTGGAAAGTCAAAGTTGCCAAAGACATTAATAAACAAAATGAGGAATTGCTGCAAAACCAGGTGGAGGGTTTGTTTTTCCTTCTGATCGCACCCACAGCAAGCACAGGGGTTCATGACGGTCTGGTGGCTGCGCCTGTGTGCGGAGGCAGGGCTGCTCATCGGATCCCAGTGGGAGTCCCCCAGGAGATACTTTAGCCTATTGGCCTGCAGCATTGGGCCCTGCGATGCTGGCAATATCCTGCTGGAAGATGCTCAGGATCGCACCCACTGGTGTGGCGAGAAAAGCCACAGGTGACCAATGCATAGCCTCACTTGATTGTCTGCCAAGGGGTCAGCATCTCTCAAGGAGCCGCTTCTTTCTAACTGATTCTTCAGTTATCGTCACATGTGTTTAAAGCAAGGCGATACTAGATGTGGACACGTGCCATCGTTTGTGCCACGTTGTCGTTAATGCCCTTGAATGTAACTCAGGTGCCCAGTGGGGAAGGGCTATGCTAGGTCCCACTCACTTGAAGGAATCGTACACATTTGTTAAAACTGGGTTTACTGGGAGTTTATCATAAGATAGAAAAATGCTTATAGTATGTTGGTAAATAAAAAGAAAGTGGGGCACACCGCTGCATCACTGTGTTTTCACAATCATGGAAAAGAAGTAATCCATCCCAGAAAACAAAACATCCCGGAAGGAAACGCTATGAGCTTTGGCATTTTTCAAAATAAAAGATTATTTTTTTATGCTGGGCCAGGAGATCGACACCCTCTCCAGCTGTGTTGAAATCCAGCATCTTATCCAGAGTGGTCCAGGGTTGGGGGACAGGCTTTAGCATCTGCCAGGGCCTACGGTCTGTAATATGAATGGAGGTTCATAGCAACATCTCTGCATCAAATTTCATGGGCTTCAGAGGGAAAGAGGGCTTAGCGTGCTTTCTAATACTTCTTTAATCTCCTCTCATACTCTGCCAACACAGCCTTGACTTAATCCGAAAGCAGACTTTTGGCTGTGACCAAACACAAGGCTGTGGCCTAAAGAGAAGCAGACCCGTGGCCATTTTCCAGGGAGTCTGATCAGCTCAGGTGGTCGTTCCGGAAGTCATCACCCCAGTAGTAAGATTTGAGTCACATACTGGCTATGTTTTCAGTTACTCACAGTAGATGTCTATGCTGAGCCAGTTAACTGAATAGTCCTGCTCCCCTTTATCCTGAGTTTTGTGGATATGATCCTCAGGAAGGCTTCTGCTTGCTAGACGTGGAACGGAATTAAGATTAATGAAAGAAGTGTGATTGACAGCTGCACCAGAGCAGTGGGCGGCTGGCAGGTGACAGGTGTGAGAGGAGGAGCAGGAAGTCCAGAATCCACGTGCATCTCACCTTGGGGTGAATTGGATCCTCACAGGGAACACACAGCACATTCACGGCAACGGTTTCTTGGGTTAGTGGGGCTGTTTCTAAAACTGAGAGACTGTACCTACGTTTTAAGCATTTTAAAGGGAACTGCTGCGGAGAGCAGAATTCAATTGTACAGGCCTTCTCCTTGCGGTCCGGATGCCTGGGAATACGGGGTGGAGAGAGGAGCAGGCGACGGGGCACGATTCAGGGGCCAGGGGTGCTCTTGGAGCACTGAGGACGCGTTTGGGAGACTGGGCTGGAGTGAGGCAGAGAAGGAGCGGGGGTGATGGCGAGGGCAGGGGAGGTGGAACGGAAGGAGCACCCCAGGGGAAGGAAAACTGGGAGGCTCAGCGGGCGTTCTGGCTCCCCCAGGAGCAAAGGGTGAACGAACCTGGAGGGAGAGCCGGAAAATAAGAACCGGGACCAACGGTCCTGGGCACGGAATTACTCAGTCTGGAGAAGAGGTTAAGTGTGGGATTTGGCTGGACAGGCCAATGCGCAAGCCTGGCCTGTTTAGATGCAGAGAACAAAGGTGAGTATTCGGAGTCCCTGCTGTCGGGGGACAGAGAGACACAGAAAGCCCCTCCGGCATCGAGGGTCGACTCCATTAATGACCCCAGGCATGTGGTCTTCACAGTCTAGTTTGAACAAGAACACAAAATACTGGGCACTGACCCTGAGTTGCCAACTCTTCCTTTCTGTGGGTCAGGAAGTCATTTAAAAATCCCAAACTCACCTTCTCCACTCACCATCATTTTAGCAAACAGCGGACTTTCCACCATCATGAAAGTAGGAAGGACCGCCCCCCAGAACGGGGCACAGCACTTTATGCTGGATTCATGCCGTTTGGCAGGAACGGGTGTCTTTACTTCTTTACTTGCTTCCAACCAGTGCGAACTTCGTGGAGGGGCGGCTGCCAAGGGCCGTGGCTTCAGTGGGGCAATTAACCCGAAGGCCCAGCGACGCTCACCTGCTGGCTACGCGGCCGCCCTCCGGAGGGCCCTGCCTTCTGATTAACGGGGACAGGGATGCCCTGGAGCCTCCGTAACAAAGGGACTGCGGTGACTGGAGCCAGGTGACTCCTGAACTTAATGTGGTGATTTGATTTGTGACCTTTACTCCCCATTTTAAGCAGAAGAATGAACAACTCTAATTGTGTACTGTGTTATTTTTTCTATATTTAACCTTCAACGTTACCTTCGGGCGAATACCTGCGCCTCCCTGGGCCCCAGGAGAGGCCTTCCTTGTTTACTCATTTAATGCTCCGCTCCCTCCCTCCCTCCCTGAGCTGACATTTTCAGCTGAAATGGAAGAAGGGAGAAAAGGGTAGGTAAATCTTTAAGCTTCTGTGTCTTGATTCTGAGCTGAAGACTTTCTCTCCTATTTCGGAGGACCTGAGCTGGATTTTTCAAAATTCTGGCCTCATATCCCTTAAGTGGATGTTAGGGGCGCATTGGGGTGACTCACCCTTACCTGTCCCGCCCTTGCACACAGTGCGGCCACAGGTGGTGTCGGGAACAGGCTCATATCACAGCAAGATGGGTAGGGGGTGAGCGGGTCCCCTTCGCAGTGACTGAGGACCCAATTCTGGTCAGTGAGACTAGAGTTTTTTTCCGGCAACTTCTGAGAGAGTTCTTTCTTACTTCTATGAGAGCCAGGATTTCTTCCTCCCTCTGGAGGTGAGAAAAGAATGCTCTGAATGCCACAGTCAGCTGTCCTGGAACCAGGAGTGTACCCCGGGAGGAAGAAGCTGATGATGGAGATGGAAAACCCTGGATAATCGTATGCCTGGGGTCCCATCTACCTGGAGGTTGGTGTCCAGTGACTTCTGGTTTGTGCAGGGGTTTTGTTTCTGAAACCAAAAGCCTCCTAGCCGATGCCCCGCCCTGCTTCTTTTCCCCTGTGTACCTTGAGTAGGCGCCCCCCGGCTTCTCATGAATTCCTCCACCATCCCTTCCTGCATTCTCCGGGGACTTGTGTGTCTGCCCAGAACTGCTGGAAAAGGCTGATGAATGAATTGTCTCTTCTATTCTTCTTCCCGTGCCTGCCAGTTTCTTCCTCTCCCCGATTTGAGTTGTTTGGGCTTGTAGCCTCCAAGATGGAGTTCAAATGCCGTCTTCTCTGTACTCACACCCTCCTTTCTGCCTCCTTTGCGCACTGATGAGCGGGGGGCTGGCCAGCCCGCTTCTAAGGGATCGGCATTATTAGGAAACGGTGTCAGCTGTGTGTGCCAATGGTCTAATACCAGTGGCTTCAGGGAGACAGATATCTATTCCTCACTTACGTGAAAGTCTGAGCTGGAATGTGGTTCTGCTCCACGAAGTCGACAGGGTCCCTGCTCCTTCTCTCTCGTGGTGTCACAATCCCTCACGCGTTGCCCTCGGCTGCATGGTCCAAGAGGGCTGACCTCCATGTCCTCACGTCGACCAGCAGGAGGGGGCAAAGGGCAAGGGGAGAACTCGTTGCTTCCCTGTAGGATGTGCCCTTGTCTCTGCTCGCATCCTACTGCTTAGAACGTAACTAAATAACCTGAGCTAGCTGCAAGGGAACCTGGGAAACGTGGCCTTTGTATTCTCGGGGGCTGTGCGTCCTGCTATGAGTTCGACTACAGTGAAAGGAAGAGGGGTTGGGCATAGGGGCCCCTTGCAGTTTCGGTGGAATATCACCAACATCAAACACGTGGGGGCTAGTTAACGCACGTGTCCACCCAGGACTCCTTTCGCAGCAGGTCCCGCTCCTGCTCAAGGAGAAAGAAAGCCAGTGTAACGGAAAACCCCCTGCTAGTGCCAGTCCACTGAGGGGCTGTGCCCCCGACACAAGCAAGGCGCAGAGCAGCCTCGGGCCACACTCTCCAGCTGCAGGCCCAGGACGTGGCAGTCTCAGGACACCAAAATTATGAGACCGAAATTGTGCATGGCATAGTTCTACTTACTGCGAATGAGAGATTTCTTTCATTTTCTACATCTTACACAGTCTAATAGGATCGCGCTACTTGCCTGGTTTGGTAAATCATGGAACGAACAGAATGTACGTGACAGCAACAGGAGAATGTCCCTCTTGCTGGCAGCAGAGCTTGGACGAGAACTTTCCAGTGCGTCTGGAGCAAGCCTTTGGTGCCCCCTCCATGTAGAACACCTCTCTCCCTAGTGCGCGTGAGGGACTGATGCTTTCCAGCTTGCGATCTCAACAATTAGCCCAGGGAAAGGCAGTGCCAGATAAGCTGTAACACTGTGTTCAGTACATGCAATCAACTGCTTATTTCAACCATAGAAAAGCTATGCTCTTCTTACTAACAGAAAAAGAATTTCTTCTACCCCTCTGTTACACAAATACTTAAAATGTGTTGCTTTGAAGGAGGGGCCAAGTAATTAGCCTGCTCCCAGGTAAGTCAAATGTCTTTTTTTTTTTTTTTTTTTAGTTTTATTTTGATTGGGGGAGGTAATCAGGTCTATTTATTTATTACTTTATTTTAATGGCAGTACTGGGGATGGAACCCAGGACCTCATGCGCGCTAGGCATGCGCTCCACCACTGAGCTACACCCTCCCCCCAGGTAAGTCAAACGTCTTTATTGGATCCCAAAGGACTCTGCATTTTCATTATTTGTTAATAAGTCTCCCTGGCTCCCCCACGGATTCTAAGATTCTTGTGGACAATAATGTACCTAAATCACAATATCCCCAGATGTTGGGGGATATGGGTAAAGCCTTGAGAAGACAGACACTGGTCCAGGCTGATCAGTATTTGGATCTGGATGAAGGATTCTATGGTCAGGTTGGAGCATCACTGCCTGTGACATTCAGCTTTTGGAAACTCATAGCCCACATTCGAACACCAGAGGCCCTGAGAAGGATTGCTGCAAATAACTCAGTTTAACTTTGTTCACTCCAGTGTGTCTCAAACTTACATAATCACCCTTTTTTGAGGTATAGTTTGATTTCTTTAAAAAATGATTACTGTGATGTATTTTGAGTGTGCAGGAAATATAAAGGTTGGCAGAAGCACCTGGTGCTTATCACCCTCGATGTTCAGTGTTAATATTTGTCAAATTGCTTCAGATTAAAAAAAAATTCGGCATCCATAGAGACAGAAAGTAGATTGATGGTTGCCGGGGGTGAGGGAGACGACAGCATGGAGAATGGCTTCTTAGCGTGGAATCTCCTCTGGGGAGGATGAAGATGTTCTGGGACTGGACAGAGGTCGCGGGTGCATGACACTGTGAATGTACTAAATGTCACTGAACTGTACACTTTATAATGGTCCCTTTTATATTGTGTGGATTTCACCCCCCCCCCCCAAAAATTCAAAGGGGGTGGAGTCTGGGAATCCTGGCTGGGGAAAGAACACTCCTGTCAAGGGGTATGGAGAAGTGGGCAGGGATCTGGAGGTGGCCGGGGAGGCAGAAGGGGACCCCGAGGTTCACAGCCCCGGGAGCTGGGGAGGGAGGTGTGACTGGAGAGCAGGTGGCCAGCGGCACTCAGTGTGGTAGAGCAGCTGAAGAAAGAGAAGCTGACCAGAAGGTCACGTGGCTTAATTATCCACATCTTAACTGCGCTCCAGAGATATGCCAGGCTCCCTGCTGGGTCAGGGGTTGCAGCAGTGTTTGAGGAGGTGGCTTTAGTGGTGTGCTGGGGAGGGAAGCCAGGTCTTAGGTACTGGAGGTGGGAATGTGCAGAGAGGGAATGGAAGTGCCAGATGCTGGACAGGGTGCACGGCCAAGTGAGGATGTTCATGCTCAGACGGTGGATGCAGACAATCGTTGGAGATGGAGGAGAAAAGATCTTGAAGAGAGGAGAGAGTGAAGGATCTAGAGAGGGAAGAGTTGATTTTGGTGGTGGGGGAGGGGTCCCTTGAATGAGTGGCAGCCAGAGCCTTCTGAACCCAGCTCACACAGTGCCAGTGGGCGCACCTTGGGGGTTACTGTTTTGGATAGAGCCAGTAACTGGAATCCCAGCTCCACTGATGTCTGACTGGAGGAGGTGGCCCTGAAGGATGTGTAGGGCATCAGATGCTCTCAGCTGTGCTGAGCTCCTCTGGGACGTCTCATTACTGTCTGCCAGTCGTGTGTCCTCTCCCTGTGTTATCCAACCAAGGGGGGACCTGGCAATTTGTAACCATTTCTATTGGCTCAGTGAGCCCCAAATCAAGACCAAAGGTTTGAAGAATGCCATGATAGTTTTGATGCCTCTCTGCCACCACTCTGCTGGCCAACGAGCACTGGCATATGCGACTCCATTCTGTCCAAAACTAATTCAGTGCTTAAGAACGCAAGCACTTTCCAAAGACCATCTGTTTACTCTTCTGCTTAAGGAACTCCGCTCTCCCGCAGACTCCTAGGATTGGATTCAATAAATCTTGACAGGGAGGGAGGGATATTTTTTTGGCGGGCCTAGGAACTGAATGTTTTCCAAATGGTACATTATTGATATTAAAACCGATTTGTGCATCACCAGCCATCAAAGAAATGTACTAAATAATATCTCCAGGAATGAAAAGGAAATTGAAGACCCTGTCCTCACCCATTTATCAGCAGAAACACTAGCCTCAACCATAAAACTCAGCAAGAGAGAAATCTCCCGATCCCGGCACATGAGCAAAAGCTCCTTAGGTATATTCAGGCTTAAATCCACCTAAATCCACCTCGAAACAGCCGACATAAAGCAAGCTGTCCCAGGCAGCCCTGGCTCTGCTCCCTTTCCCAGCCCGTGGCCGCCACGCACAAAGCAAAGACATGATGGAAGAAGCTCGGGTATGATTCCCAAGCCCCACCTCCCGACACACAGATGTGCGTGATGTTGCCGAAGTTATTCAAACTCTCCAAAGCCTCCATTTCCTCATGAGTGAAATATCCTCCTCATAAGACCGGGTAAATAATAAATGACAACTAGCACACGGTAGGTCAATACATCTTCCTTTTCCTCAATACATCTTACTTTTATTTCTTTTTCTATCTACAGCTCTGTGCCCTCAGCACGAGATGCGCGTCCGTTTATCCTGCCTCCACTGGGGTGGGTTTGCCTGCTGCCTGTTTGCTGTCTCGGAGAATGTAATTCCCACTACAGAACACTAAACAGAGTAGTGGATATTTAATCAACGTTTTGTTGAATGCATAAGGATCGCGTACAATATAATTCAGTGAGTAACTTAAGTAAAGCAACGGCATAAATATTTAAAGACTCATTGAGGACGCAGCTGTAAATCTGTATTGATTGCCGCTGCGTGTTTTATAGAACGTTATAAATGTCTGTGCATCAGCACGGTGAAGGAGGGGGACAGATCTCCCCACTATCTGGAGGCAGGCACGATTTCCATTGGTCAGGGAGGGTGGAGTCTACCGTCTGCCTTGTCATCATCAGGGGTTCCCAGGCTAGTCCAGGAGCTTCCAAGGGTAACTGGCTGCAGCAGATTCCTTCTGAATTTTATAAAATTGTTTAAATATCAGGACTGTGGTTTTCAAATCAGAATCACCAGTGGTACATCAAATATTTGACTTAAATGTTACCTTTAGAATACTTTAGTGACTAGTTTTTTAAGATTGTAATTAAAAAAAAAAATAACCATTCAAATATGTTAGAGTCCAGTTCTCACCAGGTGGGGCTGCCGGGCCCGTCACGTGGGCTGACCCTGGAAATAAGGCTCCTGGGGTCATCTCTGTGCATAGGTATGAACTTTGAATAAATGTGTTGCTGTGAGAGTGTGGTTCTACCTTCTCTTTCAGATTCAGGTGTGTACACCTAATCACTGAACCCCTGGGCTGTGCCTGATTAAAGGCTAGAAAAATTCAAGGGCATCTGCCTAGCACTTGTCCCCATAATACAAACTCAGTCAGGTGGACAGTTACATTTGTGCTATGATCATGCTGTCCAATGGTGGTGTTAGAACTTGTGAAATTTAAGTTTTTACATCTGACATGTATTTGATAAAACATGGAGGCATCTGAAAGCTGAAACAATGTTATCTAAAGAAAAGCAGAGGAGACTCTCTTCATGATCGTGGGCTAGGCAAAGATACCATAAATAGGATCTACACACTCCCACAAATGCTATCCACTAAAGAAAAGATGCCAAATTTGACTTCACTAATATTAAGAACTTCTGCTCATCAACATGAAAAAATGCTCAATATCACTAATTATCAGAGAAATGCAAATCAAAACTACAATGAAGTATCACCCCACACCAGTCAGAATGGCCATCATTCAAAAGTCCACAGAGGACAAATGCTGGAGAGGCTGTGGAGAAAGGGGAACCCTCCTTCACTGCTGGTGGGAATGCAGTTTGGTGCAGCCACTGTGGAAAATAGTATGGAGATTCCTCAAAAGACTAGGAATAGACTTACTGTATGACCCAGGAATCCCACTCCTGGGCATATATCCAGAAGGAACCCTACTTCAGGATGATACCTGCACCCCAATGTTCATAGCAGCATTATTTACAATAGCCAAGACATGGAAACAGCCTAAATGTCCATCAACAGATGACTGGATAAAGAAGAGATGGTATAGTTATACAATGGAATACTACTCAGCCATAAAAACTGACAACACAACGCCATTTGCAGCAACATGGATGTCCCTGGAGAATGTCATTCTAAGTGAAGTAAGCCAGAAAGAGAAAGAAAAATACCATATGAGATTGCTCATATGTGGAATCTGAAACAAACAAACAAAGCATAAATACAAAACAGAAATAGACTCACAGACATAGAATATAAACTTGTGGTTGCCAAGGGAGCAGGGGGTGGGAAGAGATAAACTGGGATTTCAAAATGGTAGAATAGATAAACAAGATTATACTGTATAGCACAGGGAAATATATACAAGATCTTATGGTAGCTCACAGAGAAAAAAAAGTGACAATGAATAAATATATGTTCATGTATAACTGAAAAATTGTGCTCTACACTGGAATTTGACACAACATTGTAAAATGATTATAAATCAATAAAAAAAGTTGGAAAAAAAAGAACTTTTGCTCATCAAAATACACTGTTAAGAGAGTGAAAAGGCTTATAAGACCAGAGAAGATACCTGCTACACAGATATCTAACAAAGGACTTGAATCAAGAATATATAAAGAGCTCCTGCAAGTCAATAAGAAAAAGACAACCCAATAAAAACGGGCAAAAGTCTTGAACAGGCACTTCACAAAAGAAGGATATTCAAATGGCAAATAAGCATGTGAAAGACACTTGACATTACTTACCAGGAAAGGCAAATTTAAATCATAATAAAGACATCATTGCTCGTTCTCCAGAATGGCTAACACTGAGAAGGCTGTTCATACTAAGCATGTCCTCCAAAGGAATGCACAGAAGTGCTCATACCAGCTTTATTTAAACATTGGAAACAACCCAATGTCTGTCAAGAGTAGAATGGATAAATACATTGTAGTATTTTGACACAGTGGAATATTACACAGAAATGAAAAAGAATAAGCAATTGCTATAGACAATAACATGGATGAATCTCACAGACATAATGAAGAATGAAAAAAAGCTGGACACAAGAATATATACAATGTATCCATTTGTAAGACATTTAAGGACAGACAAAACAAGCCTATAAGGGAGGTCAGAATAGTGATTTTGTGTGTGTGTGTGTGTGTGTGTGTGTGTGGTATGACTAGCAAAGGAGCTGTTCCACCATTGGTAGAATAATCGTATTGTGCTTCTGATGGTTCACATTACACACAAAACCGACCTACTCTGCTTTCAAGCTTTTAAAATCAATTAGGTAGGAGGTGTTTGCGTAAACTGCTTAAAAGTATTACTATTTGTAGCTACTTACCTGTTTGACTTAGGATTCTCTTGATATTGAGAATGAAAAATAAAGAAATCAATTGATTACTGGTGTTAATATTTCAATCTTCATCCATAACTCCTGGTTTTAGTTTTTGTGTGATTATTATAAAAGGCTTGCTGTTTTTATTTCAAAGGAAATGTGATAAAAACTGAATTTTTAAAATAGCTATTTTATATACTGAGGTATGAACTATTCAGGACTTTCTGGGGTGCAAGTCATAGAACACAATTTTAAAAAAAGGGAATATATTTACATGTGTAACTGGGAAGTTCTGGATAAAATTTAGGCATGGCTGGATCCAGAGGTTCAAATAGTGTTATCAGAGTTCATCAATCTGTCCATACCTCCAGATGCTTTTATTCCCAAGCAAGTTCTTCCCATGTGGTGAACTGTGCTGCTAGCGCCAGATCCCAGAGAGAGAGAAAAGTTTGGGAAAGACCAATTGGCCAGACTTGGATCAAGTGTTCATCTTTGAATGAATAACTGTGGCTGGGGTAAGAAGTGTCTTCACCAGTCCAGGTCGAGTGTGCCCATTTTGGGGCTCAGTTGGGTGTTTGGTACCAATTCCCTAGAATCACGTGGATGGTGCAGGCTAACTATGGAATTGAGACAGGCTGGGACTTGTTTACTGCAGTGCCTGCACCTGGGTAAACATCTCCTTGAGCAACAGAATACAAAGAAACTATAAGGGACTAAAAATAACTGTGGGCACTGTGCAGTTGGGGCAAATTATGAACAACAAGATACAAATAGACCAAAAACCCAACTGCTGCTTCTGAGGTGTCAGGAGCAGAAGCAGGGGACTGAGCGGGATCCCTGCACGTGGCACCACCAGGGGGGTGGGCAGACCGCCTAAGCCACCCCTCTGGCCCCACCCACAGGCCCACAGACCCGCCCTACCCTCACCCCATTAAAGGGACCAGCTCACTCCCACTCAGGGGAGCGGGCAAGGGAACCTGTTAACTTGTTTTCATTCTCTGGTGTTGCAGCCCGAGTCCCAAAAAAGCCCTGCCTGAATGTCTCGTCTGGCCTCTTACCAGTTTCTATTGATCAAGGAGTCCAAGAACCCAGGTCGGTAACAAAAAGACACAAAGATGACCCTGCAGAGGGGGAAATTATGGGTAGACAGAGGTTCAGGGCCGTACAGCATGCAAAATGTCATTCAAATAAAAGCCTGGGCCACTACAAAGACATTTGGAAGATGAAACTCACAGGAAGAGAAGAAAAAAAGCTCAAGTCAAAAGGAAGAGGCCATGTGACTAAAGACATAGAAAGGGGAGAAGTCTGGCCATGCCTGATCTCATCAATGCCAGGGCGAGTGTCCTGGACTCAGGACAGTGGGGACTCAGGGACAGATGGACGGAACACTAGTCGAGTGATCTGGTTGGGGGAGTTCTTTAACCTCTCTGAGCCTCTGCTTCTTCACCTGAGAAATGAGAATGATGTCTACCTTGAAGCGTCCTTGAAAAGACTAGAGACAATCAATCACTTACCAACCAGGTGACTGTGAACAGGCTACTTAAACTTCTCTGCGGCTCGTCTTCTGAACCTGCAGCGTGGGACGAGTATGAGCAACACCTCGTAGGAGTGCTGTAAATATTAAACGAGAAAATCCACGTAAACCACATAGAACAATGCCTGGAACACTGTCTGTGTGTAATAATAATTAGTATTCCAACATGGGTGGTAATTATTTTATTTATTACATTTAATTTAGTTTTTATATTACATTTTATATTATTTAATTTATTATAAATTTGTCAATTTAATGAAAACAAATTATATCTTATTAACCAAACGATTTTTTTTTTTTCCCAGCAGGTAAACTGGCACACTACACAGACTCAGAGCTACAAACCATTTTACAAGGGCAGACTTTTTCCCACCCTGCCTCCAGCCACAGAGTTTTCAGGATGAAAAATTCCCACTGCTGATCTCTCCCTACAGTTAAAAAACTGTTACCAGTTTCTTAAGAATCCTTCCAGAGAGAGCATCTAAGTCAATACATGTGTATTTTTTTGCACAAATGGTAGCATTCTATGCACACTGGCCTATAATTTAGTCTTTTAAACTAGACAGAGCTTCTTGAAGGTAGTTCCATCTCTACATACAAAGATTCTTCACTTTTTAAAAATCGGTTGACAGTACTCCATTTTATGAATGGAGCATAATGTTTTAAACCAGCCCCCTGTTGATGGACATGGGGTTTACATCTAATCATTGAAAACAGTGTCTCAGCAAATACCATGGTCTACACGTTTTTTTTGTATATACACACATCTTTTTATACATGTATGACTCAGTCTGGAGGAGAAATCACTACAGGAGGAACTGCTAGGTCAAAGGGCATGGGTCAAATTTACATATTTGATGGATGTTACCCAACTGTCTTCAGTAGAGACTGTCTGATCTACCATCAGTGTATGAGACACTGTTCATTATTGAAAGGATAGACACAAAGGCTTTATATTAAAAAATTTAAAACATAGCAGAACTCAAACAATCCATAAGTTTTTTGAGTCCTAGGAATTGTAGAGACCTGTAAGAATCACATGTGTCTGCTTTTAGAACTGGTGGGCGTATTTTAGGTCCGATGGTAGATTGTGTTCCTGTTGGGCTTGAGTCCACAGTAAGCACCTGCACTGCTCAAATAGAAAAGTATTTTAAAATCACTTTATGTGGCATAACAGAAGCGTCCTATAACCCACTCAGCCACTGCTAGCTTATTTAACAAATCCGTCCCCCTCTTATAATTGCCTTGTTTAATATACCATATATTTTAGTCACCCAATTTAAAGGGTTTGGGAAGATCTAAAAAAGTGTCATGCATCAGGACATTAACAACCTATTTAGCAGTATTTTTTTTTTAGAAAAGCCAAAGGCCTAGAGGATAAATTTATCAAGTACATATTACACATACGATTTCTTTAAATGTTTGTTTCTGCTCCATTTCAAGCATCCTCGTTGTCTAAACTGATGGATTTTTATTTTAGTCAGTCTTAGATTCCAGGAGAGTGATCTTAATGTATAAGATGTTGGCAGTTGACCAATAATAAACCACGAGCCCAGTTCTGTCAGAGTGAAACCGACAGCCATACAATGGCCTTTGGGGACTCAGTTTCAGCCCCAGACTTGTACCAAATCAAGGCCAATAAAAATTCTTGCTTTGGTAAGAAATGGGAAGAGTCTTTTGAAGAAAGTGACTTTTAAAAAAAAATCATGGGAAAGGATGCAACTAAAAGGAAAAAGCACAACTGGGACAGAGAGAACTTTCCACTTGCAGGGGACGTCAAGTCCCAGCAAGTTATGTTCTGGGCGGCAACAAACTGACTCTAAGGTTTGTCCAGCGACCCGGAGAAGCTAACGCAGTGTCAGAGGAGAAGAGCAAAGTCAGAAGACGCTCCCGGACTTAAGACCTCTTACAAAGCTGCAGGCGGCGTGGTGCTGGTGACAGGACAGGCGAGTACGCCAGGAGAGTGAAGGCAGAAACGGAGAAACAGGGACTCATGAACAGAGTCAAATGATCTTTGACAAAGGAGCGAAGGCAAACAATGGAGAAAGGACAGTCTTTTCAACAAACGGTGGACCAACTGGACATCCATGCAAAAAGAAAAAAAAAAGAATCTAGACATTTGCAGTGGAGGGAACCAGCCTATTCGATGCTGGAAAGCGGAAATGTTGCACGACACGCCCGCGCAGGGCTACCGAGGGCAGCGAGGACGTCTTTCCTGAAAACTCGGAGTAAGAAATCCTGCCTAATTGGGAAGGTCAGCGCGGCTGGCTAAGGTTGCTGGGATTTTACAGCATTTTTCACCCTCTGAGTAGGCTGCCTCTGCTGCTGTTGCTTTATGGTGCCCAGGGGTGACGCAGAGCAGTCAAATGTGTCCAGGCGTATTACACCCAACCGGGGGCTTCCGCTCC
This sequence comes from Camelus bactrianus, assembly GCF_048773025.1. Classification (NCBI taxonomy): domain Eukaryota; kingdom Metazoa; phylum Chordata; class Mammalia; order Artiodactyla; family Camelidae; genus Camelus; species Camelus bactrianus. The sequence continues at coordinate 22,409,375 of NC_133549.1, read as the reverse complement.
AAGCAAATCCGAGTGCGAAATAAATACTCATTGGGTTTGTTTTTTTTTTTTTCCAGGCTTATCTAAACAGGCTCGTTAATGGTCGCTTCCAAAAAATATATTTCGCCTCTTTGAGTAGAGGAAAATCAATAATAATATTAGGTTTATGTGAAGGTCAGTCGGTTCAGCACTTAGCTCCTCTCATCCTCAGGTTTTAAAGGAAGCGAGGAAGGAACATTATTTCTGACAACCCTGCATGGGAAATGTCTTGACTGAGATTCTTGGACTTAATAAAAGATTTATGGTGGAAATTCTGCAAGTAATATCTTGTTAAAATAACTTCTGTACTAACCTCAAGTGACAAGCGATTGCTCAAACTTGTTCCTGCGGCTCCTGGGCTTTCTCTTTAATCTTTTATTAGCGCTGTTCTCCAAACTTGAAATACAAGGGATGACAATTGTTTTGGTCCATTATCTTTGATATGAGTGTTTCTTCACTGTATTTGAAGATGTGTTTTCTTTTTCTGAATTACAAATGAAGTAAATGTCACCATTTGATGGCAATGGATGGCATTTAAATACACACTGAATGTCGCCCTGCTTAAAAGTCAAGACCCTTGTAAGCAGTATGAAGTGATGGGCAGAGGGCGTTTTCTGGGGTGGAGCAGACAATGGGAAGAGCTCTGGTGGTGAGAGCCAGAAACGCTGCCTGCCCTTGGCTCTCCAGGAAATCTCTTGTACCGAGATCTTTATTGTTATAACGTGAAAATAAAGAACAACCCAAGTGTGTGTGTACACGTAAAGCCTGGACATTTACAGAGGAACAGCGGCCAGAATCATCTGCTGACTGTGGGCGGATGCTCCTGGTTGTCTATGGTTACGGACTGAATCGTGTCCCCACAAATTCACACGCCGCAGACCTAACCCTCTATGTGATTATATTAGGAGGTGGGACCTTTAAGGAAGTAGTTAAGGTTAAATGAGGTCAAAGGGTGAGCCCTAATCCAAAGTGATTGGTGACCTTCTGAGAAGAGGAAGAGACACCAGGCGGGTGCATGCACGGAGAAAGGCCCCGTGAAGACAGTGAGAAGGTGCCCGTTGGCAAGCCTGGGAGAAAGTCCCCACCAGAAGCCGATCCTGCTGCCCCTTAATCTTGCATTTCCGCCTCCCAGAGCTGAATGAATCTGCTGCTAAAGTTCCTCAGGTTGTGACACTTCCTTGTAGCAGCCATAGCAGGTGAACACACCTGCCTGTCAGGTGATCCCAGCCTCCCTTGCAGCTCGGGCATGGATATGTGGCCCACTCCTGGCCAGTGAGATGTAGGGAAGTCTCCTGGGAGCTTCTGGAGGAGACTTTCCTCCTGATGAGAGAGAGAGAGACAGACATATGAGGAGAACCCTTCACCCCTCTTGTCTTGCTATTGAATGTTGTCATGTGAGGACATGGAGTCTGGAGCTGTTGCAGCTTCTTAGGACCCTTTGTGGTAAAGGCCAAGAGAATCTCCAGGGTGTGGCCCCAGAGCTCTGACCCTGTGGAGCCACAGGCCAACCCTGGAAATAGCCCATCCCTGGACTCTTTGGGATTTGAGAAATGTAAACCCCATATCTGAGCCACTGTACTTGAATATACATACTTCGGTTAAAATATGCTAAGTGATACTGTGATTAAAACAACAACAACAACAACAACAACAACAACAACAACAACAACAACAAATTAAATCTATTGAAATTTTCGTTCCACATGGTACCATACTAGAGAAGTTGTGATTAACTCTGGCCGTTAGAAAGTTGAATCTTCAGCCTAGAGGTTTCTCTGTGTTGGTATTACCTACAGACTGTGCACTGTCACAGGGACTGTGTGTGGTTCCGACATAAATGACATGGACTGACACTCTGGAGTTCCCAGTTTTTTGTTTTTTGTTTTCAAATAGATCACTAGAATTTGGCCTCTTTTAATTTCCTCCACAAACATCCAACCCATTGTCTTGCTTCTGTATGCTTCCCATAGCATCCCTCTTATGCCAAGTCACTTATCTTTCACTTAAAAAAATTTCAAATCAAAGTAACACATGTACATGATCAGAAAAGAAAGTTGCACGGAGGGACTTACAATGGGTCTCCTGTCTCACGTTCCCCTCCCAGTCCTGCTCAGGGGTAATCACATAAACCATTAAATCATCATGTATTAACTTTATGTTCCCACTTTTCCCCTTTCCACTTAAGTATAATCATTATTTTAGTATTTTTTTATAGTTTGTACCTATTCTTAACTATCTATAGTTTGACAGTTTCTTTAAAAAGGTTAAACACAGATTCACCCTGTGTCCTAGTGATAACTGACACCTAGGTATCTGCCTGCCCAAGAGAAATAAACGTGTATGTCCACCCAAAGAACTTCATGAGAATGTACACAGCAGCACTACTCATAATCGCCAAATCATGGAAACAACCCAAATGTAGATCAACTTATGAATGGATAAATATATTGTGCTATGTCCATTCAAGAATATTATCCACCAACAAAAAGGAATGAAGTCCTGGCACACGCTACAACATAGATGCATCTTTAAAACTTTAGGCTATGGGAAAGAAGTCAGACACAAAAGACCACACATTGCATGATTCCATGTATGCAAAATGAACAGAAAAGGCAAATCTACGGAGACAGGAACATTAGTGTTTGCCAGGAGCTGGGGATGGGAACAGGAAGTAATTGTAAATGGGCACAAAGTCTCTTCCTGAGGCTATGGAAATGTTATGCAGTCCCGTGAGCTTACTAATAAAAACTGAATTTTATGGTATGTAAATTATGCCTCAAGAAAGCTGTTAAAATATTAAAAAATGACATCATTCTTTATTTCTTGTCCCATCAAGGAGAAACAGTGCCCTCTACTTCCTTCTTTGTGACATGAGACGTTACTGCCCCATCTCCCACCTCGTCTCTCCCCTTCCACTTCCCAACCTTCCAAGTTGTATATTTACGTTTGTTCTGTGGGGGACGCCAACCTTTCTTTCTGTTTATCTACAAGTAAACTCTGTAGCGGTAAAGGCAATTACCAGCATTTATAATAATATGATTATGCAAATATTTTTCGCAAAAGAACTTAAATTATGACTGCATTTCCTTCTCAACGCTTCCAATGTTATTTTTCCTGGACTACTTGAAAAAGAATGTGCAAATGGACTCTGCATTTTTGCATTCCATCAATCCATTAAAATAATGTCACATTTTATTTTTTCTTCATACTTGAGCAATGCTTCTCTTATTCATTTGAATCCTTCCCCTGCCCCTTGATTGAAAAAAAAAAACCTTTCTATTTTAGAATAGTTCTAGGTTTACAGAACTGTGAGGACAGTACAGAGAGTTCCAATACACCCCACACCCAGGTTCTGTTATTATCAACATCGTACACTAGGATAGTCCACTGGTCACTAACTGAATTATCAGTGAATCAATATGGATGTGTCATTATTAACTAAAGTTCATCCTTTATTCAGATGTCCTTAGTTTTAATGTAATGCCCTTTTTCTGATTCCATTCTGGAAACCACAGTACATTTAGTCGTCCTGCCTCCCAGCCTCCTCTTGACTGTGACAGGTTCTCCGACTTCCCTTGTTTTGATGACCTTGACAGTTTTCCAGGGGGACTGGTGGGGTGCTTTGCAGGGTGCCCCTCTACTGGAATTTGTCTGATGGTTTTCTCATGATGAGACTGGGGCAATGGGCTTTGGGGAGGACAGTCACCGAGGTAAAGCACATGCTGATTACACTGCATCAAGGGTACAGACTGTCCGTGTGACTGAGCTCTGCTGACGTGGACCACCTGGTGCTGGCTGCGTCGTCAGCTTCCTCCACTGTGAAGTGACTTCCCCGCCTCCCTTGCTGTCCTCTTTGGATGGAAGTCACCCTGGGCAGCCTTAGGTAACACTAGTGGGAGTTAGGCTCTACCTCTTTGAAGATGGGACATTTACATGACATAAGTTACCTGGAATTCTTCTGCACAGGAATTTTGTTTATTCTCTGCCATTTGTTTATTCAATCACTCAGTTTTATTAGTATGGACTCATGGATACAGTATGATTTTTGAATCTCTCTAAATCTATGTAAAAATAGAGAGAGAAATGATATAGCTAACCCCCCCCAAATCCATGGACAACATTGACAACAAAGTGAGGTAATACTAGATTGTCTCTGCCCATCCCAAAGGACAGGTGGGTGGGAGAAACACCAAGAGCCACAAGACCTGCATGTTATCAGTGTCTGTGCAGGAGCGAGGTGGAGGAGGAAATGGAGTGGCACTGGATGAATCTAAGTACAGGGGACCCCAAATAACATGAGAATCTCATGGGAAAGAGGGTGGGGAAGCCAGGCAGTTGCAACTGTAGCCAGGAGGGGTTTTGCCCTCTCTCAAAACGAGGCAAGTGCAAGGGCCCATGGTAAGAAATGAAGGAGCCCCCCCCCCCCAAGGGAGGAAGTGCTGGGAATATAATACACATTGAGCAGGACTGGGACAGAGAAAGGAGGGAAAGGAAAACCCAAAATCCAGGTCAAAAGTGGGGAGAGGAACCGTGGCAGGAAAGCCTAGAAAACAAGCCATAATATGTTGGGGCACCACAGAAAACAGCAGAAGAGGGAGCTCTGTGAAGTTAGGAAAGCTTTTTTGAACCCTCCCTCATCCTAAAATTCAGGAGAACTGATTTCCCAGAAAAATGAATAACAAAGTACCGAGGCCATATTCTTAAAGTTATTCTTATTAAAAAAAAGAGAGACTGAAGAGCAGAAAAACAGCCCTGCAGATACGTGCAAGAAAGGCATCCTCAAGAAACAGATCAAAACGGGCACCCCAGGAACAAGGATGTGAGTCAAGGGTTTTAAAGGGAGCAAAACTAACTTTCAGGCGTGAGGACTGTGGGCAAACTGGACTATTCTCCCATGAGCCCCTCCTGAGGAAACCACGAGGACAAAAGCTCCAGACACCCCAAATGCCTCGAGTCATCAGCACACGGACTGGCCGCAAGCAGTAAGTAGTTACCCACAGAACGTAGAATAAATGAGGGCTACGTGCAGCTTGTCGAGAACATGAAGTCCGCATATCCTGATGATGCAGTAAAGCAATCGTAACGTCGGGGAGTGAGGGGGTACGTGAGTAAATGTTCAAGGGTACTGGTGGTAGTATCGGTACTACTGTTCTGGGGTGGTTGGGTGTGTAACGTGAGGAAAACCAAACGATCAATTCTAGGGCACCCTAATTTTCTCATTCCCGATGGCTTTGAAGACCAGGGGTTTCTGTGATTTCACATGAGTCCGTGAGACAGTTTACTTCCACAGCTGGGTGTGTTGGTGTGCTCGGTCGTTCGTTCCCTCGCTCTGTCTGCTGCAAAGACCCAGAGACGATGGCCAACTGTGTTAGGCTCGTAGGTTTATCGGGTTCTTTATTTCTAGATTTTCCTCACTACCCTGACCTCCAGAAGAGACCCAGCTAGCTGTTCAGTTGAATGTCTCTGCAGAGCCCCGGCTAAACCTCCCTGGCCTCCTTTGACCACGTGTTTATCTCCAGAATTGCCTGGAGCAGAGCACCGACTTTGGGTCAAAGCTTTGGTCTATTTTTTGGTAACTGTTTCTCTGTCCCAGCCTCCATCACGCACATTTCTGTTCCTGGGCATCCAGGGCCCGCGGGGGTGGGCCAGCCCTTCCCCCGCTGGCTCTCACTCTGGCCGCTGGCTCTTCGCTGTAGCTCTCAGCTGGGCCCCAGCAGCGACCACCTCACCATCTGTTCTCTCCCCTCCATGAGTTCTGTGCTAGTCTAGGCTCAGCAGAGGCTAAAGGGTACCCCTTTACAGGGAAGTGCAACCCCACGTACAAAGAGAGTGACACAGGGGAGGAGGACGTGGTGACAGGTAAGTACAGTGGACTGACTGGTCTCGCAGGACCATCCAGTGAGGGTCTAGTGGTTCCCATCTCCCATTGGCCAAAGGTTTATCCCATGAGACTCCCAGGTTGCCGGGGAGTGAGAGCCCAAGGGGCCCTGCAGTATCGCATGCTCAGCATCCAGCGGGAAGACGGAGGCAGAGGCGAGACTTGGTCCGGCGGCGTCTGCAGGGAGTTGGCCTACACCCTCCCCGCACCGGCTGGTGCCGCTGTGGCTGGAACAAGGGGGCCTGAGAGGTATCCCACCCGTGGCTCTGGCCGATGGTCTGCCTTTCATTCTCTTGTCACCCTTGACTTAAACCTTTTTCTTCTGTGTTGTTTACTGTGATTTAGATGCAGCAACAGGAGAGACAGAAGCAGAATGCTCGCAGTCAATCCGAGCGGTGGCTACACACCATGGATGGTGGGTGTCCTCTTCATTTGCCTTCTGTGCTTCTTGACATATGAAGACGTGAACTTGGCGGTGTGCCGGGGAATGCCGAACACTTGGCATTCTGGGGAAGAAGCCCCAGCGTGTTAGGATTTGCTGATGTCCACCGTGCAAATACTGCCACCATGCAACTTTCAGGTTCCCTATGTAATGTCACCGAGCGCAGAGCTGGGAAGAGACACACAATTGGCTCTGGTGAGCTGGTACAAGCCACACCCAGCACACCCCGTGTGAACTGCACAACGAGTAACGAAGGACAAGGTAAGTGTGGGAGGCTTGCCCCACGGTCGAGCTGTGAGTAGCAGAAAAAGTGAGCGACAAACAAGCGGAAGAAAAAGCAGTCTTCGCGAGCTGACCCTTTGTGCACAACAGATAACCAGCTTACAAATGAAACAGAAAATAGCTGCTCCTAAGAGGGAGACTGCTTATATTTTTCAGCTATGCCTGATTTTGGGGGGGTTATTTCCAAATCCAAGTAAAACATAAAGACAGTAACAACAACAATGACAAAACAGAGAGGGTTTGAGGAAGATGCAAGAACCAAGTGTATCCTGTTTGTTGAGCCCACGGGTTTACAACCAACAGACCTGAGACCCGGTCTCCATTCCCACCACGCAACTGCAGGAATTCCAACGGGCCCAGCCTTCCCAGCAAGACCTAACCTCAGTGTACCCGGGGCCCACACACTTAACTCACACAACCTATTTCCTAGCAAAGGGATTTTCTCTTGTGAAACACATCAGCTTCACCAGATGGGCTTTGCCCAGGCCCCATTCTAGATGAGTTAAATAAAAATTTCCTTATGATTCTAATGTGCCTCCAGAGCTGAGAATCTCTGCTGGAGTTCGGGTACAAACACAAGATGACTTCATGGTGATGGATGAGTCATGCCTTGTGGTGAGTCTTCAAGGGGCATCACTGAAAAATCAAAGCTCATCTGTCAAGAAAATGCTTCTAATGACGTCAGTGGTCACTAGAAGACCCTTGAGGAAATGACTTTGATGTTGATCCACGGGCTTATGCATACCCTTGCTCGTGGGCGGCCCAGAGGAGTGGCCTGAGGCCACCGGGCTGGCACTCACCTGACACCAGTTCTGCAGGGTCCAAGAACGCGTAGCTCCTGTGAGGGGCACGGAAGTCCCCCAGGGGCTTACAGGACGGTGTGCAGAGATGCGTGTTGTCCTCCAAGTCCTGGCTGGATGGAAACGCTCCTAAGTCCTGAGAGGTCCCAGGGATGCAGAGAGACTGTGTCCCCAGAGCTCAGGCAGCCAGCGCCCTCAGCCCCCTCATGCAGGGCTGGCGTGCACACTGCTGCTTCAGCTGCCCCAGCTTTTTGGGATCTGGAGTCCAAGTCCACCCTGATCTCATCAAGGATGCTTCTTCCTTAACGGATTTTGACCGCACTCACTCAGATTTCGCTCTTCTAGACCAAAGAGGCCCAGAGCTTGCAGCCTGTCCTCCTCAGCCACTCCAGTGTCATTTCTGTGGCCCTTCTGCGGGCAGCCTCGTCTAGGTCCCAGAGGCACAGTTTTGCAGACGGGTAAACGCTGCCCAGTCTCATTTCATCACTTTACACACATTGGATGCTCTTGGTTGGAAATAACAGAAAACTCAACTAGGAGTGATTTAACAAAAGAACATGTATTATCTCATGAACTGGGAATTCTGGCAGTAGACTGGCTCAGGCTGGGTTAGTTAAGCAGCTCAGATACCCTCAGAGACCCAGATGCCTTCTACTCTCCGCTCTGTCCTACCTTCCTGTCGCCTGCCTTGTCCCCTAACATTACAAGCAGGTGCCCAGTGCCCAGCAACTCGGGCAGACACACGACGTGAGTGGCAGAAGGAGAGCCTTCTCTCACATGTTTCCTTTTATCAGCAGGGGCGAGCTTGCTCTGGAGCTTTCTAGAAGTTTCCCTCAGTATCTCAAAAGCCATAAATTCATCACACACCCACCCCTAACTGATCATTGGCTAAGAGAATGCATTTACCAAATTTCCATGTTCATAAATAAAGCTTTACTGCAGCACAGCCTGCCCACTCATTTACATATTGTCTCTGGCTGCTTTGGGCTACAAGGGCAGGGTTTAGTGGTTGTGACACAGACTGCATGGCTTCCCCCGACTCCCTGAGGGCTGGGCGTAGCTGCCTGCCGTACCCCAGCACTCAGGACAGTGCCTGATCATAGAGGGCGTGGGGACATGTCTGCTGAGAACCTGCTTTGAGTAACCATCCATCTAGCCCTACCTGCAGCTTATCTTTCAGAGTTTCCTCAAACTCTCTGCTTGGCTTCAAGATTGCTTTTTAAAATCTTTTTTAAAATTTTCTCTTTTTCATTTTAACAGAATCTTGCAAGGAAACAGACAGGTCTGTGTACTTAGCCTGGCCATGATTTTGGCGACATCAGTTCTCATAGCTGTACGGTTTTCTTTGGCAATACTTAAGGTATTTATCTATTTCACTAGTTACTGAGTCAGGCACTGTGCTGGGCACTTGGGAGATACCAGTGAACAGAACAGACAAAGATTCCTGTCCTTGCAGCTGGGAAGACCCACAATAAATAATTAACATAATGAGAGAAAAATTACATAGTAAGTGAGATGGTGATAAGTCATATGGAGAAAAGAATTAGAGTGGTCTGAGGGGGTCCCAGGTGGTGGGTGTGGAGGTAGGTTGCAGTATTTGGTAGGGGTGTCAGGGAAGGTGAAAAGGTGAAGTCTGAGCAAGACTTAAAGGAGGAGAGAGTTACCCAAATAGGTGTCCAGGAGAAGAGTGCCCAGGCAGAAGGAATACTAGACTTTGAGGTTGGAGGCTGCCTGAGTGTTTGAGGAACAGCAAGGGGGCTGATGTGATGGGCACAGAGTAAATGAAGGGGAGAGATACAGCCAAAGAGGTTAAGGACGGGGCAGGGGGCCATAGCATATAAGGTTATTGTGGGAGACTGAGTGTGTGTCCCCTTAAATTTATACGTTGAAATTCTGAACCTCATGTGGTACGATTAGAAGGTGGAGCCTCCAGGAGGTGATTAGGTCATGAGGGTGGAGCCCCCATGAATGGGATCAGTGTCCTTAGATGAGGGACCCCAGAGAGCTCCTGCAGCCCTTTCGCCACCTGAGGACAGAGTGAGCAGACGACCACACAGAATCTACTGGCACCTTGACCATGGACTTCCCAGCCTCCAGAACTGTGAGGAATATATTTCTGATGTTTATAAGCCACCAAGTCTATGATTTGTTACAGAGGCTGGAATGGACTGAGACATTTGTATTTGCCATTGTAAGGGCTTTGGATTTTCCTCTGAGTGAGACCGTAGTCATTGAAGGAAATTGAGCAGGATACCATTATGATCTGACTTATATTTTGAGAGGTTTTCTTTGGTGCTGTGTTAGGAGTAGCCTCTAGTGGGTCAAAGATGAAAACTGATCCATTTGGAGGCTAGTGTAGTGTTCTCATCCACCACTTTAACAGGGGAATAATAATGGAGGTGGTAAAATGTGATCAAATTCTGGAAATGTACATTTTTTATATTTTCCATATGTTATTACAAACATTTTTAAAATTCAGAAAAAAGTAGTCTTTTTAACATTGTCTTTTTTCTTGAAACATGGGTCACATTTTCTCATTTCTTGGTACGTTGAGTAATTTTGGGTTGTATATATTGTGAATGCTATGTTGTAAGACACTGGGTTCCATTATACTCCTCTGAAGAATGCTTATTTTTTTAATCAGGCACTTAACCTGGTTGGGTTCCAAATATAAACTGTCTACCCTGCAGGTGGTAGCTGCTCGAGTATCAGTTCAGTTCTTTTAGCTTCAGCTGGGTCTCTGGAATCTGCCTTCTCATGTGTGGTTTGGCATCAGCCAGAGACTCGGGTTGAGTTTACACCCGGAATGTGGAGCTTCATTTTTATTGTTCTTTTCTTTCCTACCTTTCTCCCCTCATTTGAGCCTTTCCTTGTATGACACCCAGTAAAAATGGGAAACTCGTCCAGAGTCCTTCCCTTCTCCCAGGTCTTCACTCCCCTCCAGAATCTGTCTGCTGTGGGTTGCTCTCTGGTGCATTTAGGTAGTTATATTTTTATACTTTATTATCTGTACTTGAGTCTATTTGATTGGAACTTCTCAGCAATAACCATAACTGGATATATTTTGAAGTTAGAATGTGGGGCTTGAGAGAAATTTGGTTTTTCTCCAAGGAGCTTTAACTGGAAATTTGTAGAGACAGCGTTAGTACCAGTTGAGTTGGGGAAGACAGGGGATGATGCAGATTCTGGAGGCAAGATCAGAAGTTCGGTTTGGGACACGTTGAGGTTGAGATGCTTGCCGAGTATGCCACTGGATACACAAGGTCTGAGTTTGGGAGATACAGCTGGACTAGAAACATGCATATTTTTGAGACTGTCGGCATACAAATTTAAAGTCATGAGATGATCGAGACAGTGAGTGTGGACACAGGGGAGAAGACCAAGGACTGCGCTGGATGTTAAGAGCCCCATGAGAATGGGGGTTAAATGAAGGTAAATGAGTGATGGTTTTTTTTTAAACAGCTTTTATACTCTTATTTAAAAATTTTTAACATCTTTATTGTGGTATGGTTCCTGTATAGTAAACTACACATATTTCAGATATACAATTTGATGAATTTTGATAGATGTATACACCAGTGAAACCACTACCACAATCGAGATAGCTAACATTTCCAAGGGAGTGATGGTTTTGAGGTCTTCCTTCAGCATCCTTGTCCTTGTGGTGTTGGCATGTGGGGAATGAACATTCCTGCGAGATCAGGGCTTTGGGGAGAGCAAGGCTTCAGCTTTATTACTCTTAAAAAAATTAGGGGAATTATTTCTGCTCCATCATTCAAGCCTTCAATAAAAATAGTCAATACCAAATACTTTTCAGTCCCAGAGCCGTTACTGCTTAGCATTCTGTGCCCATAACATTTTCACAAATTGATTGTTCAGCGTTTTGTTTTACTTAACATATCAGGGTTAATGGTAAGCTAATGAACAAACCCGTTCCCTTCACAGAGCCTTCTCCCACTCCTTCAGTTTGAAGTATTGCTGCCCCCCACCTCCTCCCCTGCCCCATCTCCCCTGGCTCTCAGCTGCCTTCCGTCCGAAGCCCTTCTGAGCATCCAGGTCTCAGCTTGATGCCATCGTCCTGGGTGATCCCCTATTCTCCTCCCCAGTCTGTTCTTTATTTCAGCACCCTCTGCTTTTCCTTCATAGAACTTACTCAAATGTAGTCAATTTATTGATACGTTTCCTTTTTAAATGATCAATTTCTCTGACTAGAACATTGTTTCACTAGAAGCAGCATCACCTGCTCGTTCGCCACCATGTTTCCGGCATCAGTCATGGCGCTTGGCGAGCAGCAGGCATCTAACTTGTCGGGCAGGTGATAGTATCTCCACTTCATAAATGACAAACATGAAACCTGGAGAAAGTGGCAAAGCCTGGATTCCAGCCCAGGTCACCCATCCTTCTATTTCCATAATCTTTCTTGGAATCATGGGACAGCTTATTCTCTGACTCATCATGGTGGGTTAAAGCGGCCCCCAATTCTTTGTCGCGTTGCGAGGTGGTGCATACGTCCCGCTCCTCCCATCCGGGCTGGTCTTGACAAGGGTGCTGCAGAAGGGATGCTGGACCAGGTCCAGGCTCAGCCTCCCAGGGGCCTGGTGACTCTGAATTCCTCCCTCTTGGAACACTTACTCTTGGGGTGCCACGTGAGACTGACGACCCTTCTGGAGAGCTCACGTGGCAGTATCACCTTGGGAGGGAGAGCGGCCTAGCTGACCCAGCATTTCAGTAGAACCCCCAGACGACTCCAGCCCCAGCTGCCAGGCGGCTGCATTTTTCACGGGATCTCAGGTGAGAGCTGCAGAAGGATCTCCCCGCTGAGCCTCTGAGCCCACAGCACCAGGAGAGATGGAACGGCTGTTGTTTTAAGGAGGGTGGGGACTAGGGTGAGGAGGAAGTCACCAAGAGCACGAAGTATAAGGAGGTGCCCACTTGTACTTGCTGGACCTGGAGAGTGAATGCCTCCTTGAGCCTGGTGCCCGCGGGGCCTCCCTCAGTCCTGGCTCCTAGTTCTCAGCCATTCGGTTTGGGTGGTTTTTACCCAGCACTATAGAGTTGCATCGCCTGTGGTGCCCAGCACGGAGCAGGTGCTCAGGGACCCATAGTTACTGAATCAATTAAGGTACAATTCACAACTTCCAAATAAGGTAATTTCTATAGGAATCCCTGGGCCCGGAATGTTTTGTATGGAAATTTCCTTGACACATTATTCTTATACATTTCCCACACGTCTTTCCCTGTGGTTCTAAACTCTGTCATTTTCTCCACTTCAGCAAACGTTTTTGAGCATCTCCTCTGGGCTCAGCACTGTCCAGGGCGCTCAGGGAATTGTGGGGAGAGGGCGTGGGAGACATATGAGCAGGATGTGGTCCCTGCCTTCCAGGAGCTGAGCAAAGGGCAGGGCAGCCCTCTGTGGACAGGTGAGGTAGCAGAGAGCAGGTTCCGGGCATGGGATGGATGGGAGCCCACGCCGTGGGAGGTGGGGCTGCCGAAGGGGCTGGGGGCTGTAATGTTTGAACTCAGGGGTTAGGAGAAAACTGTGGAGGGGGCCATTTTGTGCAAGCCTGAAGGATAAGGGGTTCTGACCAGCAGCAATGAGGGGACAGGACAGAGAGAACACCTTGTGTACGGCCATGACCTTGTCATTCGAGATACTCAAAGGGCAAGAGGACATTGCCCTTTGTCCTTTTGTTCTCTTGTTTCAGCCCCTTACCCATCCCCTCTGAAAGATCAGATGAAAACGGTGTCTAAGAGGTCCTGCCTCAGTGGTCCTTCAGATTGGGTCCGGGCCTCTGCCTTTCTGGGTGGGACAGTGCTGGGTTCCGGTCAATGGCTGGCTGTGAGGTCACCATCACCCCTAGTCCAGCTCCATCGTCCTTTAAGAAGAAAATGACCTAAACGGTCTTGATGCCGTTGCTCCTATCTGCAGATGTTCTATAAAACCCGACCCATTCGAGTAAACACGGGGAAGCCTGCCTGAGATCAGGGCCCCGGCACTGCCCCCCACCAGTGCAATGCTTTACCCTCAGCTCGCCGACCGTCTGCAGCGAAGGGCGGCTAAGAGCTTTCAGAGCGCTCTTCTCTGTAGGTTAAACATTTACCTTCTGCTCGGCTAACATGGTTAATTTGCAGAATGAAGCCCCTTTCCTGGTGGAGCTCAGGGTAAATTCCTGCTTGAGCTTCCAACGAATGCACCTGAATGCTCGCTCCAGGCCCTCCCCTGCAATGGGCTCCCTTGTGAGGGCAGGAGGGGGCGGGGAGGGGAGGGTGGTGAGCAGTTGGCTCAGGAGGGGGAGTGGGACGAGGCAATGGGTCCAAAAACCCCTTTAAACCTTTGTGGTCTGCTGGGGCCCTCCAGGACCTCCGAGAAAGAATCCCCATGTTTTGGGACTCGTGGCTTCCAACTCAGGGAAAACCCGATGGATCGGACATGTTCACAACGTAAATGTCCATATGTCAATCATAGTTCTTAATTTTCATGTTGACATCACCATTCTTCCCCTGTGTTAGAACATCTCACTGAGGTTTGGCCCCTCAGGGTTCCCTGGGGACCTGGTTGGCCGCCCCTCCCCATTCGTGGGTCTGGGGGCTCAGCGGGCTTTGTCTCGCTCCGGCCTCTGCTTCCTCAGGTAGGGATGCGGACTCGCGGGCTCAGGGGAGGCCAAGTGGCGGGCAGGCCTGTGACCAAGTGAGGCCCTGGCTCCCTTTGAAGGGAGGTAGGACTCAGCAGACTCCTGGCCCTGGAAAACAGGCCCAGGGGCCTGCGGCGGTCAGGTCTTAATAGGAGAAGATGGACATCTGGATTTTTCCTTGAAACGGGCAAAAGAACGTTGATAGATGAAACCAAACTTGTCGGCATTCCCCACTGGGCAGGAGCTGGGGGAGGGGTGGACTTTTGGCTTCTAGTTCTCTCAAGCCACTGACCGTGTGACATTGGCCAAGTCACGTCCCTTCTTGGCCTCATTTTCCTCATCTGGAGAGTCATGAGTCTGGGAGATTTTATCTTCAAAGAATGGTTCAGCTTTAGGACTTTGAGCCTCCAGCATATGGTGTGACTACTAGGTTGTCAAAAACTGCTGTTGAATTACAGCATGAATGACTCATCTGGCCTTTTTTGCCAAGACAACCTCAGAACAAAGCCTTAGACAGGCTCCTCCTTTTTCTGAGCGAATTCTCCGTTGTTGTCTAACATTTGCCTTTGATGCTGTTTGTGCCCTAGTTTTCAGTTTCTTTTTCCCGTGAAAACTTAGCTTTTGGAAAAGCAAACCCCCCCAGACCCGTCTGCAGACCTTTGGTACGAGAGCCCCCGGCGGGCTGGCCACCCTCTCCTTGGCAGAGCTTCTGGGGTGGTCCTGATGCGCTCCCGTGGTCAAAAGCCACTGATGTGAAGGCCACGCCCTGCCACATCAGACGGGTGCGAACCTCCGAGAAGGCTGGCCTCCCCGGCAGAAGCCCAGAGCTAGGAAGGACCCCGGGCCTGTGGGGAGGTGATTAGCGGCTTCACAGCCGGAAGGGAAATTGCTGGTGGGGTTCATCTGTGGCTGTGGACGGACAGGTGATGTCCCCAAGCATATCCAGTCCAGGTGATTGCATGGCGCCTGCACCTTCTCCTTAGGGACTCCCCTACCTGTCAAGTGAAGGCAGCCCTGCCAGAATAGGATCCCAAAGATGTTGCAGATGAAGATGGGGTTTTCCAGTATACATGGAATCACAGAATTTTTAAATTGAAGGGACCTTAGGAGAGAGGACAACTGGAAAGAGACTAACCCACTATGTCCCACCCACTCTTCTGAGGGCTTTATTTCACTCAATCCTCAGATTAAATGAGACACTATTATACCACTTCTCCAATAAGAGAATGAAGGCTCAGGTGAGGAAGGTAATTTCCCCAAGATCATGTAACCTGTAAGTTATAGAGCTAGGACCAAACCTCAGAATTAAGGCTCCGAAGTCCTAGTTGGAATCTAGAGACGATCTACCAGACTTGTCTCCCTCACTTGACAGGTGAGTAAATGTGAGCTCAACGGCTTTGCCAAGGTCAAGAGTGTGTTGAGCAGCTGGGGCTACTCCTGCCCCAAGTGTTTTCCATGCTGGGATGTGGCCAGCTGGCGTCCACTGGCAATGCATCCAGCTCTGGGTGAGGCCAGGCTGGTGCAGGCAGGTCCCCAAGCACCAGGGATAGAAACCCTTGTGCCACTGCCCCCGCTTTATGGCATCCTCAACACCAAGAGTCACTTTGGATTAGTCATCTTCCAAAAGAAGCCACTGGAATGGTCAACAAGGCCACCTTGAACGTGACTTGGGACGCAAGAGCTTGTGGGCAGTGGTCCACGTATGGGGCCCCACTCACAGGGCCCCTTCTCTTCCTCATGGCCCCAGTCTTCTCATCTCCCCTTGGGGTGTTAGCAAGCTTGTGGTCCAGGGACTTCATTCAGGGTCGCACCAAGGCAGCAGTGGTGGGGGTGACCCAGTTCCTGGTAGCTGACCTTCCCTCTCCACCATCCACCTTGACCTGTGAGGTTTCTGAGAGCTTCCCAGCCGTCCTCAGATTCGTTTCAGCCTGCTAGGTTCTCCCGCCGCTGCGCCACCTGTCAGCCAACACCTCCCACACCAGATGGCCGCCCCCTCCTGCCCTCCGTGCAGTCCAGCCAAGCCCAGGCCCGGCACGGACAAAAGAGGTCCTGAGTGGCTGCGGCCAAGGTCAAAGTGTCCATCTGGACGCAGGTATCAGCAGAACTGAGGCACTGCCACAGAAATGACTTTGGCAAGAGAGAGGGTCCCCAGCTTCTGGCTCTTGGTTCCCTGTCACTCTTGCTTCAGAATCAAACGCTGTGCTCAGAGGCCCAGCTTCTCCGGCAGGCTGATGGCCCCCCCTGACCAATGCCTTCGGAAGGGCCTCCTCCTTCGGGCTGGGTCTGCTTTCAGTAACCACCGAGGGCCAGTCATCCCAGTCCTTTGCCAGAGAGGAGCCTGACCACGGACGGCTCCCCGCTCTGCTTGTGCATGGCCTGCGAGGCCTGGTGCTCCAAGCCCATGGTCAGCAAACCCTTCCTGCCCCCCTCAACCCCTCCTGGGGGAATCTTGAATGCTGAACTTTTTTCACTGCCATCCCTCCTAAAAACTTCCTTTTAGCTCTTCAATTTGACCTCACACTGTGAGTCAGTCAAATGAAAACGCGAGGCAATATTATTGTACCAAATTGTTTACGAAAGAGAAAACTGAAGAGGAAACTATGCTTTGTTTTCTGAACAGTGAGAAACCTAAACAGACCTACTTCTTTTCAATTCTCTTATTTTTCTATGTGTGCATAAGAAGGCCATTGAGCTGACCTTGGAAGACGCTTGTTTCTACTTTCAACCAGACCCTCTCCCTTCAAATTGCATTGGTAGATGACACATTCTGAATTAAAAAAAAATTCCACAGCATTCTGAGTTTCCAAACCAGCACAATCCATGTCTTATTCTAAACAAGTGAACAAATATTTGTCTTCAGGGCCAAGATGTCAGTGTTAAAACAAACAAACAAACCGTAAGTCCAATCTGAGCAAGGCTGACTACACGCGTTAGCTGACACACAGAGTAGCCAGGCCTTTTCCTTTTTCCTGACATCTTTTATTTTATTTTCCCTCAAGTGGTAGCTTCAGGAAGTCACCTCTGTTTTCATTCCAGTGTGGCCAATGTTGGATTCAACTTTTCAAAATGGTACCAGTATCAGTTTCCTCTGTGACTGGTAAAATGGAACCCATAGGAACGGTCACTGTCTTTTATGAGAGACACGTCTGAACAGGGCAATCTTATTTATAGCTAGCCTGTCTGGGATGGTGGGTGGAGTTGGCGTGCGTGAATTAAATGTTGGACTTGCAGTTCTACTGGACTTCAAATGCCCATGTTGATTGAACACTGATTGGCTGGCACTCCTCAGATCACTGTTCTGCCATCTCAGCATTCCAGCTCTTTCCATCTTTTCCATTTGCTTCTTCGTGGATGGGCACGTCACCTGACAGTGGCCGCCGGGACGAAGCTGGCGTTGCAGTTTTGCCATTCTCCCCCGGCTGTCATCTGATGCCTGCCGGCACTTGCCAGCCTCATTTACACATTGCCAGTTCTAGGGGGTAAATCAGATCTAATTAGAGCACCGTTTTATCTGCCTATTTTACACACAGATGTGAGTACATTTCTCTCAATTATGTAAGTATTTAAGCTTTCATTCCAAGTGTCTTAAAACACTTACTACAACAACCAACCAAACAGACAGCCCCCCCCCCCGCCCCCCAGTGCCGGAAATACCTTTTCACAGGCCTTGTACTTCAAAGGCTATCAAAAATAGAATGTTTTGAAATGAAGCTAGACTAGTGGAGGTTACAATAAAGTCACCCCAAGTTATCTGTCTGAAGCATTTCAAATTTTCTGGAAGTGTGTGCTGAGAAGTGGTGGGTAGAATGAGTTCTCTATTCCCAGCTTTGCCTCCTCCAAATGAAGTATTAATAATATTACTATGGCTATATTTGGCCATATAAAGAAGCTTCCACCAGTAAGTTGTGCTTACAAACATGTTTGTATTCATTGCAGGTAAGCAGAACCACAATTTACATGGCATGATATGTGTGCATTCCCCAGGCACGGAAATTGATCAGGGAGGTACTGAAATCCTTGAGGATAATTTATTCACCCCAATGAAGGCTCACCTGGAGACGTGAATAAAGTGCTGTATCAGCAAAGCCTTGCTCCCGTTAGTCTGGACTCAGTTATTCATTTTGGCTGCATGATCCCAGATGCAAAAGACTGGCTGCTGGTGTCCATGCAGTCAAGGGGTATAAGTAAGCCACTGTATGGGGCAAAGAATGTGCCTCTGAGTGCTTCCAGTTTCGGCGTGGCTGATGTCTATGGTTGCTCTGATGGACTTTGTAGAGAGGACAGCCACGTAGTATTGGGTTTTAGAGGCAGGAGGAACCCCACCAAGATGGGAAGGATTAGTCAGCGCGAGTTGCTATAATAAATACCATAGAATCAGGGGCAGGGGGCTTAAACAGCAGACATTTATTTCTTAACAGTTCTGGAGGCTGTAAGTGTTCGAGCGTGGCTGGGTTCTGGTGAGGGTCCTCTTCCTGGCTTGTCGGTAGCCACTTTCTTGTATCTGTACATGGAGGAGAATATACAGTATGTGTCTTCAGTTTTATGGGCCATATAGTCTCACAGCACTGATCCCAATCAGGGGGATCCGCCATCAGGGCTCATTTCCCCAAAGCTCCACCTCCAAACCCCCCCACACCAAGGGTTAGGGCTTCAGCATGTGGGTTTTAAGGGGACAGGAGCATTCAGTTCATTACAGAAAGTGATGACTACAGATGCCTTTCGGGGAGGGAGACTGAGCATGACTGATGAAGGACCAGCAGGGGCATGAGGAGTGTAGAAGCAGCCACTCCTATGGGCTTTGCTGGCTTCAAGCAGTGAGGAGCTTCCCCCGCCTCATCCTGCCATGTTGAAGGTTCTTTGGAAGTTTAAACTGCCTTACACTCCATATTCCTCAGCTTGCTAGACCCAAACATTAAATACTTTAGCTGAAGTTTGTGGTTCTAGGTCCAAAACTGAGGGGAAAACATGTGGTTCATAGTTGAGCTTGCAGCCCGAGGTCACTCCAGAAGAAGAGGGTGCTGGTGAGCAGAGGGCATGCGGGAGCGCAGGACGGCCACGGTCCTACTCTGCTCCAACCAGGAAGTCTGGCAAATGGAACCTCTTTGGGTATAAGCATCTTCAGTTACCTCTTTACCATGTAAGTCACCAGGATTAATGAGTTGAGAAACCCCTGAAGCTCCTCAGATAAAACGTCTATCCACTGATGGCATCATTATCCTCATCCATGGATGAGGTGTCCTTGTGAAGGAGTTTCCTTCTGAATAAAACGTGCTTCTTCAGGATCATCTGGGGTTCGTGCAGGGGCAGTGCACTGAACAGCATTCTGGGCTCAGAAGTTGTTCACCATTGTGTGCTGCTCCGATCTTGAGATTCAATAGCTCCTGGTCACCGGCTCCTTATTGTCTCCCTGGTGCCCAGTCCTACAACCAGAAATGATGTCAGACTTTTCCTGGAAAGGGCCAGATAGTAAGTATTTTCAGTTTTGTGGGCCATCTAGTCTTGTAGCACCTGCTCAACTCTGATATTACTGAGTGAAAGTAGCCATAGACAGTATGTAAACAAATAGATGCACCTGTGTTTCAATAAAACTTTATTTATAAAAACAGGAAGCGGGCAGGATTTGGTCCTCTGCTGTAGTTTGCAGACTCCTACCCTAGACAGTGTTGGCTGGTCAGCTGCCTCAGGCAATAAATCAGTCATGTATTCAGCACTAAATCAGAGCCCTCTCTACGGCCGGCCCTGTCTCCCCAGGAGGGAGAATGCATGGTCCCAGGATCTAAGGCGTGGACGCAGGTGTGTCCCTGTTAACCATCATGCCCAGGGACTGACTGGGGGATTTTGTACTTCCTGTCTCCACAGCTCTGGACTCTGGAAAAAAAAACGTTCCAACCTGACAAATACTACCTCAGTCAGGTGATCAGGGTTAACCTCACCATGATGCCACACTGATAGCGTGTACCCTTGGGAAGATGCGATGAGGGTGGAATTTCATCTCTGTCAAAACACATACCCCAGTCGAGTATGAGGAAAACATTAGGCAAATTCCAACAAAGGGACATCCTACAGTCTCCTTGACCTAGTACTTCTCAAAAATGTCAAGATCATCAGAAATAAGGAAAGTTCAAGAAACTGTCACGGAAGCCTAAGGAGACATGCTAACAAAATGTGGTATCCTGGATGGAGCCTGGACCAGAGAAAGGACATCGTTAGGGGGAAACTAAGGAAATCTGAATAATGATAGGTATTATAATTTAACTATATTTTAATTATCAGTCAAGAAATAATGCATTCCTATTTAGTTAATAATAATGTATAAATATTGGTTTCTTAATCGTGACAAACATGCCCCCCAAATGAAAGATGTTGACAACAGGGAAAACTGGGTGTGGGCATATGGGAACTCTCTGTACTATCTTCACAGCTGTTGTAAATCTGAAACTATGCTAAAATGAAGTATTAAAAGAAAGGTTTTGCTCTCAAAGGGAGTCCAAGCTTGCTCAGGGACACAGCAAGGGTCTCACTGAACGAGAAGCTGTGGCTGTTGCCAGGGAACTTTGGACTCCTTGTGCCTGGGACCAGCAGATGAGGACCTGCCATCTTGGCAAAGGAAGTGCCCTGGTCAGCAAAAGAAAGGGCATTTCTTTTCCTGTCCTTTTTGGTGACGTTTGGGAATTTTTGTTCCATAGTGTGAACGTCCTGCTCTCCGAGTCTCTGCTGTCCTTAGTTTCTGTTTCCTGCAGACCTGGGTCAGAAGACACAGGACCTCGAGCCAGATCTCAGGACCCCACAGAACCAGCTTCTCCAAATTTTGTACAGGCCACCCCTGTCTTGGGAGCCAAAACACTAAAAAAACTCAGTGCTTCAAATTCATTTTTCTGGCAAAACAATGTTGTCTTTGTAAGATATCCCCAGGGTGCCTCTAAGAGCTTGTTTAATAAACATTGGTGGAGTTGAGGCCAGAACAGAACTTCCCAGAGTGTTAGGCGAGAGGCAGTGGAGTTTGGAGTCAGGTGCAAGTTCCAAGCCCAGCTCTGTCACTCACTATGACCTTGGGCAAGTTAGTTGATAACTCTGAGCCTCAACTTTCCTATAAGTCAAATGGGAATGTACACCTGTTTCACAATCTCTAAGTATTAAGTCAGATGACAAATCTAGATGAGCACTTGATATTTATTACTTTCTTTTTCCTCCTTAAATTGAATTCTAGTCCCCCCCACCCCCTTCCTGCTAGGCTGGCAGGAAGCTCCATGTTAGTAATGATTGAGGACCACTCTCTTCCTTAAATCTCTGAGCTTTTCTTGGTGGCAAAGACACTAGGAAATTTTGCAGTGTTTTCAGTCTTCCCATCCTCGTGAACCTGCAAGAACCCTGAAGTGCAGAGGCATGGAGGGGGGCTACCCATCTCCTCTTTTGCCATTAGTTGGTTCATTCACTCACTCATTCATTCATTCATTCATTCAACCAACGTGGTTACCAACAGCATGTTGTGTGCCAGACAGATTTCTAGGCAGTATGAGAAGGGAGCAGTCAAGGGATGGAGTGGAGTGGATACAGTGGTGCAATGCCCAGCTTCCCGTGAGGAGCAAAGCATTCATCCTTGCAGTTGCAGGATGAGTTGGCTGCTGATGGCTCAGCTGTGTCCCTCTCAAGCCTAACCTTGGTGAAAAGGTATTGTCTTTCCCAGGACGCTCTTAAGCGTAGCCCATGTCCAGTGTGTGGTCACTGTCGGGGTAGGAAGGTGATGGTAAGTCTGGCCTCTTGCCTCAACTCTGAAGGGCTGCCCCAGCTCCAGAGCTTCTTTGTGAGACCAGCTGAGGCTTTAGTTTTGACTGCATCTTCTTCCTCTGTCCAAACCTGCTTCCCCCACTTTCTTGCAGGCGTTACTCCCAGCAAGGTCTCCTCCCAGAGTCCTGCGTTCAAAGTCCTGCTCAGAGTCAACTTCCTGGGAATCCGACCTAACACATGCTCCTGATTTTACTGTCGAACTTCTCTACATTGTGTCTTTTCCAATGTCAAGACTTAAAAATATATACTTACTTACATAAGGAAGTCTACTATTCTTTAACTATAGATTGATTCAAATTATCAAAATCTGTAGACAACATTTACATTGTTAAGATGATGTAACTATTGTCCAATGCCTGATCAGATAGTGAGTTGAGACGACATTCCCTTCTCTAAGTGTCCAATGTCATGACCCCTGAGACATTAAACGGAGGGTAATCACTTTGCTTCACATTTGAATTGTGATTTTCTGGTGTAGTTTTGTTTGTTTTCTTGAAGTTTCTGATTGCCTTTCCTTTTTCTACCGTAACTCCACACCTCCACTCTAACTTATTGTTTGGAGTTTTACTTCAATCTTCCCCCTTTAAAGCTTTTTTCTTGGAGAATGTTGATTTAAGGTATAATCTAGACTGACTGCTTTCCAAACCTGCCAGGTAGCATCCCTCTGAAATTTCTTGATTAGTTCCATTAATGACAATATCTCACTCCTTTCCGATTTTGGTTTTAACTACCTCCTCTATTTTTCCTTCTGAAATTACATCTTCAAGTAATCTTCTCAGAAGGGTGGATTAGGAATAAATTCTCTCCACCTTGTATTCGAACAACTTTGTTGGACCCTTTTCAATGGTCCCTTCTGAATGTGCCATCTGTTCCTGGCTGGGACCCGGATCGGCGCACTAGGTTTGAAATGATACTCCTGCAGAACTCTAAAGACCTTTCTCCTCTGCCTTCTAGCATCAGTTTTGGTGATGATAAGTCTGATGTTAATCCAGTTCTTGTTCGTCTATAGGTAATTTTTTTTTCTCTCTGGAAAACATTAGGCTCTTTTATTAATTCTTGCTGCTACGAAACGCTTA
Source organism: Camelus bactrianus (assembly GCF_048773025.1). NCBI lineage: Eukaryota > Metazoa > Chordata > Mammalia > Artiodactyla > Camelidae > Camelus > Camelus bactrianus. Next base: position 22,386,462 of record NC_133549.1, on the reverse strand, counting down.
CTAAAATATGTTATATTGGTGAGAATTTGTGTAGCTGTAAGTGAAAAAACAAATCTCCCTGCTCCCCACACCAAAAAAATCCAATTAACAGCGGCTTAAGCAATACACTTAGGAAACAGATGGTGCCAGGCTAGAGGCACCAGTTCAGCGGTACCTTCAAGGGCCCTTTCTATCTGTCCTGCCTTACCAAGGGTGTGGAAGGAAAGGACTCTTCTCACCCCTGCGTGCTGACTCAGGGCTGAAAGACGCTTCCACACCACACCCTCGCACTCAGCAGGGACAAATCACTTCTCTTTATGAGGCTCTGAGTTTTATTGCGAAAGAACAGCCCCAGCTCCACCACCACCCCAGGACATCTCCTCAGCGTCTCATTGTCCAGAGCCTGGCCACACGGTGCCCCCCGGACACCCGCTATGAGCTGAATGTTTGTGTTCCCACAAATTCCTGTGTTGAGTCCCACCCCCCAAGACGACTAGGAGGTGATCAGGGATCAGCAGATGGGGCCTTTGGGAGGCGACTCAGTCACGAGGGTGGAGCCCTCACGGATGGGACTAGCGCTCTTATGAAAGAGACCCCGCGGAGCTCCTACGCCCCTTCCACCCCTGAGGACACAGCAACGCGTCAGCGGCCAGCAAGCTGGAAGAGGGCCTCCGCCAGAACCCGAACAAGCTGCCGCCCTGACCTTGGACTTCCAGCCTCCACAACTGTGCGGAATAAATGCTTGTTGTTTCTGCGCCACCCAGCGCAGACTGTGCTACCTTGTTAGAGCAGCCCGAACGGACTCAGACAACACTCACTGGTGAAAGAGAACGAACGTAATTTTAGTTGATTAAGACCGATTAGAACTCAGTCCCTCTTTCCTGATGTCATAGGATCTTTGCCTGCTACCTCGGCCCCCAAATCGGAGAACTGTTGTTGGGGAAGAAAGAGGAAGCTGTGTGGGGGTAGGCTGCAGAAGACGTCTGCTTCCTGTGTCTAGATGCGGCCCTTCTACTTTCAGATTTTTAATTTACAGCCTCACTTTTCCTTTTACTCTGGGAATGTTTTCCTCCCATTATCTGATAGTTTCTTTCTCTCTGTTTGTTTTTTTTTTTTTTCAGAATCCTTTTAAATGAAAATTGGACCTACTGGATTAATCTACCACATTTATTAACTTTTCTGCTAAATGCCCTGTTTCTTTGTCCTTTTGCCTTTGTTTTATAAGATTTCCTTGACATCATTTTCCAACCTTTTTATTTTTAATTTTATTTTACTTATTATTTGCTTCAGATTGATTAAGTTTATATATTCAATTCTTGTTCTCTGCTCCCGTTTTTTTTTTTTACAGCATCTTATTCTTATTTTAATGATGCAATATAATCTCAAATCTCTCTGAGGATATTACAGAGCTTTCTTAGAAAGTCCTCTTCTACTTCTCGAGTCGCCTGTTCCTTGCAGAGTCATTTTTGCTGCTGTTGTTATTCGTGTTTGTCTTTCATGTTGCAGATTCTCCTCAAATGTCTGATGCCCTTAAAGAAGAGGGGCTAGAAATGCCTGCCTGGGGGCCTGAGGCTAAGTTTGGGGCTTGTTGACCTGCAGGTGTAGGATTCCTTAGGGTGCAGGGGCCTGAGAGTCAGCACGACAGGACTGTCCCACCCCGATGGGTTCCAGAATGAGTGCTTTGTTCTGGGCCAAGGGCGCCCGCACCAGCTGCCCTTGTTCACCCTAGACTTTTGTTAAATAAATTGATTTAGAGAAGAACTGTGTTTTCTCCACCTTAGGTAGTAATGCCTGGCTGACTCCTGATGAGTCTGCAGAGAAAGGGCTGTGTGAGTGTGTGTGGGGACTTGACCATTCAGAACAGAGACTTTTCACAAATGCCTGTTTTCAGCCCCACCTCTCACCACTGCCCACTGGAGACCTGCTGTTTTCAAGTCTAGAGACTCTCTGGGTCCTTCCAGCTCTCCTTGGTTCCCTTTATTGGTGTGGGCTCCTACATTTTACAATACCTTAATTATTTTAATGGGGTCACAAGAGAAAGGAGAATGCTGGGGCTCAATCCTGACCTGGAAAGCTACTGTGAGGGTTTTTTCTTTTTTGATAGCATCATTGCTTAAATTCTTCTTTAAATTTTAAATTGTGGTAAAATACACATAGCATTTTTAAGTGTGCAGTTCGAAGTACATTTACACTGTTGTGCAACCATCACCACCATCCATCTCCAGACCTCTTTTCATCTTACAAAACTGCAACTTCATATGCATTAAACAGCTCCCCATCCCTCCTCCCACTCCCTGGAAACCACCATCCTACTTTCTGTCTATCTGTATATGACTACTCTAGGTACCTCATGTGAGTGGAATCACACAGTATTCGTATTTTTGTAACAGGTTTATTCCACTTAGCATAATGTTCTCAAGATTCACCCATGATGTAGCATATGTCAGAACTGCCTTCCCTTTTAAGGCTGAATAATACTCCATTTCATGCACATACCGCATTTTATTTATCCATTTATCCATCAGCAGATACTTGGGTTGCTTCTACCTTTGTGGCTATTGTGAGGAATGCCACTATGAACATGGGTCCTTTTTGGCTATTGTGGAGAATGCCACTATGAACATGGGTGCACAAACACTGCTGAGTTTTGAAAGGACTGCTATGCAGGGGATCCACAGCCAGTCAAACAGATGAATTTGTGTGCAGCCTTCCCATTGTGTTGGGATGAAGTCATCCTCATCACCCCATTGTCACCTATGTGATACCCCAGTGTATAGAGTTTTACTTGACATACCTCTTCTGGGTTCATTATCATAACTCACAAGGTGGTGAAAGCAGATGGCATAATTTCTGCATTACAGTCGAAGATTTAGAGCTACCGAGAGGTGAAGTGACTTGCCTAAGCTAGTAGATGATACAACTAAAACTACTAAATAATTCTGTCAGCCTGAAAGACATTGTTGAACAGTTTTATTTGCATAGACTCTATTGTGGGTTGACTATGTAGACATGGCCATAGAATGATTATCTCTAATCTAGTAAATTTAATGCAACTTTTCCTAAATGATGAGACAGGCTGATGTCGTAAACTTCATGTGAAAAAAAGAAATCTGTCTGAAGCTCTGCCAGCTAAGACAGAATATCAGATATGGTATAACTATTAAAATTATAGAGATTCATTTCTCTTTATTTTTCACGGAGGGGAACCAGGTAAATGTTCTTGGGTTGTTGGCACTGTTTCTCCTGTTTGTATATTCCTTCTAAACATGAACATTATGTTGTTTATTCATTTGTTAACGACAGCTGATTATCAAGCCATAAATATACATGTTGGATCTAATGGTTTGTGAATGTTAAGCATCAGACAGTAATATTTGTGGATATTTAGAGAAGAACTCTACAGTTTCATCCCAATCACTATCTAGCTTGTCAGTTTTCTGCAGAATTATCTGATTCTTTGTGCTGTCAGCCATGTCATGTGTTAGGCGGAAAGCAGATTTTTTCCCTCCATTATTGCTATTTTTTCCTTCCTGTCAGTAAACATATTAAAAAAAAGAAAGAAGGAAACATAACTCTCTTGTGTAATCTAAGCTACAGATACCACATTTTTTCTATTTCTTTTGGAAAATAGCAAATGTGATTTCTTCAGGCTTTTCATTTTCAAGTCATTTCAGGAACGTGAGCAGATACATATGCACTCAGTATTTTTGTACCATATATTGCAGAAAATAACAGATATGAAGATGCTAAAGTTCAGAGTAAAAGCCTTCGTCCTTCGTCCCTCAAGTCCCCCGGTACTTACTGAAAATTAAAAAAAACTTAGCCACTCGTGGTTTGCTCCCTAAATGCCAAAACACATTTATTTACTTTCTAAGCAGAGCCAGAGCAGCCCGGTGTTTAAACTTTGACAGTATGCTAATACGTGCTGGAGAAAGACACACCGTTCCCCAGGGTGTAACCAGGAGCCTCTGAGAACTTTTCTTAAACCGTCTTCATTCCTCCACTCGCTCAGCGAACAGTGAGTGAGCACCTGCTGGTGCCAGCTCCGCGCTCAGCCCTGGGGAAACAGGAAGTGTCTGTGCTGGAGGTTCTCCAGGCCGGCAGGATGGCAGGTAAAATGGCAGAGCAGAGAGGGCACGGCCAGAACTCCCGGGCTTGCCTGCAAGGGGCGCGGCCTTAACCTCCCTAAGCCCTTCTTTGGCAGGGATGGAAATATACACCCCAAGGAGCTGGGAGATTAACTGGTTTACACACTGCTGGCTCGAGGCACAGGATGCTCCTGCAGCCCTCAGGACGCTCCTGGCTTATTTCTCTTTCTTTTGCGCCCCTCGACCCCTTTCAATTTGATTTCTATTCCGTACACTCTACCAGTGCTGCTTTCTTATCCTCCTCCGCTTTTGCTGCTGCATTAGACCTTAAGAGCCCTCAAAGTCTTGCCTGCCTTCCCCTCAACACTGTCTTGTCCTCTTACCTCTCTCAGCTCCTCTCTCCTGGGGCCCTTGCTCTTTTTCTTCTCTTTCTCCAACAATGGATTTTCACAAAATCTCTGCTCATTTATCTCCTCGGAATATTGCTCTTTATGCATCAACCGTCTCTTCAAGTCCTTCTTGCTCTTTAGGCATCACTCAGATCCATTTTCCTGGCTTCAATCACATCCTCACTCTGATGACTCCCAAACTGACATCTTTGTTATTTTCGTATCCAAACCTCTAGCTTGAATTTTCAACCAAATAGCCAACTTGGATGTTCACCTTCAACTCAAAATCTCTAATGTGGTATGTATCATCTTTCCCCCAAACCAGCTCCCCTACTAGAAGTTTCTTCCCTCTCCCCTGCCTCCATCTGTAGCACCATTTTCTCAATTATCTACAAAGGAAATATTAAAGTCAAATCTAATTTTCTTTAACTGCCTTTTCATTTGTTCTTACCATTTTTATTTATTTATTTAATTGAAGTAGAGTTCGTTTACAATGTTGTGTCAGTTTCTGGTGTACAGCATAATGTTTCAGTCATACATACAAATGTACACACTCCTTTTCATATTCTTTTTCATTACAGGTTGCTACAAGATATTGAATATAGTTTCCTGCAGTATACAGTAGGACCTTGTTGTTCACCTATTTTATATATAGTAGTGTGTATCTGCAAATCTTGAACTCCCATTTTATCCCTTCCCACCCCTTTCCCCACTGGTAACTTTAAGTTTGTTTTCTATGTCTGTGAGTCTGTTTCTGTCTTGTAAATAAGTTCATTTGTGTCTTTTTTTTTAGGTTCCACATATAAGTGATTGCTCTTACCATTTCTGACTCTTCTTTCAAAATATTTCTGTGCAGAAAAGCATTAAGTCACAAAAGACAACAGCAATTTTAAAAACCTGTAAATAAATAAAAGAAACCCATAAGCTTATAAGGCAGCATATACAGTGTGACCCCTGTCTTGTTCTTGTTGTGTTGTTTGTGCCTCCGTCTCTCAGCTGCCAATCTATTCCATCTACAAACGTGCATAGAAACGGATGCAAAGAGTGTCCAGAAAATGCTGATGGTAGGTGTCCCTTGGTAATGGGATTATGAGTGAATTTTACTTTCTTTTTTATGTTTCATTTCCGTTTTTGTTTTTATTTTCTGCACTTTTGATGCCCAGAATAGGATTAATTATGTGCCTTAGTTTATGACACACACACAATTGGTCCCTCTTATTTGCTTAGATGATTGCAGTCAGCGTCTATGCCCACCGCCCAACCCAAGCTCTTCAACCACCACGTTCGTGTGCATTTCCTGTGTGCTGAGTCCTGCCCCCACCATCTCCTGGGTCCTACCAGCAGGGCCTACGCCAAACCCCATCCAATATTTAGTATGTCAGGCTTCTTAATTTTTGCCAATTGGATGGGAATAAAATGGCATTTTATTGAGGTCTTGATTTGCATTTCCTCAGTACTAATAACACTGAAAAATCTTCATATAGTTACAGACGATATCTTTTTCCTCTATGAATTCATGGGCTTAAGTCTTTTCCATTTTTCAACTGTTTGTTTTTGTCATAGTGATTTGTAGGAATAAGACAAGGATGTTCGCTAATGCCGCTGCTATTCAATACTGTCCTGGGGTCCCTGTCAAAGATTAATAAAGACGTGAAAAATAAATTAAAGACATTAGGACTAGAAAGGAAGAAACATATAACCATTGTTATTTGTAGATGATATTACTGAATATATAGAAAACCTCAAACAACCTGTAAATTTTTAGAATTAATGGTGACTTCAGCTAGGTGGTTGAGTATGAAATCAACAGACAAATGCCAATGGCACTTCTCTACACCAGCAATAAACAGAAAATGTAATATTAAGAAGGTCATTATTATAATAGCAAAACAATACTACACAATACCCACAATTAAACTTGTAAAAAGATGCAAGACAAAATCTTAAAACTATAAAATCCTTCAGTGAGATATTTGGAAGACCTAAATAGAGAGAAATTCAATGTATATGTTAGGATTTCAGCGCAACTCTATTCTGTGTCTCTGTGAAACATGACAAGCTTATTCCATTTCTATGGAGCAGTAAAAGCACCAAGAGAATTAACAGTTAGGACATCTCAGAAAAGAAAAAAAAGTAAGGAACACTTCCCCTATCAGATTTAAAGTCTTGTTTTAAACATATGGTGATTAAGATAGTGGCATCGGTACAGGGAGAGGCAAACTGTGATTGGAACAGAACAGAGAGACCAAGAACACATCCTTGCACATGTGGAGCTTTGAACTACATCAGCGGTGGCGTGAGAAAAGCACTGGGGAGAGAGAGGCTACTCAGTAGCTGAGAAATTGGGTATCCATGAGAAACATCAAACTGGGTCTCTGTAAACTCCAAAAGAATTAAAAGTCTTAACCGTCAAAAATAAAACTTTAAAATACAGCTGAATATCATTCTGATCTTGAGCCGGGACGGACTTCTTAAATAAAACACCAACAAGTTCATCATAATGGGAAAGATGGCTGAATTTGATTAAATGAAAATAAAATTCTCTTTTTTTCTTAATCAAAAAAAATGCTTTTAAAAAAGTGAAATGGAAAGCCAACAAACTGGAAGGTATCTGCAAAAGAGACAAGTGATAAAGTATGTGTGTCAAAAAAATATGAAAAACTCCTATTAATCCTTAAAAAAGATAACCAATGCAATAGAACACAGTAGAAGCATGCTTTTATATTTTCATAGCAAAACTGTTTTACTTATGTAATAAAATGCATATTCTAAAGACACTATGAAAGTAAAAGAGCAAATTAAAAGAGAAATTGTCTTATCTATGAACTAAGCTTTCTCTTCACGTGGGTATTCTTTAATGTCTCTTTTTAAAAGGCTTTTTAATGTTTTTCATTGTAGATCTCATGTATTTCTGGTAGATTTCCATTTAAAGATATAAAAAGAGATAAAATGTTAAAATAATTCATATAGAAATAGTTCTTACTACTTAATAAGAAAAGTACTCAACACAACAGAAAAATAGGATAAGGTTAAGAACTTGATGAAAGAAAAATACATATGGAAAATAAACATAAAAATGTTTCGGTGTACTAGCAATCAAACAAATTAAAATAAAAATGATGAGGTAATATTTCTTCCATTTCCAAAGATTATAAGGATGATTATAATTAAATGATATACAGTCATTCTTATCTACTGAATCTGGGAGTGTGTAGAATAATTCAACATTTCTGGGAAGCAATGTGTTAGTTTGTATCAGGAGCATTTAAAGTGCTCATACTTTTTGACCAAGTAACCCAACTTTTAATCCATACTAAAAACAATTAGGGATAGGGTCAAAGTCTATAAATAACAATATCATTATTTATAATAGCACAAGACTGGAAACAAAAATAAAATACAAAAAGATAAAATGGGATCCATTCATTGGATGGGCTATTGTACAAACTTAAATTTTTCATACTCAGACAAGCTCATGAAGTCATATAATATGAGACCAGATTTTACCAGATGATACCAATTTTTACTTATGAGATTACAAAGACTGAGAACTCTAAGTGATGACAAAGATATAATGATATAAAGATATGTGTGTGTGTGTGTGTGTGTGTGTGTGTATACATATATATATATATATATATATATATATATATATATATATATATATATATATATATATATAAAGATATAATGAAACAGATAGTATCACACACTTTGGGTGTGAGTTCAATGGCACAGCTTTTCTGGAGGGAAATCTAGCATCACTAATGAAAATTTAAATGTATAAACCCAGAAATTTTACTTTTGAAAATTTCCCTATAGATGTATTTGTATAGGAGTACAAAAGACTTTTTAAAAACAATTTTCACCACACTATAACTTGAAATACTCTAAACGTCTGCTGGTAGATGAGTAGTTAATTAAACTGCAGTAGATGCATATGATGAAAAACAGTATCAATCACCCTTATAAAATGAGATAGAACACATGTGCTGAGATGAAAAGGTATCAAAGACATATGATTAAGAGAAGAAAGGTATGTCTTAGTGTGGGTTTCCCTGGAAGCAGAGCCTGAGACAAGGATGTGGGTGCAAGCACATGCCCACATTTGGGATGAGATCCCGGGAAGCAGGAGTGAGGAAGCAGGGAGAATGAGACGGGGAAGAAGGAAAAGTAAAGGGGACATATCGTCACATAACGTGGGCAGCAGGGGTGTGATTCAACTGGGATCTTCTGAGAAGAGTATGGAAGGGCTCCAGAATTGTCCCCTGATTGCAGGACAGGAGACAGAGCCTCTGGGACAGAGGGTAAAAAGAGGGACAGCACAGGTGAGAGGAGTTGTCTCTCACACAGACCTGCCTACCCGAGTCAGTGCTGAAATCAGGGGTGGTCCAGGGGATGTGATCTGGGGTACCATAGGAGTCCACAATAGAATGATTCCATCTGGTTAAAAGAAATAGTTTACATATATACAGAGAGACATGCATGAGAAACTCTCTTTACTGTGATCAGGTTAACCGATGCCCTCCATTCCCTTGATGAAATGTGGTCCATGCTTGTGCAGAACACTCGGGACTAGCAGGTTGCTCTCTAGAGTGACGGTTCTCAAATGCTAGGGACACCAGGGTCACCTGGAGGGCATGTTAAGACATAGATTTCTGGGCTCCACCCCAGGAGTTTCTAATTCAATAGGTCTGGGGTGGGCTGGAGAATCTGCATTTCTAACAAGTTCTCAGGTGGTGCGGAATCATGTTGCTGGCCTAGAGATCCCTCCCTCAGAACATCCGGGCATCTTCCCCACCATCTGGGTTGTGTGTTTACCCAGAGTCTACTGTGTTGGTTCCCAAACCTGCTTATGTCTGTTGTACTTTTACTGCAATCAGGTAATTTAATTAAATGTTGAATGAACTGATGAAATATGAGGAGGTGAAGAAAAATACATGTGTCTATAAAATACAAGTTGAATGCCATCGAAAAGATTCAATATAGAAGAGTCATTGAAAAATTGCTATAGAATTAGAAGTGGTCAAGACAACAGTTCAAGAGTCACAGTCACTGAAAATTGAAAACCACAATAATCTAGATTATTCAAGAGATTACTTGCAAATATCCTTTAGTTCTTGCTCCCATATACAGTATCTCAAAATAAAAATGTACATCAATATATTAACAGTGTGATCGGTGTAAAAAGGACACCTGAAATGCCCTTGAGCATTTTACACTCAAAGAGGTCTTGCACCCACATTAGAACATTGTCAAATACATCTAAATGTATTTGTCTTAATTCAAATATAAAGTTTAAGGTACTTATGAATTTTTCTGATTCTCTGGTTGAATTACTGTGATCAACTGATCCAACTGAATGAGAGAACTTCCCTGGCCTCCACTATGAACTTCCCCAGGCAGGAACCTGGAGACCAGGAATTCCAATGAGGATCCCTCAATGTCCCAAACAGTATTTTGCTATTAAATGTCAGTGTTGTGTTTAAAATTGCACAAATTGTACATTTTAAACATTGCTGCCAATAAATGTGAGTCACTGCCCTACCCCCAAGTACGCACAGAATAAAATCTAAATCCTTGGTGTGGCATTCAAGGCGTCTCTCTGCCCTGATCGACTCTGTCTCTCATTCCCTGTCACTTCTTACTTCTTCCCTTCATGTCCCTTGAATCACACATGAATTACATTTCCTGTTTCTGCAACGTGCACCTTTTTAAAAATGAGTTCTTTCTTCTAGTTATTCACGTAGAGATCCCTATTTATTCTTCACAACCCAGCCCAAACGCCCCATCTCTGGGAAGCCTTCCCCGACTCCCTCCTTTATTCTAACAGCTCTTTTCGTGTGGTCTTTGATAGTACTTGTCAGATTGCTTTGGATTTCTTTCTTTTTTTTTTTTTTTTTTTTCTTTTTTTGCTTTGTGGATCCTATAGAATCTTAGCTTTCAGTGTCTAGGACCTTTACAACCTTTCACCACATTTTGCTGCACCACTTTGCCACAGCTTTGTTCCAGTCCTGACACCTGGAATGGGCTCAGGAACACTGCTGAAAACTATGAATGAATGAATGCACACTGGTGACCTCTTATCTTTTTGATTCTTCTTACTCAACCACCTGTAGATATAAAGACCCACTGCAATTTAAATAACTTAAGTATAATATACGTTGTCTTGAATTATATCACTCACTTTCTTAATGCTTTGCAGTTTCTTCTTGTATTCATAAATAAAGCCCATCCTTGTTTTAAAAACAGAAGAGTGAAACTCAAATTGTTGAACAAATAGCTTTGTTAGACTTGATAGCTTCAGAATTCTACAGATTCATCAGTCAAACTTCTTCACTGAGGCAACATGTGCTCCTCAGATGTAAAATGGTGCAATAACAGAAATGACATCTCAGAGAGATGGGAAGTATTTAGACAGATCACTTATGTAAGGTACCTGAATGCAGCAGAGACCCAAGAAATTACCTGGCTACATGTCTGTTAAATTGAGTTTAAAAATAGTCAGAAACTGTAGAGCTGCAAACACCAGAGCCAACCGCATGCACATCCTAAGACGCAGGAATCCCACTCCTAGGTATTCACCCGATAGAAAAGCTCACACAGATGCATCAAAAGACATGACAAGAATGTTGATAGCATCTGTACTTATGACAGTCTCAAATCGAAAACAATCCAAATGTCAGCATCAGAAGACGTGAGTGCACGGTGTTACATCCACCAGTAGAACACTACACAGCACGGGGAACAGACGGAGAAACGCAACAGGAAAAACATGGCTGAATCTCATCAGCACAACGTAAGGGAGAAAAGCCAGATGCAAAAGGGCACAGACAGTGTTTCTGATTGAGATAAACTTCAACAATAACAAACTACCCCGTGGTGACAGAAACTGTGAGTGGTCATCATTGTGGGGTAGACACTGGGAGGGATCTGAAGGGGTCCTGGGTGCTGCGATGTTCTAGACTTGAACCCAGTGGTTCTCTGGGTAGCTCACTTTGTAAAATTTCATAAAGCTATTTGTGACCTATGAGCTTTTCTGCATGATGTCACACTTGAATAAAAAGCTTCATTAAAAAGACAAGAGACACAACTGGCTGGGTGATTGGAAGGATGGATTTGACAAACAGAGTGACTAGGAACTCACAATATTTGAATACGCAGCAGAGACGCAGGGAAGCAGGGAACCATCAAGAATGTATTTTCAAGTGTCTATGTGTATCTAGGGATGAAAAACAAAATCTCTGACAGTAATGACTTGTTTTCTTTTCTGGATGACACAGCGAAAGGCTTGTCACCAGATAAGACCAGAGAGTAGCCATCTGCAAAAATAAATAATCTAAACTTCACGCTGTACATCAGGATGGATTCTAAACACATCAAAGATTTATATGCAAAACAGAAAGCCGTAAGTTTACCACAAGAGAAATGAAAGAATTCTTTTTCAATCTTGCAGCGGAGAAGAACTTTCTAACTGTGACAAAAGCCAAGAAAAAGACTGATAAATTTGATAATAGTCTCTTGTATGGCAAAACACCCACAGCCACATCATACACACAAAAGACAGCAAACAAACAAATTTACAAAGCAAAGCCAAAAGACAAATGAAAACTGAACAGATAAATTCTAATTCACACCATAGTAAGAGGGCTAACACTCCAAATACGTACACAGCTCCTAAAAACTGGTAAGAGAAAAAACCCTAAACCAAAAATTCAAGAGAAAAACAGGCAAATGATACAAACATGGTTTATGGAAAAGGAAATACAGAGTGTTCTTAAACATATGAAAAGATGCTTTAACTTCTCTCAAAATAAGAGAAAGGCAAATCAAAATGAGACTCCATTGTTCACTTATCAGGTTTTGCTAATACTCTGTTGGTGAAGTCGTGGGGAAACTGGCATGTTTACACTTTGCTGTTGGCTGTGTAAATTGGTGCAGCCCTTCTGGAAGGCTATTTGGCACAATTTAAAAGGTATGCCCCTTTGACTCTGAATTCCAGCTCTGGGAATTCATACTGTAGATTCACTAGCCCACATGCAAAGTGACGTCTGTACCAGGCTACTCACTGCAACACTGTAACGGGGGAAGACTGGAGATAATGCATCAACAGATGACTGGTAAAACGGCTGATGCAACCACACAATCTATTTAGATAAAGAAAGATCTCCAAGATACACCGTTATGCAGAAAAAAAGCAAGGGAGAGCGGTGTACAGGAGATGCTACTTTTTACGTAAAGGTGTGAGTGGCAGGCGGGGGCACGAGAAGAATCTCTATCTGTACCTGCTTGATTTGTGTAAAGAAGCCTGGGGGACTAACTACACTGAGTCTCAAAACAGTTACCCGCATAGGGAGGTGGAGGCGGGTGCAGGCTGAGTAGGCAGCGGACTTTTCCCTGATGACACTTGCATATTAAGAGGTGTTTGATCTTGGTGAATATATTAGCTATTCAAATACTTTAAAACAAAGAAATGAAGTATCACATCTCAGCCTGCACGGGTAGAGTTTTGGGTAGAAGGCCCTGCCTCCTTCTTAAACTGATGACTTGGCAAAGTAAGATTAGCGAGAGAGAATTCATGTTCTTTTGTGGTTTGAGTCTTTCCATTAATAGAAGAGCAAACAGCAGATATGCACTAATCCAGGACTCGTGTTTTCTTACAATGGTTTTTAGTGAAAGAAAAGGGATTTAAATGTGCGGCCCAACCTACTTTTGAGATTTCATCTTAAAAAACAGGTTTGGAAGGGCAGAGCTGAGGAAGTACAACCACAGAAGTGTTTTGGCATCGCGCACTCGTAGCTCCGAAGGCAGAGACAGAGGAGGGCTATTTAGATGAATGGTCCGGCGAAAAATTCAGCGTGCGCCAATTCTACTCAATTACCTGGATATTTCAAACACGAGGTAAAAATAATTCTGGACAAGTAACGTGATCTCCTGTTTTATTGTGTGCAACACAGAGAAGGATGGCTCAAAGTCCACGACCCATCCGTGTCCGCCTTCCTCTGACCCTCTCTCAGCGCGAGGGGAGCTGCGCTTATTCACGCAGCGCGGACTTGCTGCGCGAACAACTGCGTGGCCGGCGCGCTGTGCCTCTAGCCTTTGCGCAGAACTCGCACCAGGCAGCCGGCAGGTAAAAAGGGAATTAAGATGCGCGGTGCACGTGGCGGGTGGACCAGCTTGGTGAGTGGCGGTTCTCTAATTAAAGGGAACGTGAGGTGAAGCCGTTGTCTGCAACTTACAGACTTTGAGAAATTGTCTCAATAAAGGAGAACTTCATTTGGCCTTAGGTAGGAGCCAATCAATAAATTAGTTGGCTTTGGCTGAGGGCAGAGACGTGAAGGGAGAGAGAATAAGGGTCAGGCGAGGGATCTGTGTAAAAACAGGGTGGAGATGAAGAATCAAGGGTTGGAGGCGGGGTGGGGGGTGGGCATGAAAAGCAATTTACAAACGGTAACAAAATGAAAGGAAAGGAAAAGCTGCTCCTTCCCTAGCGTGCATTTCCCTGTGAAGTATAAACCAGCTGATCTTCGTTAGCAGTGCTTAGCCTTGGGAGAGGCAGACACGGCGGAAAGGGGGCCAGTGGGCATCCATTTCCCCAGTGTGATTGTCTCCTAATCTGTAATTCTGCTCTGAGCGGCTGCTGCTGCTGCTATGCAGTTCTGAGGGGTGTGGTGGCCGAGCCCTGGACCTCTCTGCAGGCTGGGCGAGGAGAGATGTGCTCCATCACCTGGCGGCCGCAGGCGGGCGGGGCACCGGTGAGGGCTCCCCACTGGCCTTGTAAAACTTGAGTCATGGTGACAGAATTCTTTCCATCATCATTTATGCCTCACCTTCCCGCTGCATTACCGTTATTTAGCATCCTTCTGCCATCCATAAAGCACTTCCCTGCTGTTTGTTTGTTATTTCTCACTCTCCTGAGGTTCGCTGTTCTCTCTGCTGTGTTGAGGAGAGGAGAGGAGAGGACTGGAGAGGACAGGAGGGGAGAGGGAGGGAAGGACTCTGTCCCAGGCTGCTGCCCCCGCAAGATGCCTCCTGCGCAGGCTGGGTGACTGGCTTCCCTTGGAAGGGCCCTCCCACCTTTGGAGGTGGCACCTGTCAGGTGAAATACGGGGCCTGGCACCTGGCCTCTCTCCCCACTGTTTCATTTTATGACAGTGGACAAATCTCTCAGGCTCTTCTGTGTGTCCTGAGCTATAAAATGGACCAATTATGGTGTTCCCTTTTCCCCTCACAGCAATGTCAGGCCAGATCTTTTGTTTTTCCCGAATGTAATAAAGTGGAGAGACTTTAGGATAATCAAGAAGAAAATTCACTGTGTTCTGAAGAAGGGGACATTTCTACGCTTTCCTATTCACCTGCATCCTTGCCGAAAGGCCAGCCTCTGCGAAGGTGTCCACACTCCCCACCGACTTCCTGAGCACGCTTTATTTCTGTCCCTCTGCTGAAACTCTCCAATGGTCCCCATCTTACACAGAGTCCAAATGGGTCCCCAGAGTGGCCTGGGGTCCCGCACAGATTCACCCCTCTTCCTGTCTCTTACAGCGTGGCCTCCTTGCCCCGTATGTTCCCTCTTCTCCTGCTCCAGCCACCCGTCTCCCCTTGCCCCCATCCACACTGGCATGACCCCTCCTCATAGACACCTGTTCCGACACCTCTGACTGCGCACTTGCTGTTTCACAAAGCCACATGGTCCTTCACCTCCTGTGCTCGGCTCAGATGTCACCCTCTCCGGGAGGGCTTCCCTGATTGTCCTTGGCACCCCTGCCTTATTCCCTCTATAGCACTTACACCAGCTGACGTGCTGGGGACCCGGCCTGTGGGTTTGTTCGTGGCATCTCCCCAGAACAGACTGTGACCTCCTTGAGGGTAAGAATTCTGCTGCTTTGTTCTCTCCAGACTCTTCAGTACCTTCGTCGGTGTCTGGCACATGGTAGGCAATAAATATTTACTGAATAAGTGAATAGAACTTGATTGCAGCAATGAATAATAACAGTAATACACATCTGTATTACAATTTACAAAAAGACCCATAATACTCATGTATTTTCCTGTGTTGCAGGTACATTTCTCAGTCACAGATTCAGATGTGCAAAGATGATCACTTTATGTATACTGGGAGTTCACTTGTTTCCAAACCCCGCGTTCCACCTGAGGACAGAGCAATCCATCCTGGCAATACAAGGGAACACAGCAATTCCCCCCCCCCCCCCATGGCTGACTCCAGGGGGCCAGCCTCCGGCCTGCTGCGTCCTCTGTGGCTGGGCTGGGTGGAGAAGCATCAGTCTCCCGACGTGCGTCCGCTCCATCCAGCTTTCTTGGGGTGCTCCTCCTGGGAAGGGTTGTGTCCTGCCTGCAACCAGGCTGGGAAGCCAACCTTACAGCCTCGCCCCAAAGCCCCTCACTGGGCCCCAGGCAGTGTGCAAGTCTTTGAACGTTGGCCATCTTTGGCCTCTACTCAGGTATGAGGTGACTTCTCCATCTCCTCCGATGCCCTGAGGAAGCACAGGCTGGTCCCCTCTGCCTACGGTTGCCATAGTCATCACTGTCCTCTGATTCTCTTGAAGGCTCTTTCCTCTCAGACTTCCAATGGGGACCAGTTTTGGGTCTCCTGACCCATCAGGAGCATCTCAGATGCCTGGGCATCAGGATAGAAGAGGGCCCCTTGCTGGCGTTTGGACCCTAGCCTCTTCTACTGTTTCTTCTAGCCTTTTCCTCAGCCTCCTGGACTGGCAGGAGAACCAGGGTGCTGGGGACACATTCTCCCCTCCACTGCAGTTCATGTCCAGTTCACTAGGCTTCAGTTTTGATGGGCTAGCCAAGATTTTAGAAATCCCCAAAGCCACTTTTCTCTCCAGGGCCTGGTGCATGCAAACCAAACGCAAGGCTGGCTGTCAAACAATGGCGAGGCATGGACTTCTGAAAGTCTGTTGGAAACTCAAGGGGAAGCACAGCAACCATCCAGAAGGAAAGATATGTTGAATAATGTTTCAAAATTGTATCTGCAGGCAAATACATTGCTGAAATACAGTTTACCCAAACACTTCTATCTACTTTGGAACGTTTGACCGTATAGACTTACTGTAGAGACAAAACAGGGGCTTCCCAGGAAGTAAGAGCCCTGACATTCTAAAACTCCAATCCTTTGGTTCCCCAGCTTGGGTTTTTTAGTATATCAACTTTGCCTCTTTGGTCTCAAATTGGGCTCTATGATAAATATTGGATGACCTGCTGCCCTCACTAGCCTAGAGACCATCTCTGTTTGACTCCTGTGTCCTAAACTTAACAGACATGTTATGTGTGGATTGAAAACAAATTTCCACTCCCCAAAGTCACCTGTCCTTGGGAGGCTTATTATAGAAATCACTTCGTTTTCTCTCTGTGTTTCTGCTTTTTCCAGTGCTTGGTCCTCTTTTCCATCTCTCTGTAGTGTATCTTGCTGGATAACTTGGGGGTGAGTATATTTCCCTTGTCCAATGCCAGATTAACAGGTGCTTTATAACACTTCCAAGTAATAAAAGTATTAATTTCTCTCTCTAATAAATGCAAAACAGATAAAATCACTGTTGCAAACAGACATTTTAAGGTCTTTTGAAATCCCCAAAGTGGATTTTCAAAGCTGCTAAAAACATACAATTATCCAATTATTTCACAGAGGACTACCTCTTTAGGTTGAGTAAATGATACATGTGTTTTGTGTACACAAGGATTTTAAAGACATGTTTTTGTTTTTTTCTCCTTTGTTGAGCAAATTTCATTGACTAATTTCAATGTTTGTTCTGCTCACAAGACCATCTGTTGGTGAGAGGTTGGGTTAGAAGTTTTTTAATTGCCTGAAAAGTCTTATTGCATTTCTCTGGTTGTTAAATACACATATTTGTTTTGGTAGTGGCATGCTTAACACGTTTGAAAGGTGTCCAATTTTGGCTTTCGAATAGGTGCAATAAGCTAATTTCTAATTTTAAAGATAGTGACGAATTAAGGTCACTTTTAATGGTCAATTGTGTTGGAAAGGTACGAAGACTGGCAAAACTAATATCAAAAGTAAATGCTTATTTCCTTGATTTTCTCCATATCTCTTCCCCTCCTTCTTTATCCATTCAGTCATCTGTGAATTCATTCACTGAACAAATATTTATTGAGTGGCTACTATGTCCCAGGGGCTGCCCAGGTACCTGCTGGGCACCAGGACACACAGCCTCCGGTGATACAGTGTCTGCCCTCAAGGAACCAGTGATGGAGAGAGACTCTGATTTCCAGAATTGCCACATTATTTTAAATACAGTTTTCAGCAAAACAAAAACACAAAAACAAACCACAGGACTTGCAAATAAACAAGTATTGTCCACACACAGTGGGGAAAATTTCAATAGAAACTGTTCCTGAGGAAGCCCAGACATTGGATTTACTAGACAAAGATTTTCAATATATTCAAAAACTAAAGGACACCACGTATAAAGAACCAAATGAAAGTATGAGAATGATGTCTCACCAAAAAGAGAATATCAATAGAGGGACAGAGATTATGAGAAAGAACCAAGAAGAAATTCTGGATTTGAAAAGTACAATGATTGAAATGAAGAATTTACTACAGGGGCTCCATCACAGCCTTGAGCAGGCAGAAGAAAGAATCAGAATACTCGAAGATAAGTCAACTAAGTTCTTCCAGCCTGAGGACAGAAAGAGAAAAGAACGAAGAAAGATAAACAGAGATCTGTGAAACTCCATAAAATATACTAACATATGTACACTCAGAGCCCTAGACATAGAAGAGAGTGAGAAAGGGCAGAATAAATATTTGAAGAAATAATGACCAAAAACTTCCCAAACTTGATGAAACACATTCATCTACACATTCAAGAAGCCCAACAAATTTTGAGTAGAATAAACAAAGAGATTCACATCTAAATATATCATAATGCAACTGTTGACAGACAAAGACAAAGAAAGACTCTTGAAAGCAGCAAGAAAGAAGAACTCATCACATACAAGGGATCCTCAATAGGATTAACACCTGAGTTCTCATCAGAAACTGTGGGGGCCAGAAGACAGTGTGGTGACATATTCAAAGTGCTAAAAGGCTGTCAAGCAAGAATTAAATCCAGCAAATTATCCTTTGAAAATAAAAAAGTTAAACTGTTTCCAGAAAAATAAAAACTGAGTGATTTTGTTGCTAACAGATCTACCCTACAAGAAATACTAAAGGGAGTCCTTAAGGCTGAAGTGAAGGAACACTGAACAGCAACTGGAATCCATATGAAGAAATAAAGAAAATCAATAAAGGCATTTACATAAGTAAATATAAAAGACAATATTAATGTACTTTTATTTGTAATTCTTCCTTTCTATCTAATTTAAGAGCCAAGTGCAGATAGCAATACTTATAAATTTGTGCTGGATGACATACAATGTATAAAAATGTAATTTGTATTCCAGTAAGAGCACAAAGGATGAGAGAGAAAATGAAAAACATAGATTGGTATAATACTGAAATTAAGTTGGTATTAATCTGAATTGTATTGTTGTAAATTAAGATGTTAATTGTGATCTCTAGGGCAACCCCTGAGAAAACAGCTACATTTTAAAAAAGCATAAGAAGTGACAGTGAATTAAAATGGTACATTAGAAAACATTTAACACAAAATAGACAGTAAAGGAGGGACAGAGGAACAAAAAGGACATAAGACATATAAAGCAAATAAAAATAGCACACATAAATCTTATCCTATCAGTAATGACCTTAAATGTAAATAGATTAAAACTTCAATTAAAAGGCAGATACTGGTGAAATGGATTTTGAAAACTATATGCTCTCCATAAGAAACATGTTTCAGATTCAAAGACAAAGATAGGTTGAAAATCAAGGCATGGAAAAGACATACCATGCAAACAGTAATCAAAAAAGAGCTGGAGTGGCTATATTAATATCAGACAAAACAGACCTTAAGGCAAAAATTGTTACTAGAGACAAAGAAGGATATAATGATAAGACATCAAGAATATATAGCAATAATAAACACTTATGCATCTAAAACAGAGTTCCAAAAAGCATAAAGTAAAAACTGACAGAATAGAGGGGAGAAATAGCCAATTCAAAAATAGTTGGGGACTTCAACACCTGACTTTCAATAATAAAGACAACCAGACAGAAAATGAACAAGGAAATAGAAGACTTGAGGAATGTCATAAACCAACCAGACCTAACAGACATCTGCAGGAACACCCCACCTAACAACAGAATACAGTCTTCTCAAGTTCAAACGGAACATCCTCTGAGACAGACCATACATAAAGTCACAAAACAAATCTCAGTAAGTTTACAAGGGTTGAAGTCATATAAAGTATGATCTCCAACGAAAATGGAATGAAACTAGAGATCAATAGCAGAGGGAAATTTGAGAAATACACAAATAGGTGAAAATTAAACAACATATTACTCAGTAACCAGTGGGGTCAAAGCAGAAATCACAAGTGAAATCAGAAAATCTTTTGAATGAAATGAAAACACAACGTACCAAAACTTATGGCACACAGCAAAAAGTGCTTAGTTGAAACTTACAGCTCTAAATACCTAAGATTTAAGTTGAAATAAATAAAATAGAGAAAATCAGTGAAAACCAACAAGATAAAAAATTGAAAAATCTTCACACTGATCAGAAAAAAAGAGAGAAGACACAAATTACTAAAAGCAGAACTGAAAGAGGGGATATTAGCACTAAATACAAAGGATGCCAGTGTAGCACTATGAATAATTGCACACCAATAAATTAGATAACCTACATGAAATGGACAAATTCCTGTAAAGACAGAAATTGCCAAAACTGACTTAAGAAATGGAAAATTTGAATCGAAGGAAAGAAATTGAATTAGCAATCAAAAAGCTTCCCACAAAGCAAAGTAAAGCCCAGGACCAGATGGCTTCACTGGTAATTTCTACCAGAACTTAAAGAAGATTGATCAGTTCTTCATTGAATCTTTCTAACACAAAAGGGGAGGAAACCACTGCCCAAGGCATTCTAGAGGTCAATATCACCCTAATATTAAAACCAGACAAAGACTTCACAAGAAAACTACACTCCAGTACCTTCTATGAATATAGGTACAAAAGTCCTCAACAAAATACTAGTAAACTGAATCCAGCAACATATGAAAAGGATTATATTCCATGACCAAATGGAATTTAGCCTAGGAATGCAGGGTTGGTTCAACATATGAAAAACCAGTGTAATAACACCATATTAATGGACTAAAGGACAAAGCCCGCATGATTACCTCAATAGATGAAGAGAAACCTTGCGTCCAAATCCTGTCTCAGCCACTCACTGATTTTTGTCTTGAGCAAATGCCTTGACAGCTCTGAGCCTTAGTTTCCTCGGTGGTAAAGAATTAAATCAGTTAACGTATCTAGCATAGTCAATGTATGCTAGTAACGCTTACTGAAGAATGTGGGAGATTCCGATGCAGTAGATCAGGTGTGTGCATGTGCACGTGCATTTGACTCAGAAGCTTTAACTGAAAAGAAAATACGAGTGTATGTCAAAATTACAAAGCCCTGATGATAAAAGTCCTCTCCCTGGTGTTGAACAGATTCAGACATTTTCTGTGGTGTGGACGTTTCCCCCCACCTCCTGCGTGCGTGCCCTGGATGTCACTGGGAGCCACATTTGCTGGGATTGGTACTAACAGGTGTGAAACCTCCTGGCACACAGGTGTTCAATTAATTTTAGTTCCTTTTCTCTTGATACACTTCTTGTGCCTCTGGTATGATTTTTATGAAGCTCATTATTATTCACATTGCTATGCTGTATGCTTTGTCTACTGAACTAGCTCATGAACTCCTTCAGAGGAGGGACCCATGGCTTTTGTCACTTTTATGCTCACCACAGGGTCATGCTTTTTAAAATATATATTGTTGAGACCATATTAAAATTGATAAACTAAATGAAACAATTTTGCTCTTATTTCGATTTGTAAGGTCATTTGGAACTGTTGTTATAATCTAGTAACAATGCACTAGACACATTAGAAACACTGTTCCCTCTTCCCTGGTGGCACAGTGTATTGCAGTGATAGTGCCTGCACACCGCAGAATACAGTGCAGTGAACAGCATGGCACTGAGCACACAGTAGGTGCTTACACAACTGCTGAATGCACTGAGTAATGGTGTGATACGGAATTGTTATTGATGAGAGAACAAAGAAAAACACAGAACCTGTTCAAGACATGAAAGATGCTCGTGTCAGGATGAGCAATGAGTTCTTACCTACACCAAATGTGCAAAGCAGCTTTTTGGAGACAAAAACAAAAGGTTATTTTGAAGGCAATCAATTTTGTTTAATTTTAACATGGCCACATTTATGCCAAGTGATTAGCATTTTCTCGTTAGCTTAGCAACTGTGATATGGCTAAAATATTTGGCAAAATGCTGATTTTATAAGTCAGATGTTGCGCCAACCTTGCTAAATGATGTAGATATAATTTTTAAACTGCCCAGCCAGTTCACGATTGTTTAAATGGGCCGTAATAGCTTTTCATCAAAAGAACGATATTTTCTTTGGTGGAAAGATAGATATTTAAAGTACTGAAGATAATGTTGAATATTAGAAAAAAGGGAACACATTTGAGGCATTTGAAAGGTAGAGATATTGGATGTTAAAGAAAAATCACTCCCTGGAGGAACCTGCCATGGGAGTTTCCACAAGGCCAGGAGCTAGGGACGAGGTCCTGGGGTACTGCCTTCCCGGACCACGCTCTGTGGGGTTGCAAGGGAAACAAAGAGCCTGTACTGCCCACCCTGAAATTCATTTTTATTTTGATTTTGCCTTTTCATGTCAATTAGAGACTCTTTGTTAGAATGATTACATAATTTTCGCAGAACTGTGTTATTGCGGACTGGAGGATATAAAGCCTCTTAAATGTGACTAATGTACTCACAAATTCCTGCCCAGAGCACAATTTCTCAAGGGAGCCTCCTGCATACTATCTTTTTAAAGTGCAGCGGAGAGAGATGTAAATGCCCAAGAGATAGAAGCGAGGCTTTTGGCTGAGATGAGGGATAAACTCCTTGTTCAAACAGCCAGCAGTGGTTGCAGGAACCAAAGCATCCTTTGCTTTGGAACTCATCTCCACGCTCGGATCCTGTCTTGTGATAAGGTTACACTGAATGGGGCTGGCATCCTTCAAGGTTACTGTTCCAGAAAAATATTTGCAAATAATTTGACGCGCTGTCAGCTAGCAGGCTGCAGTGAATTCTTATAATTCAACATACTAATGTGGGTTTTCATGCCTTAAGCTATAAATAAGTTGGATATGCAAAAGTTTCTGTAATGTTTATTTAATAACAATATTTTAAAAATAAATCTTGATTATTCCATCGCGCTCCAATGGAAATCTTCCACTCTGACGGTTGTCTGTGACCTCAGGCAGTTTCTTCCTTCCTTTGTCTCATTTGACATCACTAAAGAAACATGCTTGTTTTTCTTTTCAGGTTTTTGGAAGTACCACTCTGATGCTTCTGCCTACATGCGCCCCATCCAAGTCTCTGCTTGTTAAATGACTGAACTCAATTCAAGTTGAATAAACCCAGTGGGATAAGTGCCTCCACGGACACAGGGCCCTGGGCTGGGGTCACAGGAAGTAAAAGCAGGCACCCCTGGACCTGGAGCCCCAGACTCATAAAAGACCAATCGCATCACAAAATCAGTGCCCCTGGACTCTGAGAACACAGAAGAGAATCATTGGTTTGCAGAGGAGGTGACCCTGAGTGGCATCTGCAAAGATGTATATACGATTTCATCAAGGGAAGGCGCAGGAGCCAGGTTGTTGGCAGAAGGATCTGATCTGACTGCACAGAGATGGGGAGGAGAAAGGGTGGCTCATTAAGGCAAGACAAATTGTAGCAGCCATTCTTCTACTAAGTATCTGGAATGAAGTCCTTTAAACTATGGATCAGCCAAGTACATCTGCATGGCTCTGAGCATGCCTTGCAGAAGACCTCCAGGAACTTCCTGAAGCTGGGCGCAGCCAGGAGCAATGGGGTTGGGGTCAGCACATATCGGGACCCTGGGGGACTGAAGGACATCTGTCCAAGTAGGCGCACCCTTCCAAGGGCCCAGGGCTACACACCCTTTGTCTGGGGTTGCTGCCACTGGTCCTGAAGGAGACTGGCATCCGACAAT
This sequence comes from Camelus bactrianus, assembly GCF_048773025.1. Lineage (NCBI taxonomy): Eukaryota > Metazoa > Chordata > Mammalia > Artiodactyla > Camelidae > Camelus > Camelus bactrianus. The sequence continues at coordinate 22,362,830 of NC_133549.1, read as the reverse complement.
GAAAGGACACTGAAGTGATGCTCAGGCTTCACTGATGCACCCATGTCCCAGTGTGCCCCACAGTCTCAAGGCTGGAGTGGTGGATGCTGCGGGGTGGCAGAGGCGGGAGCGGGGAACAACGTGGTGGCTTCACATTGTCTCCAGGGCTGTTCCTAGAGCCAGGGTGGGTCCTGCCTTCGGGGAAGTTGGTGGCCAGTGCACGGGGCACAGCTGGGGAAGAGGAGGTTAGCACCCACTCGCTCTGAGGCAGGAGGCGTGGCTTCTCAAGCCACTGAGACTATTCCCTTACAAAATAACTTTATTGAAATATAATCTATACACTGTACAATATGCCCACTTAAGGTGCACAATTCAATGAAAACAAATATATGTATGTTCATGTATGACTGAAGCATTGTGCTGTACACCAGAAACTGACACGACATTGTAAACTGACTATACATCAATAAAAAAAAATGCAAATAAAAAAATGCTGATCTTAAAAAAAGTGCACAAATTCAATTCTTATATATTCACAGAATTGTGTACCAACGCCGCAATCAACTTTAGAATATTTTCATTACCCCCAAAAGAAAACCCACACCCCTGACCTGTCACTCCCCACCCCATCGCTCTCCATTTCTCCGTTCTCCCAGCCATAGACAACCACTACTCCTTCTGTCTCTATAGCTTTGCCCATTCTGCACAGTCAAGTAGAATCATAACATGTGGTCTTTGTACGGGCATCTTCCACTCAGCATAACGTTTTCTAGGTTCGTTCATGTTGTAGTTATAAACTCCTTAAGTACATGACACACAGTCGGTGCTAAAACACAAATGCTGAATGAAACAATTTCAGTGGCGGTGGGGCAGCCAGGGATCCGGACTTGCCCTGAGAAGACCTGGGTTTCTTCCCCGCCCAGCTCGGCCACACACCCTGGGCTCTCGTTCCGCCTCACTTCAGCGCTCATCTGTACCATCAGGGAGGCAGTCCCTGGTTCATGGAGACTTGCATGACTCAGCGACTGTAAATTATTTTTGTGAATGTCAATGTCACATCTATATATAGGGAAATACTGTGAACAGAGCAGGTAAAGAATTCCAGCCTCCGGAGCAGAGCAGCGGTCGGTAGCGTAGCAGTCCAGGTAACTATTGTATTAATGCCTTATCCGCTTCCTCTCCTGCCCCACTGTAAAATACACAGGTAAAATAAAGGTTAAGCCAGCCTTGAAAATATCCGTGTTGCTTTTTGAGCATACACAATTTGGGGGAAAGAATTTACTCATTACAGTTATACTCCACTAAGCAGAAATATATCTACAACTATGATTTCTTTTTATATTTTAAGTAAGTAGACTGGCTGCTTTTTTCTCAAGCAAAGTCATAATTGTATTTATTTTAAATTTATATCCTGTCTGCTTCAAAAAGGGATTTGAGGCAGCCAGGAAAATCATAAGCTATAAAGTGTGCAAGCTCCATTTTATACTAATAAAATAAAAGTTAGGATCTCATCAGTGAAACAACTTCTCTTTGTGCTGTACTGTGTGCAAATATTTGGATTACTAAAGTGAATTTATGAAGCAATTACTTTTAATGCTATAAGAGGAAATTAAGTACTCATTGATTCTTGATTTATAAGCTAGAGCTAAAGATCATGAAAAAGCAAATATAACTTAATTAAATGTCCCTTGGCTTTGCTACCCTTGAGGTCTTCACTCATAAAGTTAGTAAAACAAACCATTCTTAGAACATAAATGTATATTGGCTCTTCCAGTTGGGAAGGCAAATAATTTACTGGTTAAATATATTCAGCAAAGTTAACCCAAGTGAGAGATTTTCCCAGTGTCCTCTGGGGCTTGAAGAGATAAAAGCTATTGTTGTAGTTTTAAGGAAACCATTGTCCTGGGAATGATAGGCACTCACTTGCTGTAAAAAGGAGTAAACAAAAGGGCATCTCATTTTTTTTTCTATTAGAAAATATATTTTAATATGCTCACAAAATAGACTATGAGATCTGTGAAAGAAATAGAGCTTTACAGTCTGTTCATTGGCTATACACTTGTGGTTATGCAGTGCTGACAGTGAACACATTAACCTGGGATAATTTAATTGAATCTTCCAGTAATGTTGCTATTTTTCTACTCTGAAGTATAAATGATTTTTAAAAATTGGGTTCTAAAATGTAACACTTTAAGTGATGTACACAGCAAATCAAGGAGCCAGTGCAAGTCTCCTTTTGTGCTCCATGAGTTATCGATCAGAACAGAAAGACTAAAGAAAGGAAAAATAAAAGAAAAAAAACAGCAGCAAAAGAGGGTCAAATGGAAATAAGCCCAAGGAGAGCTTGCCATGAGGAAGCTCCTCTTACACCTCCTTTTCCTGCCCTCTTTGGTCCCCCATTGAGATGAGTGAAGTCAAGGTGTAGGCTTCCTATCTAGTTGGGTCAAGGGAGGATTTATTCAAATTAGCTGTTAAGTGAGCACGAACATTAAGAGTTCCAAATTTTTCGTGGAAAATAAAGGTTTTGAGAAATTCTCATCATTGTGATAGACCAGAATCTCATCCTCAACGGGATATCAAGCTGGTTTGAGAAAGAAAGTAGCAAGAGAATTGGCTTTTGAGATCCTAGCCAGGAAATGTTAGGGTAACAGTCATGAAAGATGGAATATACTGACTCCAAGGAGATAGAATTATCACCAGCAGGGCCTGTATTTTAAAAGCGTGTTTTTAAAGAAGTATTGATGGGCTGATTGATAGGTTGGTCTTTTGATTAGGCAAACATTTACGTCTAGCGGTCGCTTGGCATTAGGGGCGTTCTGCAGTGATGGAGATGTTTTCCACCCTGTGACTGAATCCATGACCTTGGCCTCATTGGCATTATATTCTAATCATAGGTACCAATGACCTAGATTTGCATACTGCGTGCAGTAAGAAGTACACTAAGAATGTAAGAAAATCAAAGTAGAAAGATGAGTTGGCTAGGGTTGCCTTAACAAGTAGCACAGACTGTTCTCACAATTCTGGAGGCTGGGAGTCCGGGATCAAGGTGTCTGCAGCGTTGGTTTCTTCTAAGGCATCTTTCCTTGGCTTGCAGGCGGCCATGTTCTCCCTGTGACTTCACATGGTCCTCCCTCTGTCTGTGTCTGCATCCTAATCTCTTATACGGAGACCGGTCATATTGGATTAGGGCCCGCCCCAATGACCTCCCTTTAACTTAATGACCTCTTTAAAGACTCTGTCTTCAAAAACAGTCATATTCTGAGGTCCTGGGTTTAGTACCACAACCCATGAATTTAGGGGGACACAATTCAACCCATAACAGAAGAGAAAACTGAGGCAGACACATGGTTGAGTCAATAACAAAGAACTAAATGAACAAATCTTATCTTTTCCTCTGTATTTTTGTCCATGTCTGTCAGTGGTGTGCTGGTAAAGGCTGGCCAAAAAACTGAGAAATAAAAAACCTGACTTTCAGCATTTGCTGATTTCCCTGGCATAAATATTCCCAAGATGGCCTATTTTCAACATACCAAAGTGACGCCACTGAACAGAGTAGAGAGGAAACCCACAGTCCGCTCTCATGAGCAGGTGTAGGCTGGCTCCAAACCACCACTGATACAGGGACCAAGACAGAGAAGTAAAGGGGAAGAAACTGAAGCTCAATTTTGGTAATTTGAAAACTATTCCTAGAAGGGTTGACAACGGCAGGGGATTTAAAAATGTTGATTAAAGTGAATTACAGATAATTTTCATTTTGCTTTTATTTTCTTGTTAAAGATGAGAATTTTATAGAAATATGGAGAAAGGACTAGATAAAAAAGGACATAATATAAAGAGTGTTAAAAAGAGCTCCCATTCCTGGTAATGTGGAAGACTAGGAACCCTGAGACACACTCAAACACACACAAATCCCTTTTAAGAGTGTCAGTGACAAAAAACAGGGCACCGGGTAAGCTGCTTTTCTTCTTGAGAGCATCTGATGAACAGGATAACCTTGAACTTTGATTTTCATAGCTCCATGGGCATAGGAGACAAAACTCAAGGTCTATGTAAGGATGGAGTCTAAACGGAGAATCCATGCTGGTACCCTAAAGCAATGTTTTTTCCTTAATTGAGGGTGATTTTGCCAACCAGGGCACACTTAGCAATGTCTGGAGACATTTTTGATTGTTATGGCTGGAGAGCTGCCACTGGTGCCTACTGGAGAGAGACCAGGGCTGCTGCTAAACACCCTGCAGTGCACAGGACAGCCTCCCAGGACAAAGAATTATCTGGTTCAAAGGTCAATAGTGATGAGGTTGAGAAACCCTGCTCCAAAGGCTTACATCACCAGTATAAGAGTGAACTAGAAATTAAACCACCTTTCTCTCATCCCCGCAAATGCTAACAAAATTATGTGTTTGAACCATGGTGCTGGGGTGGTGTGTCTCCATGAGAATTCATAACAACAAGTTGCCCCTATACAGATTTGCACCTCAAATTCCTTCCAGCTGATACTGATTTAGCTCATTTACCTCAGGCTAACTTAAAGTGGTTACACGCCTGCTGTCCTCCCAGGTACTTTGCAGAAGCAAACCACCTCTCTCATCTCCGGGTAGATCCACCTTAACTTGAGCCTCAAATGCCCCATACATATACATTTTGGAGAAACACACACACGTAGTAAAAGACAAGAAAATAATGTATCAATAGTGAATGCCAGCAGAAAGAGAAGAGAACTAGCCTCCCCAAGACTTTGGTTGTTGAAATTAAAACACAGAGGATACAAAATAAGGATAGGTAAATATTTAAAGAAAAAAATGAGTAAAAGAAAATATGATTAAGGAAAAAGATTATAAATAATGACCAAGCATATTTGAAAAATAGAATTAAAAAAATAAAAACCAGAATTATTACTAAATGAAAAACAGAATGACTACTATCAAAAATTCAAGGGAACGCAATCAGACACAGCAGATGAAGAGTTAGTAAAATAAAAGGTAGGGCGAAACACTTTCACAGTGAAGCACAGCGAGATTAAGATGCAGAAAAGAAGAGTGATGAAAACGTGCAGAGGATGGAATAAGAAGGTCCAACTTATGTCTAATTGGGGATTTCTGAAAAAGAGAAAATGGTGCCAGTGCAATATTTGAAGAGATAATGACCAGTCATTTTCCACAACTTGTGAAAGATGCCAACACAGAGATGGAGCAATCCCAGTGAACCCCAAGCAAGATGGATAAATAAAAGAAAATCCTACACATAGACCCATCACAGTGAAACTGAGACAGAAACAATCTTGAAAAAAAAAAAAAATCCAGAGTGAGTTAAATTCACTTCAAAAGAATGACAATTAGGCTGATTGCTGACTTCTCAATAGGAACCACAGAAGCCCAAACAGGACTGAATGGTATTGTCATCATCCTAAGAGAAAATAACTATCAATCTAGAGTAATGTACCCAGTAAAATATCTTCCCCCCAAAGCAGACTTTGGTGTCTGCAGAGCTCTAAGTGAAGGAAATTCTACGAGACAGACTTTAGGCAGAAGGAAAGTGATCCAGATGGAAGGTCTGAGATGCAAGAAGGAACAAAGAGTGAAGAAAGAATGTGCAGCTTAACAAACATGAACTGAATAAAGCAACATTAACAATTCCCCCGCGCTGAAAAAGATAAATAAGAACACTTACAAAATAGCGCTAACGTCTGGAGGGCGTGATCAGAATTGAAGTGTCATTAGGTCTTGTATTGTCTGGGAGGAGGGTAAAGATAGTCATTCGTTATATATTTTGGTAAATTAAGTGTGCATGTTGAAGTCTCTAGGGTAACAATTAAAACAGTAAAAATGAGATTCATTCTTAACTAACAGAGGGAAAAGGGAAGGACTCATGTATAAAAAGTTTAAAAACAAAACTACAAATATTTTGTTTAGGGATACAAACGCATGATAAAACGTTTAAAAAATAAGAAAGATAAACAAAAGTGAGGATCATAGTTACTCAGCAGGAAGTGGAAGGAATCAGATCAGGGAGGAACACGAAGGGGATTGACTTCAAACGTAACTGAAAGTTTTTCTTAAACTGAATGATGGGTACATGATCACTGAACTGTTGTTACTTACAACTTAAATGTAACTCAATCTTTTGTATTGACTCAAATTAGATTACAAAAAAAAAAAAAAGATTTTCAAAAGAAAAGGAAAAAATACTCTCCAACACTTTATTTTTTGTAAACACTACTAACTCTCAAGAGTCAGAGAGATTTGTGTAAATGGCTCAACTCCGTCTCCTAAACCATCTGTGGGCTGCTACAATCCTCTTGGCTCCACCAGCACCTCACTTAGCACTAGCCTATAGAAGACGTTAAACACATGCTATTGTGTTTGAATTAAGATAAAAGAAGCTGTAACTATCAGTAGGATGACTGTACTTAAGTTAAAGGGACACTCTTATTCACGTTATTTAAAGGTTTTCATAGCAAAGCTTAAATAGTGTCTTTCATCTCTTTAGGGGGCTGTCTTGATTTGGGTTCTCCTGGAAGCAGATCCAGAGATAAGGATTGAAGGGATAAGTAGTTTATTTGCGAGGTAATCCCAGGAAATACTGGCAGGGGCGTGGGGAAGTGAGACAGGGAAGGGAGGGAAGCCAAAAAGGAGGAATTACGCAGCCAGCTTTTCACTGAGCTGGGCTCAGTCCCTGTGTGGCCTCTAGCAGAAAGCTCACATGTGCCTCAGAGTTAGCCCAACCACTGGGCTTGGCAGTCCCCTGTCACCAGGTGAGGCTGCTTCCCGAGGACCCCCTTCCAAATTTCTGACTTGTCCTGTGCACAGCCCAGCCGTCTCTCTGGCTGGAGATACAGCCCCCTGGCAGAGAGCTGCGGTGTTTGCAGTAAGCCTCCTTCGGCTTGCAGAGGGGAAAGCTCGGGGAACGTGGGCAGAACACCTACAGCACCTGCCAGAACACTGGAGTCCTTCTGGGTAGAAAGCTGAGATGTGGGTGTGTGGGCAGGAGTGGCAGAATTTAGCTTTGGGGAATCAAGTTAGAGAAAAGAAGCCTTGAGATAGTCAAAGGGGACAAAAGGGTGAGGAGGGCAACTGCAGTAAGGTAATGGCCTCCGTGGCAGGCGGGGCACAGAGGTGCGCTGATGCAGCTCGGACGGTGACGGCTGTGACCGTAACTGGGGCTTGTCTGAACACAGACGTAGAGAGTTAGGGGCTTTACAAGCGTGAGCATTCTACATATGGCAAGGGTAAAAGACCAACGGTGAGCAGCGAAGTTACCACGAGAAAAAGGTTAACCTTTTCCTGCAGGGCAGATGTGAAGAGAGATGACAGGCATGTCATCCCTAAGGGTGACTCAATGGCTGTAGTTTCATTTCCACAGGACATATATATACTGAGATAGGCAATGATGAGGCAAGCAGAATAAAACAGACTACAGGATGATTATGAAGTAGAGAATTCAAGGAAAGAGGCGCTGGGTGAGGCAATCGTTAGGGAGGTCGTGAATGGACATCGGTTGGCTGTTTTTCTGGAAACCACCCGCCCACTATTACCCCGGTTCCCTCCCCCTTGAGGAATGTATCAGTCTTCCATTATTAGCCACGTGTCTTAAGGTGGCAAGGACCCACTTTCAACTCTGGGACAGGCCCCAAAAGAAAACAGATTCCCCAAAGAAAGTAGAAAGGAGAGAAGCCAGATTCTAGCAGCATCGTTACTGAGCAAAGGCTCCCTGCCTGATGCTCAAAGACGCCAGTGCAATGGTACCGGCTTCAGAAAAAAGAAAGAGCTTTATTGCCAGGTTGACCGACAAGAGGACAGGGGGCAAGGCTCTCCCACCTGTCTCCCTGATCCAGGCCTTGGGGTGAAATTTAAGGGATTAGGGGCAGAAGCTGATTGGCTGGTCTCGAAATGGTCCAAATAAGCTACTCAGGCTGCCGGAAGCCAGCTTTTCCTTTCTGAAGGCGTTCTCTCCTCGTAAAGGGCTCTGATGGCAACGTTCCTGTTCTTCGAGTTCCGTAGATTGAGGATTCTTGGTTCCAGGGTCACCCTGGAGACAGGAGTCCCATCTTGCACGTGCACAGTGCTGGCTCTGGAAATGACTCCATGTTCAATTAATCAACAACGTGTTTTAAGGAAGAAAAACCAGTTTAAGCCAGTCAATGTTTTACCTGCTGTTTCAGCATCATCTGGGGCTGCTAAATCGAGCCTCACTTCTTTGATTTGTTAGTTACAAAAACCAGTATATTCTGTTTATTGTTTAAGCAAGTTCAAGTTGGATTTTCGATCACTTGCAACATAAACAGTTTTTACCTACAAAGAGTATAGTACACAATTAAGATAAAATTGTCATAATCTTTATTAACTAAATAAAACCTAATTATTGAAATATGTAAAGAAAAACTCAAGAAATGTGGGAGGAATACAATTGTACTGGAAGACTTTACAACTCCTCTTTAGGGGCCAAATAGGAAACAAAAGTGAGCATGTGGAAATATGAATAATATAGTTAACAAGGCAGGTCTATCAGATGCATTAATTTTACACAGTATACCTTTGCAGGTGCCAATGGTACAGTTACAGATTTTTACAATTAAACCAAACCAAAACTTAATTATGTTCCCTAAAGGAGAGAAAGGACTGCAGTCTCTTCCAGATATTCCAGGAGTTAATAACAAAGGTGGACAAGAAAACAGTCTTCCAGGCCTCTGAACCAAACAAGGGCCCTGCTTTCTAAAGCATTTTTTCAATAAAAAAGAAAATAAAATTTGTAACTATAGAATATCTGGGAAATAACTACAATAAAAATGTGACTTTAAAACCTTTGAGATATAGCGCAAGTTGGACTCTAAGGGCATTTTCTATTAAGTATTGTATTAAATAAAAAAGAAAAAATACATAACCCAAGTATCCAAGTCGAGAAATACAAATAATCTGTACTTTCTGCTCAGTTTTGCTGTGAATCTGAAACTGCTCTAAAAAATAAATCTGTTCAATAAAGATTTCATAACTCTTAGGAAAATGCAAGTAAAAAACTGAGACATAAAATTAATGTTGACAAATTATAAAATGGTGTAACTAATAAATAAGCACAAGAGAGTTCTTAGGAGGTGGGGGTTGATGCACTGTATTCATCTACTACTTTGCTTAGTCAAGAGCTCAGAGAGAAAGACCAAATTTACAAAACTAGGAATCACACAGGGAGACTCAGCATAGAGGCGGATAAGATTTGAAGGATTCTAAGATAGCACTTTGCTTAATTTTATGTTAATCTACTGAAGTATAAGAATGAAACAAATGATTTCCAAGGAAAATACCCAAGACCATAATGCATAGAAAGAAAATTAGAAAATCAAGATGGGCTGATGACCAAGGAAAGGGCTGAGGAAGCAGTTTAAGAAGTCTTAGCCTACAAGGCTCGAGACCCAGAGGGCTTCACCGGCTGTTCATTCAGACCTTCAAGGAGCAGATAATTCCTAGGCTCTGTGAGCGCTGTCAGAGCCCAGAGAAACAAGAAAAACCTCTAAAATCTGGTTAGAAAGCCACAATTTGTAAGAGGGAGCATGCGACAAACCAACCAACCTGCTGACAGACAAGCAGCAGGATGATTTCACTCAACACCTGGGTCAAAATCAGAATCTGCTATTGAAGTGTAGAATCTATGGGGTATTAAAGGAATTATGACCGAGAGGAATTTTTAGCACAAGAGTAAAAATGGTTAATATGATGAAATTATTCCATTAATATATTCCACCATATATTAGCAATGGATACCAAAAATTCATTTGATGCATTTCAATAGCTACTCCTTACTTTTAAAGAGCCCAGGGTAAAACAGAAATAAACGGATACTTCTTAGATATAATTTTAGGTGTGTGTATGGTATGTGTGTGTATTTTATAACACAAAACAATAGCCAATATCCTGCTTGCTAATAGAACTCTAGAAGCAATGGCCATTATAGTCAATAAAAGACAAGAGTGCTGGTTATTACTATTATTACAATTTGAGAGTTATCACCAAATTCCCATGCAGTAAGGTTTAAGCAGTTTATACTTCCGTCAACTGAGTATGAAAGTGCCTGTTAACCTACTCTTGTCTACACTGTGTTATCACTCTTTTAAATCTTTGTCAACGTGATGTAGAAAATAATAGTTTACTGTAGAGTTAGTGATCATTTCCTAAGTGTTGGTAAGCTGAATTTTTACATGTTTAAAAGCCATTTTGTGAATGGCTTTTATGAATAAACTATTCAAGTCCTTTCCCCACTTTTTTGTTTGATATTCTTTGATATTGTTTCATTTGTAAATTAACACTATTAACCCTTTGTCACATAGCTTACAAATATTTTTGTTTGTCTTTAATCTTGATGTTGACATTTTTCTGACATGAAGAAATTTAAGTGTTTTTATAGAATAAAATGTTAAATCATCTCTAAAGTTTTGTGGCCTTTGTGTTTTTATGGAGAAAGGATCTCTTCCAAGAGCATAAAAATACTCTCCACTGTTTTTTTCTAACAGTTTTATACTTATAGTTACAATTTTGCATTGAATCCTCTGAACCACCTGTAATTTATTGTGGTATAAGGACAGAGGTGAGGCAAGTTTTCCCATCTCCATCGAATAAGTAATTCATCTTTCGCTCGTTGGTTTCAGGCATCACCCTTAAACACTATTTTCTTTTGTAACCTCGGGTTTGCTGGTGTTGATTCCACTTGTCTGGTCACTGCTATGACAGCACATATTGTTTTCGAAACCAGCATTATCGGTTCTAATATTTGTCAGAGCAAATGCTCCATTCTTCTAGGACTTCAGTGTTTTTTCTTGTTATTCTCACAAATTAGTTCTTCCAGATGAGCTGCAGAATTATTTTGTCAAGTTCCAAAACAAGCTCTGCTGGCATTATGACTGAGACGCTACTGAATTCTAGTTCGATTTAGAAAGAATTATTGAGTATGTCTATCTAAGAGTAAAATATGTTTCTCTATCTTAAAAATCATTTTTATGTCCCTCAGTGGAGTTTTATAATTTTATTCATGTACATCCTATGCTTTCTTCACTAGCTTTATTCTTAGGTGAATTATATTTTTGATATTAGTGTGGATTTTCTGTTATGTTTCTTTAAATCATATTTTGAAACTGATTGTTGGCTTTATATTAAAAGTTGTCTGTATATTAATTTTAATTGGTAACCTACACGGTAATATAAATAACATAATATTATGAAAAATAACTGTATTTTCCAAAAATATTATAGTAAATAAAGTGGCTTTGTTTTATATTTTTGCAAATCTCTTTAATGTTTGGCTTAATGCAAGATGCCTTGACTCTCTTGGCTGCTTCTGCATTCAATCTACTGTATTGTCATGTATCATGTAGCCTCTGGAAACCTGTACTATATATTAGTAAAACAAATGAGAGTGAAAAAAATCAAATAGCATCTTTATGTTATTATCATGTTCTCAGGAACCTCCAGGGGTCCCCAAAACACACATTGAGGTCCACTGCTCATTACCACTATTATTAATATTATTTACACAGGCTATCAAACATAATTTTTAATGGAATTCTACTGTTTGTTGAATGTCTACATTATGCTAGACCCTCTCTTAAAGTCTTCAGAATAATCTTTCAGGGCTGGCATTATTACCTCGTGGCCCCTCCTCCCCCCAATTTAGAGATGAGCAAACTGAGACCCAGAGACTCAACCATTTCCCCAAACTCACACGCTGGCTGGTAATGGTACCAAATTCAAACCCAAGTCTATCTGACTTCAAAGCTCAAACTCTTTCCACCATCCCTGTCTCTCAACATATTTCATTAAAAGCACTGTGCTAAGGTGAATTAAATGACAGCAATTCCTTTGATCTCCTCCTTGAGTGCTCTGTTCCAATGCAACACGCTATTAGGGTTCTTTGTGTGGCCAGGACCTAAGCTGACCTAAGCCCTTCCCTGGTCACTGTCTATGCAGGGCAACCAAAGCTCCTCCACGTGCTTCGCTGCCGTCAATTCTGACGAATGGCTCAGAACACGCTTTTAGCATATTGCATCACACGCTCTGGTGTGAGGACGATTATTCTGTAATAAAGGAAAGGATCACATCCTCTCATGAAGAATAGGCAGCAGTGGTAGATCAATTTCTTAAAAAGATTTTCTCTTTATTACTGTCAGGGGGTTAGATCTAGGATAGTGTAGCATACAGATAATAAAGGTGAAATACAGGATACTTTGCAGATAACTACTATCCACTTTCTTTTTTCTGACAGTTATGGAGGGAAAGGAAAACCACAGATGTCTGATAAGGCCCAGAGACATCCTTTCATTATGTGTCTTAGGAGACAGAAATAAGTGAGAGTAGAGGAGAAAGAGACATAGGAGAAAATTAGGAGGATAAAGGAAAAAACGGAACAGTCTCATATTATATGGGTGGTTTCTGATTACTGCACATCTGCAGACAATATCTGAGATTTATTTCTGCTCTCTGGGGATTCCTTGCTGGGCTAAAGTTGATGTCTGGAGCTATGTATAGCTTCTGTGAAAGGATCCCTTGGCAAATTAAATTCCACGGTTTTGTCTTCATTCATAATACATACTTTATACATCTCTGCAAATAACCATTGGAATTTAAACGAGAAAGTGACAAAATCATCTTGGCTGTGGATCTAAACAAAATTGGAACAGTTGACTATTCTGAAGTCATCCCTGATCACTTTCTTCTTAACACCAGACTAAGCTTTTCCCATTGAAATGATTCTTTCTCGCTTTCAGAATTATCAACAGTGAAGAATGAAAACAAAGATGCTACAGCACAATTTCTCAAAATAAGTCTCTATGCTAACATCATCCATACGGAAATAGGCAGAAAATCACCATAAACATTTAAAAGAGAAAGGAAAAAAGGAAGAAAACGCAGAGGACTCTGCCCACCCTGCCCACTCTGACCTGGCCACGAGAACACTGGAGTCCTTTATAAACGACTGCAAGTAACTGCAGGCAGATTCAACTTCTTAATGGAATTATTTCAAGATCTAACCTTAAGGTTCCCATAAACACAATTCCAAATCTCAGAGTACTCCGAAGACCTTCACCCCAGGCAAGCAGGAGAAGTAAGACACCCCTCGCCATCAAGCTCACTACGACGGAAGCCTGCCATGGTACAACATCGAAGTGGGGGTTCATGCTGGCCATGACTGACGAACTGACCAGCGTTTCAGTCCGTTTGGAGATCTGGGAATTTTCTAGATACACTTAAGTTTCAGGTGAACATTTGTTCTTTTTCTTTCTTTCTTTATTTGTAAATGATCAGTACACTGCTGAAAGAAAGAGAAGTAACAGTACAGCCTACAAAGAAACAGAGCACACGAAAACAAATATATATAAACATAACGGTAACAGAGTGAATAGAAACAGGGGAAACAGTTATCCATAATCTCATCATTTTAACTTGACGATTTGTAGCATTTTAATTTTTTCCCTATGTGCCTATGTAAGTACATGCTCTTTTTTTTTAAAAAAAAAATGGTCACATTATATTGTGATATAATTTGTATCTTGTTTTTTTAAAATTTAGCATTTAGTATCATTAGCATTCACAAAGTTCCTATATAATTTTAATAATTAATTAGTGGATGAACCATAACTGATTATTCCCTTTTGACTATAAGTGCATGTTGTGTCTAAATCGTGTGTGTGTGAGTGTGTAGAATACCTTCATGCATATTGCTTTCCCTTTTTTTCTTTCTCTTTCCTGGTGTTTCATCTTTGTTTTCTTTTATCTCTAATTCTCACTTCCCCATTTCTTACTTTCTTCACTGAGCCCTAAGTTTAGGATCCATCCACATTGCTGTAGGTATATCTATGTCCTTGCTTTGGCTGCAGTAAACATTCCACGCTGTGCAATCATCCCACATGTCGTAAACTCTCCACTCTCCCAGTGCTGGGATCCTGGGTTACCTCTGACTCCCCTCTGCTACGAATAACTTTGTTCTTTACCTGTCCCTTTTAGGAACATACTTGTACGTGTCCCTTTTTGGATCTCTTTGAGAATTTCTTGGGGAGGTATATCCAGGGTGAGACTGCTGGATCATAAGGCTTGTAATACTAACCTTGACCAAGAACACCTGAGGTTGTTTTCAGAATGGTTGTAACTTCTTAAGTTCTTACCAGTAGTATATGAAAATTTCATACCTCCATGTCCCTTCTGACACTTGAAGTCATCTCACTTTCTAATTGTAGCCAGTCTCATAGATATAAAGTGATGTCTCATTGCTGGCTTGTCACTCTCTGATTATTAATACATTTGAGTATCTTTAAATTGACCAGCTAGCCTTTTGGGAGTCCCCATCTGTAATTTGCCTTTCCATATCTTTCTCCCATTTTTCTACTGGGGTTGTCCTTTTCTTTTGATTTGCAGGACTTCCTTCACTATCCCAGATATCTTTGTTGGCTTGAGACGCTGCAAATAACTTATATTTTATCATCTTACTTTAATCTTTGTCTATAGTGTCTTTAATGGACCAGAAATCCTTACTTTTGATATAATTAAATTCATTCGCTTTATGCTTTATGATTTGTGCTACTGAAGTTTCATTTAGAAAGTCGTTCCTTTCTCCTAGATCATAAATGCACTGTCCTATACTTTATTGTATGGGCTTTATGATTTTGTATTTACAAGCAGGTTTGATTCATCTGTAGTTCACTTTTGAATACGGTGATAGGTAGGAATTCGATTTTTTCCCTCCATATAGGGAGCAAGTTTTCCCAATCTTATCCAATAAGATAATCTGTCCTGTTCATATTGATTTGCAGTGTCACCTCTGTCATATATTAGGTTCTAATATATACATAAATCTGTCCCTATTGTGTTACATCACACTTTATTTCTTTGTAGTATGTTCAAACAAATGTTAACTCTTCTTTTTCACAGTTAATTTAGTTAATCATGGATTTTTTTTCCTATTTATATGTCAGAATAAGTGTACTGAGTTCCTAAAAACTTCCAGAGGGAACTCTAGATGATACTACTTTGAATTTATACAGCAATTTGGGACAGATGACAGCTTTATAATATTGAATCATCCTACTCGAGAGCATGAAAGTCACTCCATTTATGCAATTTACGATCTATACACTTCACTGGAGTTTTAAGTTTCCTCCAGAAAACTCTTGAATAGTCTTCATTAATTCCTGCATACATTGCATTTTTTCTATTGCAAACAGTATCTTTTTTTTTAATGGTATCTTCTAGTTGGTCATTGCTGCTGTTGCCTAATCTAGCAAACTCTTTTATTAGTTCTTTTATTGATTACTTTTAAATAAAAATATTATTTCATCAAAGTTTTAAAATTTAGTTGCATACAGTTATTCATAATTTTCTTATTACATTTCAAACTTCTATTATGAAAGTAGTAATTTTTCCCTATACATTTGATATTTTGCTCACTGATTTTGCTCTTTTCTTAAATAGATGAATGATTATCTCTAAATAATGATAGGTTAATCCCTTCTCTTCTAATTCTATGTCTCTATTGCTATGTGAGACAATACCAGTGAGAGTTAGCATTCTTGTTTTGCTTCTTTCTTAAAGAGCATGATTGTAAAGTTATTTAATTGAGTATAAGTTTTGGTGTAGGGTTTTTTTTGGGAGGGGGTAATTAGGTTTATTTATTTATTTATTAATGGAGGTGCTGGGGATTGAACCCAGGACCTTGTGCACACTAAGTAGGCACTCTGCCACTGAGCTATACCCTCCCCCAGCTGTGGGTTTTTGATACATAACCTCTACTAAGTTAAAATGCACTCCTATTCCTGCTTTGCTAAGAACTATTGCAAAAACCACAAATAAGTGTTGTTTTTATCATATAATTTTTAGGCATCAACTTCAATAATCATTTGCAGTTTCTCCTTTAATCCATGAATACAATGAATTACACTGACAGATATTCTGAGGATGAACCATCCTTGAAGTCCTGATATAAAGTCTACATGATGATAATGTATTTATTAGATTTGGTTCAGTTAATATTTCACTTGTCTATCTTTATAAGTGAAGTGAACATGTAATTTTCTTTTCTTGTGTGTGTTTTTTAATCTAGTTTGGGAATCAAGAATATTAGTAGCCTCAAAACACTCTGATATAAATCGTAGCAATGTTCTCCTAGGGCAGTCTACCCAGGCAAGAGAAATAAAAGCAAAAATAAACAAATAGGGCTTAATTAAACATAAGCTTTTACACAGCAAAAGAAACCATAAATAAAATGAAAAGACAACCTACAGAATCGGAGAAAATATTTGCAAACAATGTGACTTACAAGGGCTTAATTTCCAGAATATAAAAACAGCTCATACAACTCAATAACTAAAAAGCAAATAGCCCAATCTAAAAATGGGCAAAAGACCTAAACAAACATTTCTCCAATGAAGACATGCAAATGGCCAATAAGCACATGAAAAAATGCTCAGTATCACTAATTATCAGAGAAATGCAAATGAAAAAACTACGAGACATCATCTCACACCAGTCAGGCTGGCCATCATTAAAAAGTCCACAAACGACAAATGCTGGAGAGGGTGTGGAGAGAAGGGAACCCTCCTCACTGTTGGTGGGAATGTAGTTTGGTGCAGCTGTTATGGAAAACAGTATAGAGATTCCTTAAAAAACTAAAAATAGAGTTACCATACAATTCAGGGGTCCCAGGAGGAGTCCTGGGCATATATCTGGAGGAAACTCTAACTCGAAAAGATACATGCACCCCAATGTTCATAGCAGCACTATTTACAATAGCCAAGACATGGAAGCAACCTGTGTCCATCAACAGATGACTGGATAAAGAAATTGTGGTATATATATGCAATGGAATATTACTCAGCCATAAATAACATTGTAATAATGCCATCTGCAGCAACATGGATGGGCCTGGAGATTGTCATTCTAAGTGAAGTGAGTCAGACAGAAAGAAAAATACTATATGAAATCACTTATATGTAGAATCTAATAAAAGAAAAGACATAAATGAACTTATTTACAGAAGAGAGACAGACTCATAGACATAGAAAACAAACTTATGGTTACCAGGGGGGAAAGAGGATGGGGAGGGATAAATTGGGAGTTGGGGATTTGCAGATATTAATTACTATATATATAATAAATAAACAACAAGATCCTACTGTATAGCACAGGGAACTATATTCAACAACTTGTAATGGCCTGTAATGAAATAAAATATGAAAAGGAATATATATACACATATATATATATATATGAATCACTATGCTGTACACCAGATATTATCACAACATTGTAAACTGAGTATATTTTAATTGAAAAAAAAAGTTAAACATTACCAAGTACTGTTTCTGGAAAAAAACTCAGAATACATTAACCTTATCAAATAATGTAGGCAGTTTTTTTTCTGACTTCTGAAACAACTTATTTAAGAAAAGAATGAATTATTCAGGGGAAGGGTATATATAGCTCAGTGGTAGAGTAAATGCCTAGTATGCATGAGGTCCTGGGTTCAGTCCCAAGTGCCTCCAGTGAAAGATAAATAAATCAACCTAATTACTACCCCCCCCAAAACCAAACAAAAAATAGTGTATTACAAACAAAAAGGAATGAATGAGTCTGTAAAAGATTAGTACAACACACTTATAAAAACCATCAGGATACTTTTTTTGGGGGGGAGTGGGAAGGTAACATCTTTTCAATTAATTTAACATTTATTTCATTGATGTTCTAAGATATAATTGCATACCGTTGTTTAAAACTTTCAAACCACAAAAAGAAAAAGAAAGGAACAAAGAGGAAATACCAAATCAACTGCAAAACTAAGTCCAAAATGGCAATAAACACACATCCATCCATAATTACTGTAAATGTCAATGGACTAAATGCTTCAATCAAAAGACACAGAGTGGCAGACTGGATAATAAGACAAGAACCTACAATATGCTGCATACAAGAGACCCACTTTAGGGAGAAGGACACACATAGATTGAGAGTGAGAGGATGGAAAAAGATATTCCACGCAAATGGAGATGACAAAAAAGCAGGAGTAGCCATACAGATTTCAGACAAAATAGACTTTAAAACAAAGGCCATAAAGAAAGATAAAGAAGGACATTTTATAATGATTAAAGGAGCAATACAAGATGAGGCTATTACACTCATTAATATATACGCACCCAATATATAGGAGCACCTAAATATATAAAGCAAATACTAACAGATATAAAGGGAGAAATTGATGGGAATACAATCTTTGTAGGAGACTTTAACACCCCATTAACATCACTGGACAGATCTTCCAGAGAGAAAATTAATAAGGCAGTAGAGAAATTAAATGATACAATAGAACAATTAGGCTTGGCTGGTATTTTCAGAACATTACATCCCCCCAAAATAGAATATACATCCTTTTCAAGTGCACATGGAATATTTTTTAGGATAGATCATACACTTGGGCACAAAAGAAGCCTCAACAATTTTAAGAAGATAGAAATTATTTCAAGCATCTTTTCTAACCGCAATGCCATGAAACTAGAAATCAATTACAGAAAAACAGAGGAGAAAAAAATGACAGCATGGAGATTAAACAACATGCTACTAAAAACCCAATGGGTCAATGATAAAATCAAAGAAGAAATTAAAAAATACTTTGAGACAAAAACTTTTTATTACATTAAAAACTATGTATTGTGCCAGTAGTAATTTTGTCCCTAATATTTATTTAATAACTTTTTTCATTTCTGTTTTTCTCTTGATCAATATTGCCAAGGCCCATCAAACTTATTAATCTTTTGAAAGTAGTTTTCTTTTTCTAATCTTCTCCATTATTTATTTTTCTTTATTATATTAAATTATGTTCTATTTATTATTTCTTACCTTCTTACTTGGTTTGGATTGCTCTGTAAGCTTGTTTTCCAATTTCTTACCTTAGCTTTACTTTACTTTGTGTTTTATCTTTGAAACTTGTTTTTACTGAGACATAATTGACATGCAGTGCAATGAATGATGTTTGCGTACAGGGTGATGAATATTGACAGCTGTATACTCCTATGTACCCCAAACCCCGCTCTAGACATACAGCATTTCTGTGATCCCTGAAATTTCCTCCCACTTTTTCCCACTCAGTCTTCACCAGCCCCCTGAGAGGCAAACACTACTATGATTTCCACCACCACATATCACTTTTGCATTTTCTTCAACATTATGTAAGTGAAATCATGCAGTATGTACTCCTGTGTTTGGCTTCTTTCACTCAGTGTGTTTTGAGATCCATATTTTTATTACCAAAAAGTATTCATTGTATAATTAAAACCATGATTTGCTTATTCATTCACTTGCTAATGGACATTTAGGGTTCTCCCCCTTTCCCAGATCATCATGAGCAAATCTTCCAAGAACATTTTTTCACAAGTCTTTTTGGAGACCTATGTTTTCATTTTTCTTGGGTAAATCCCTAAAAGTGAAATTACTGAATCAGAAGTCAGATTCATGTTTAATTTATAAGAAACTACCAATGCGTTTTCCAAAGTATTTATACCATTTGACGCTCCCACCATCAACGTAGGAGAATTTCAGTTGCTCTGTATCCTTGCTGGCATTTAATGTTGTTGGTCTTTTCAATTTTAGCTAAGCTAGTGAGTGTGAAGTGGTTTCTTACTGTGGTTTTAATCTGTATTTCCCTCATGATTAACGATGTAAACACCTTATGTGTTTATTGACCATTCATATATCTTCTTTTATTATTTGTTTTGTCTTTAGCTTATTTTTAATTGGATTAATTATCTCTTTATTATTGAATTGTGGAAATTATTTGCACAGCCTGGATCCAAGTCTTTAATGAGATGGGGGTACTAGGATTATTTTCTTGATCAATCAGAACAAAAAGGCAAGTCCAAAATCTTTTGATGACCTGCCTTTTCTTTTTCTTGATAGTATCTCTTGATGACCAGAAGTTTTAAATTTTGATGAAGTGCAGTTTATCAATTTTTTTTCACAGTTTAGTTCTTTTTCTGGGTACTTGCTAGCAAATATCTGGTAAGATATTCCCCTGAATTTTCTTAAAATTAATTTTTGTATAGGATGAGCATTGTTTTCCTCATATATAAATAGTCCCTGACTTAAAATGTTTCAACTTGCGATTTTTTGATTTTACAATGGTACAAAAGCGATATATATCTGGTAGAAACCATGCTTTGAATTTTGATCTTCTCCTGGGCTAGTCATATGCAGTAGACTCCTCTCTTGAGATCCTGGGCAGTGCAGCGAGCCACAGCTTCTGGTCAGCCACTTGATCCTGAGGGGAAGTGACTCATGCAAGTACAACCATTCTGTACCCAGACAACCATCCTGTTGTTCACTTTCAGTACAGTATTCAATAAACTACGTAAGCTATTCAACACTTTATCATAAAATAGGCTTTATTTTAGATAAATCCTGTCCAACTGCAGGCTAACGTAAGTGTTCTGAGCACATTTAAAGTATGCTAAGCTAAGTGACAATGTTTGGTAGGTCAGTCATATTAAATGCATTTTCATGTATTATCTTCAACTTAAACCCAAGCACAAGACGAGGGAGATCTGTGTTATCCAGTTGTTCCAGGATCATTTGTTAGAAAGACTTTTTTTCTCCCAGAATTGCTTTGATGCCTTGTCAAAATTCAATTAACCATAAAACGCGTGCCTCTGAACTCACTCTGTTCCATTGATCTATGTCTTTACACTAAAACCACATTGCTTTGATGACTATAACTTTATAATGAGTCTTGAAGTAAGTGAGTGTACACCTTTCAACCTTGTTTTGGCTATCTTAGGTACTCTGAATTTCCATATAAACTTTAGAATCAGCTTGACAATTTATACACACATACATGTGTGCATGAACTCTCACTGGCTAAGAATCTGAACGAGATTCAATCAAATCTGTAGATCAATTTAAGGAGTCTTAACAATGTTTAGTCTTTCAATCCAGGAATATATTTGTCCATTTGTTTAGGTCCTGTTAAATTTCTCTCAGCAATGTCTCGTAGATTTTAGTGTATGTGTCTTGTTTATATTTTGTTACATTTATGCTAAGTATTTTATGAATTTTGATGTTATTGCAAATGGTATTTTAAATTTTTTACTTTACAGTTTTTCACTGCGGATATATAGAAATCAATTGATCATTAAAGCCTTGATGATGTATCTCACAAGCTTGCTAAATTGGCTGATTCATTTTAATAACCCTTTTTATTGTTTTCTATATAGATGATCATGTCGCTGGTGCAAAAAGACAGCTTCACTTCTTTTTTTCTGACCTATATGCCTATTGTAATCCTATTACTTTATCTTCCTGGCTAAGACATCCAGCATAATGCTGAGTAGAGTAGAAGTGGTGAGAACAATACTTGATATTTCAGCACTAAATATGATATTAGCTGTGGGGTTTTGTAAATGCTCTTTATCAGGTTGATAAAGTTCCCTTTAAAACTCATAGTTTGCTGAAAGTTTTCCTCATGAATGGGCCTTCAATTTCCTTAAATGATTTTTCTAAATATATTGAGGTGATCATCTGGTTTTCTTCTTTATTTGATTTGATGTGGTGAATACATTAATTTTTGAGTGTTATATCAACCTTGTATTCCTGAGATTAAGTCCTTAGTTTGTTTATTTATTACTGGTTTGTTAAGTGAATATTGCTGGATTCATTTACTGATATCTTGTTAAGAATTTTTGCATCTATATTAATGAGGTATGCTGTTTTATTATTGTTTGTTTTGGTAAGTGTTTTTGCCTGATTTTGGTATCAGTGTAATTTGGCCTTATACAAGAAGTTCACAAGTATTTTTCCTTTTTTAATTTTCCTTGTGCAAAATTGGTATTACTCCTTTTTAAACAGCTTGATAAAACTCACGAGGGAAGCCATCTAAACTTGGGAGTTTTATTTGTGAAATTTTTTATTACAAATTCCATTTTAAAATTTGATGTAGAACTGCAGATTTTCTAATTTTTGCTATACTTTTGGTAATTTTTGTCTTTCAACTGTTTGTCCATTTCTTCTAAATTTTCAAAATTATTGGCTTAAAGTTGTTTAAAATCATCCCTTATTATCTTTCTAATACCTGTAGAATCTGTGGTGATGTCCTTTCTTTCATTCCTGATATTGACAATATATGCCTCCTCTCATTTCACTTGATCAATCCAGCTAGAGTTTTCTTTTTTTTTTTTTTTTTATCATATTATTGATGTTTTCAAAGAACAAACTTTTGGATTCATTGATTTCTTTCTACTATTCGTTTAACATTTTATTGATTTCCATTTACATCTTTATTATTTCCTTCCATTTACTTTGTGTTTAATTTCTTTCTGTCCTATATTTTTAAAGGGGAAGCATAGATCATTAAGATTAGATTATTATGCCTTTCTAAAACAAGCATTTAAAGTTATCCATTTTCCTCTGACTCCTACTTTAACTTCAACCCCTGCAACTTTTTTTTCTAGCTCCACCATTTATTGGCCATGTTACTTAACAGCTGGTTCTCAGTTTTCCCATCTGTAAAACACATATATTTACATGATAGGTAAACTCACATGACTGTTAAAATTATATGAATCAAGAATGCATCTAGTCTAGCTGCTGGCACGCCACACAGGAAAGCATCCCAATAAAACATTCTAAAAGTTGGAGGTATAGCATTAATCTTCATATTAAAAAGCTTCTTAAGATTTGCCAGAGTAAGTGGCATTACCCAAACACATAAAGGAAACAAATATTGTACAACATGGGGGAATATAGCCAGTATTTTATAATAACTGTAATCTTTAAAAATTGTATAAAAATTTTTTTTGAAAAAGGAAACAGAAGTCCAATATATAACACTCGTCCTGTAGCTTTCTCAGTTCAGCATCAAGCTTAAGAGACCATGGACTTGAGGGTAACCTGTAGCATGTCTGGATGAACTTGACTGTTAAATCACTGTCAATCCTCAAATTTGATATGTTGCATTTTCATTATCATTCCCCTGTGACTTTTGCGTTTATTTAGAAGTGTATTGTTTAACTTCAAAATATTTGAGCATTTTAAAGATATCATTTGTATTGATTTCTAATACAATTTTATAGTGGTTAGAGCATACTATGTGTAATTTCAAATTTAGCAAGACTTGTTTAGTCCTCTGTGTGCACTTCAAAGGAACTTGTATTGTAGTTGTTGCGTGAGTTTTGTCATAAACATCCATTAACTTAAGCTTGTTGATAATGCTATTCTCTATTCGTCCAATTTCTGTTTACTGGTCCATCAATTACTGAGGGTGAAGTGTTAAAATCATGAACTATATCTTTTCCCCTACTTTTCACTTGTTATTTTGTTTTTTTAATGTGTTCATGCTCTGTGATCTGGTGCATACACATTTAGGGTTGTTAGGTCTTCCTGATTAGTGGATCCTTTTATCATCAAAAATCTCTCTCTTTATCTCTTGTAGTACTCCTTGTCTTTAATTCTATGTCTAGTATTAAGAGAGCCACACCAGCTTTCCTATAATTTATAACAAATGGTCAAGATTTTAATACATCTTTTTGTATCCTTTTACTTTTAACCTACAAATGCTTTTATAACCTTTATATTTAAAGTGAAACTCTTATAAAGAGCAAATAGTTAGGTCTTATTTTTTCTTTTTCCTTTTAATCCAGTGGAATTAGGCTAAATAAAGTCAACTGAAAGTAGAGAATACATTACACCAAGATGGGACCAGGAAACTAGTAGGAAAGTGAGAATTGTTTTAGTAAACAAGAAGGTGTCTGGTTAATATGAAAGGAAGAATATTTTAAATCCAATTATCCAGGTGGCCTGAATTTGCTAAGCTATTTCTTAACCTCTAGTTTCATGTTTTCTTCACATTCTTGATCCAAGAATTTATTACAGGAGGGAGGAAGCCACTTAATTTCAACCTCTTCGGGGAAAAAAACAACAAGTAAAAAAAATAAAATAAGAAATTTTTGATTGTTCCTCTTTAGAACGCTGCCCATTACTGAAGATGTGCTCACTGGATAATTAAGTACCCTAGTGATAATCAGGGGCGTTATGATGCTGGAACAGAAAGAGGAGATTTCATTATTTTCCCATAACCTGTAGTCTCTAGGCTGTGGTGCTCCGACAATCAATATTTTTATCTCTGTGAGGGCAGTGTAGATTCGTTTTGTTGCACATCTAGCATTTCCAAACAGGCCATTGTTTCTCACAAATAGAGTCAGCCCAGTACTCTGTTATTATAATGAATTCTCCTCCAAGAGGCATAAAGTACTCGGAAAATTGCAAACTCCTGTTCTAACCAGCATGACTTCCAGCAGTTTTAATGAATGTTTTTTTTAAGAGAAAAAAAAAATCACCCTGACAACAAACAGTTGTATTTATCATCTTTGCCACGAAATAGTAAAGATCTGACTGCTGTTCAGGTAATCAATTTCCATGAATTACTAATAACAGTTATAAGACCGAACAAATCTCCCAGGCTCAGTAACTCAACAGTTGTGTGTAAGCTATAATTTGCGTTAAAAATAGTCATCTCGTGATACAAATCCTGAGACCGTACTAACTGCTAACTTTTATGTAAGAGATATGGGTTGGTTACTTACACAACGGGTGCTATGCTATAAGGCACCTAAGTGCACAATTAAGGCTTATCACAGAATTCTTACATATTAAACATTTTAACCTCAAAATTTAGTTTCTCAGCTTTCAACCTACCATGGAAATGATGTTTTTAAAATTTACTATTGTAACACAGTACAGATTGATCCTTTTGAAGAAGTTTACCAAATAATTAGAAGAATAGTAATTGTAAATGCAGGCTTCAAGAAACATATTGGGTCATAATTTGAAGCGCTGTTTCTAAAACTCTCCCTGAATTATGTTAGCTTGGTTTTATGAAACAGGTTCTATGCTTTGCTGCCTCTGAAATCAGAAAGACAAAGACTGTGTTGTTTTTAGCGTCTTCTAACTATGTATTTGCATGCCTCTGACTTTGATCCACTCTCACCTCTGAAAGTGAACAATGAAAAGGCCTTATTAACGTGACATTCGCTAGGACAACGGCTGAGGTCCCTCTTGGTAGCTAAAAGTCTAGATCATGAATCTTGATGGAGAAAGATGTCATTCCATAAATATGTAAGATGTCCTTAAGCCGAGAGATCTATCACGGTGGCCTTATTTGTCAGATGCTGGGGAGCGAAGCCCGTCTCCTGAGACACTGCGGGGAGGGGCTGTCCCCAGCAGAGGCCCCCTTCTGGAAAGAAGACTTTTGCGGGAAGCTGGCCCGAGGACTGTTTTCTTCCTGGCTGTGCTGCCGAAAGAATGTTCGTCAAAGTGAAAAACAAAGAAGCATTGTTCAAACTGTGCAAAGAGAGAGCCTTGGCGATCAATGCCGTCTCCAACCCTAACCTCTTCGATGGGTTAGGCTGAGAAACCTGGGTAGAAGGTCAATTTAGGTATGTTTTCTGTTTAGGAGTGAACTGTGCTTTATCTTTCCAGGGTGGAATTTCACCTTTTGCTATTAGATATGAATACAAATCAGAGGTCAGAGCTGAAAATTTGGGCTTGGAATAGTTTTGCCACTAGTCCTGTGTGATGCCTGCCTTCCAAACATTTAAGCATGTTGAGATAACATGTATAAAACGTAAGCATAAAAATTTTAAAGCTCACTTTCTATGGAAACGATTACACATAATACCAAATAACTACAATTTATGGTTCTCTGGGAAAACAGAAGAAATAAAATTATTCATGAAGTCAGCTTTCACGTGGTTACCAATGGGCTCTATGAGACTAACTGACAGGTAAAAATGGTACCTGTCACCACCAAGTAGATAAAGTGACCTTAAGTTTCTTTGTACTCTGTGCACTCCAGTATTTGAGCGTATTTTCTCAAGCTTAAAATAGAAAGGCCATGAGAATATACAGTGCCCATAATTTTGTTATATTCAGGGAAATGATACTCTCTGCTACCATATGCATTTGTGAATGTGTAGGGGAATATTTATCAGGGAGGTGGGGCAAAATCTTCTGAAAAAATAAGTTGTAGAGAAAAAAACAAGTTAAAAAATTAAAAAAGATGAACAAACCAGTCAGCTATATTCTGAAGAAAGATTTTGCTTTTCACTGATGAATGTTGGAGACAACAGTTGTAACTTAGCCACATTTTCAACAAATATTTTTTGTCTGTTAATTTCAAAGCCTTAAAATGCTAGAGCAGGCGGGATCTCTGAGATTGTGTGGCTCAGGTGCCCCTCGAGGCAGGAGTTTCTTATAGAACAAACATTCTGACAAATAATTATCCAGAAGCCACTCGAACCTCCTGTGAGACCCACACTTCTCTCCCTTGAGAAGCAGCCTGTACAACTGCTGCTGGTAGAAGTCTCCCTCGTTTGCCATGGAAGCTCCCCTCTATGACATGCATTCCCCAGTGCAACCACATCCTCTAATGACAGAGAGCCAGCTTTTCACAGGAGGACCCTTCCACCTTGGGAGAGGGGATCCCAGCACCAGTTCCTTCAGAAAACATAGCAAAGGGAGCAAAAGTGGCTCTCATTCTTGTCTGGGTCATTGTTCCCTTGGAAAATCAGGTGCAAGCTGCTTGCCTTCCTCTTCCTAAAGCAAATAGACACATGCACTTGCCCTTAAAGATGGATAGCAATCTCAGGGTCGCAGGCGTGCAGTTTGAGAAGTGCTGGGTCTCATGCGGGTGTTCCAGTTGTCACGGGGAGCATCAGAGGCCAGCGGGCAGCCCTGGGCACGGAGGCTTGAGAGGGGAGTGATCTGCTAAGGGGGCACCGGGCACAGGGAGTCATGGGACATTGATTTTTATTCCTTTTCAATGAAAATGACTGACACCAGGGTGTTTTGTATGAAAAACTGAATGCAAATGAATTCTGGTTCACTAAGGGCTGTGGATATGCTGAGGATCTGACTGTGCAGATGGGTGCATGTCAGTGTCCCATTTTCCTGGGGAGGGCTGGCTCGGCCAGCATCACACATTAACCTGCTGGAGGCTCCAGTGGCTGGGAGCTCTCTCCCTCCCCGTCACCATCCTAAGCTGTTATATGGCCATCATTGTTGGAAGAGCTACCAATCTCTTCTCAATATAGTATCTTATACTTTAGAATTAACAGCAGTGATGCTGGGAACAATTCATTCTCATTTTACTGAAGGGAAACCAAGCCACCGAGAAGATAAACCACTTGCTCGGGGCCATGGGGGTGAGTGTGACCAGGACCAGCAGGCCAGACTCCCCGTTACCCCACCCAGCTCCTTCAACAACACAAAGCCAACTCCTAGCCACTAACCCAGAGAGCTGGACAGTAACTTCATTAAGATAGAATGAAAAGTGTTGCATCCCAGACTTCCCAAACCTCATCGTCCAGGGCAGTGTCTTCACACAATAGGTGGGTTTGAAGCCCTAGGAGTGAATCCTTTACTGCTGATCCCAGAGGAACTGGGGATGACCAGAGGGGAGGAGCAGGCTTTGCGAGGGAAAGTGACCCATGAAAAGAGGCCATGCCGTCCTCGGGGGCGGAGGGGGGGCAGGGGCAGGTTCCTTGACCTTCAGCTTGGGGAGGACAAGTGACCTTCCCCGAGATTTTGTTGAGGGTCTAAGAATATAAACTGGGGGCCGGATAGCATCTCATAGAAAACAAAATCCTTAAGAAATCATATCTTGCCCCTGGCCCCAGCCAAGAAGTATGAGGATGCCAGCCAGATCCAGAGAGCTCCACAGAGAAAAAAAAAACTCCAAGAACCGCAAGAGGAGCTGCATTCGGGTGGAGACCAGCTGTGTGCAGCTCATCTCTGCTCTTGGGTATCTGATGCCCGTGTCCGTTTGACTCCGGCAATGCCTGCTCCATATTTATGCTCTTCAATTTCTTCTCTGACCTTGAAAATGCATGAAAATATTTTCCTCTGCTGTTTATCTGAGCTTCAGGAGGCGAAGTCCACTCACGGCGAAGAGGGAGCACTGGTTGTTCAGACTTTGTGCTGGAAAGCTCTGCAGCAAATCAAACCCGCTCCCTATCTGAGACAGAAGGCATGTCCCGGGGGGCTCTAGGCTGGCCAGGGAGTAGAAGTAAGTGCCCCTGTGTGCTTCCCACTAGCTCTCCAAACTGCTCGAGGCCACATGAGCAGGACGCCCAAGCAGGGCATGTGTGCCTGTCAAGCAGAAACCAAACCACCAAGGGCCCATTGCAGAGACTCCGAGGGGCACTGTATTTTGCCTGTTATGGGCTTGTCCCGGCCTCACCCCACACAATGCAGGACACTTTGGGTGCTGAAGTGGGACTTCTACCAGGAAAACAGTCTCAGTGGGTCATAGGTGGGTGCCAGTACAGGGTCCCGCTCACTGCCAGCGTGTGGCCTCAGGCACGTCTTACACGAGGTGAGCATCACTCATGGTCTAGATGTGCCGGCACCAGGGCGGCTGCCACAGGACTTCCTCGACCGAGGCATCTGTTAGAGACTCCAGCTGAGGCTCGGAGGATGAGACGGTTATTTTCATGTGTCAAGTTGACTGGGCCACGGAGGGCCCACATTAAATATTATTGCTGGATGTATCTGTGAAGGTGTTTCTGGATGAGCATTCGAATCAGTGGACTCAGTAAAGCACATGGCCTGTCCCAGTGTGGGTGGGCGTCTTCCAATCCATTGAGGGCCTGGGAAGAAGAACAAAATGGTGGATAAGGCGGAATTCACCCCCTTTGCTTCCTGCCTCACTGACTGAACTGGGATATTCATCTTCTTCTGCTCTTGTACTGGGATTTATGCCATTGGCTCCTCTGGTTCTCAGGCTTCGGAGCTTGGACTGGAACTACGTCACTGTCTTCCCTGGGTCTCCAGCTTGCTCACCCAGACCCTGCCAATCGTGGGATTTCTCAGCCTCCACAGTCATATAAGCCAGCTCCTCTTGCTTGTTCTGTTTCCCTGGAGAACTGGACTAACACAGAGGGCTGGGGCCATCGGACTAGTTCTAAGAGTCAGGGCTCAGACCTGGGTCTTTGAAACACAAAGCCAGTAGTCTTCTGATCGGGCCACGCTGCCCCAGAGCCGGTAAGATGGCAATATCCACAACAGGATGGTCTCCCCCACCTCCTCACAGGGCTCTGAGAGGACTATAGGGTGGCTGAGCCTCATGTGCAAAGCCCGAGATGGTTTTAGGCAGCACCAAGACAGGCAGTAACTTCACTGGACTCACACAGTGACAAAGTTATTCCCTTTCCAATTCCCTTTGAATCACTCTGGCTCCAGCCAGGAACAAAGGCCCAGTTGGGTGTTAGTCTTCAATACCTTTCCAAAGCCCCAGGCTCGGAGCCTTCTGCCGACAACAGCTTCAAGCCAAATGTTAATAACCCTGTTGTGTGCTGACTGCATTTGCTTTTATAGTTATTTTTTCCTATTGGTGACAAGTGACACTTATTTTCCATTTACACAGTGACATGAAATTTTAAAATTAACGTATTATTTTACAAATGGTAATTGATTTAAAGAAAAATAATCAATTAATTAAGAGGACAAACGGTGCACAAATTTCACCAAGGCTTGGAAAACACTATTACAAGACCTACGGTGCAATCTGGGCTTTGAACTTGGCTCTGCTGTTCCCTAACCACGTAGCTGTGTGCAGATCACTTAGCTGTTGTTAAATAATGAGATAACGGAAATGGAGCTTTCCTTGGAGTATAAAGTAATAATCAATTATTATGTATTGTTATTGTTGCTGAATAGTTACATTTAAAAATATCACATCTCAGTCATGCTTGTAGTTGTCATTTGTTGCTATGACAACTACGGGTGGACATGGGGTATGCGGATACTACAGGATCTCAGGTGGAGACCTAAGGGCTAAAACCTGGGCGGGGAGGGAAGAGGCTGACTGTCCCGCTCAGGAGTAGGAATTGCAGCGCTATTCATCAGACAAATGGCTTCCTGATGGAGTCACAAGGACAATAGGCTGTTTGGCAGCTGGACCAGGGACACAAGCTCCTGCTCTCCTGGGGAGTGAAAGGGTCTCTGCCAGTGAAAGATCCAGAGAGGCTGCGGGGAAACCCGGAGCTGGGTTCCCGTCGCTCTGTTATGGACGGGGTGCTTCAGCCAACGGCACTCCCAGTATCCCAGTGTCCATCAGTGTCCACCCTGAGATGCTTGGATCCACGTCTTCAGTTGCCTCGGGGAGGTGCTCCTGCGGGATTTGTATTGGCCTCGTCCTGGGGAAAACTTAGAAGAGGAAGGTTTGTGGGATATTGTGTAGCTCCTCCCACAGTTTTGGGGCCGAGACTGATGCTATTTTTCTCACTCCTCTACTGCTTTGGTTCACCTTTTCTTTTAAACAACTTTTTGGAGGTAAAATTGACATATGATAAACTATACATATTTAAAGTGTATGATCTGATGAATTTTGGCGTACGAAACCATCCCCAGAGTCAAGACAATGAACATTATCAGTTTCCCTCGAAGTTTTCTTAGTAATCAGTGCCCCCAGTTCTCTCTGTAGCGATTAGACAGATCCGCTTCCTGTCATTATAGATGAGTGCGCATTTTATAGAATTTTATATGGACAGACTCACATAGTATGTATTCTTTTTTTGTCTCCCTTCTTTCAGCATAAGAAGTATCAGCAGTGTTGTTGTAACAGTTCATTCCACTATATCGCTGGGTCCATCATATGGATACACCGCAACTTGATTCTACCTTCACCTGTTGATGAACATTTGTATTTTTTTCCCAGCTTTTGACTATTATAACTAGAGCTGCTTTGAACGTTTGAGTACAGTCTTTGTATGAACATATGCTTTCATTTCTTTAGGGTAAATACTTAGGAATGGAATGGCAGGTTCATATGGTAGGTCTATATTTAGCTTTTTAAGAACCTGCCAAAATGTTTTCAAAAGTAGTTGTATCATTTTATATTCCAACTAACAGTGTATGAGGATTCATTCCAGTTCTTTTAAATCCTCCCCAGCACTTGGTATGGTCAGTTTTTTCCTATTAGCCATTCTAGTGGACGTGTGATGATATCACATTGTGGTTTTAATTTGTATTTCCCTAATTGAGTGCTGATGCTAAACACTTTTTCATGTTCTTATTTGTCATTTGCATATCTTCTTTCATAAAGTATCTGTTCAACTATATTCACATTTTCAAGTTGGGTTGTCTCATTCAATCATAAATTTCTTTATATATAAAAAACAGAGAATTTTGAAGAGCAAAAGGTTTTCACTTTAAGAAATCAATGTAATACTATTTTTTAGCATATGTTTGTGCTTTTTGTTCCTTTTTGTTATATTTAAGAAATCTTTGCCAAATCCACATCATTAGGGTTTTCACTTATGCTTTCTCTATGAGGTTTATAATCTTAGCTCTTACATTTAGATATATGATCTATTTCATATTAATTCTTGTCTATGGTGTGAGGTAAGGGTTGGGGTTCTTTTTTTTTTAAGCATACAAATCCAGTTGCTCCAGCACCATTATTCTTTTCCTACTAAGTTGTCTTGGCCTCTTTGTTGAAAAGCAACTGACCATATATATGTGGGCTGCTTTCTGGACTCTGTTCTGTTCCACTAGCCTCTATGTCTATCTTATGGTAGTATCACACTGTCTTGATGACTGTAGCTTTTTAATGAGCCTTATCAGGTAGTGTATACTCTCCAAATTTGTTCCTCTTTTTCAGAATTGTTTTGGATATTCTAGGTCCTCTGCATTTTCATGGAAATTTTAGGGTCAGTTTTCCAGTTTCAACTTGCCTTCCTGCATGATGATGGGTCTAGGCTTTTTTGGTTTACTTGGGCACCTGGGAAGGTAGTGAGTGCCACCTCTTTGCTACAGAAAACAATGGCAGGGGAAATGTCTGTGTCTCTGTCTCTCTCTCTTTCCCTGCACTCCTATCCCTAACTTGTATAATTTTTCAAGAAATACTTCTGGCAATTAAAATTCTTGTTACATAGTCATAGTCTATGTCAAGCATGTCTTCATGGTTGAATCTCTTTCTCTCATCTGGATGCCAGCAATCGGGATTCGTGGTACAGATGAAGATGGTGGAACACTTATTTTAATAGGCTAGAAGACTTCCTGGCATGTATTGAGTAAATTGTGCTACAGTCATGCAGAACTGGATTAACGTCTGTTTTATAAATAAGACTCAAATGGTATCACTTTGTCTGCAAAGTGTAAGAGCCACGGTCACCCGGTTACATCTCCGTCTGCTGTGTTCAGAAGCTTTCTTGTCCATACTGTTTCATTTTTCTCTCTGAAGTGTAGGGAAAGGACTTGATGTGACTGAGTCCAAGACAGCTTTGTATCATAGCCTAGAGCTAACAAATGCAGAATCCAACCCCACTAGCCATATAAGACCCAGGGCTGGGTCTAGGGTGAAGATGTGAGGTGCCTAGAACATAAAATTTAATAGCCATTGGGCAGCCCTGAAAGTGAGCGTCACATTAAAGTCTGCACCCTGGGTGCCTCCCTCTCCTCACCCAAGTCCTGATTGTGCACGGCAGTTGGCCGAGGAGTGTTTTGAAAACTGCAGTGGATCTGAGGCATCAAGGACTCTCATTTTCAGCCTAATGCCATGCATTTTCAATGTTCTTCTAAATTAAAAACAAAAAATCTTGGCCTCCCTATGCTACTCCTATCTCTCAAATCAAATCAAACCAAACCAAACCAAAAAAAAGATACAACTCATTCTCTGAATTGAGTTCACATAGTGGATTTTAATTAATGTTTCATAAATCAAACTTTTCTTTTGTGTGTGTGTGTGTAGGGGGGGGGGTGGTTTTCTACTTTGTGCCAGGTCCTGGGCCCATGACAGGAAAGGCTGGGGTGGCCCCTGCCTTCCAGGGGAGCATGACCTCCTGGGGAGAGGAATAAACCCATGAGTGATTAAAGGCAAAAGGGGGCTGGAAGATAACGCAAGAGAGGGGCAGGTGTCTTCTGCGGCTGCTCGGGGCAGGGAGGGGGCACCTCTCCCTCCAGGGAGAGCCTCAGGGAAGAGAAGGCATTTGAGCTGGGCCTGAAGGTTAACCTGTCAGTTTTTATCAACCTGTTCACGGCAAATAATGACGACAACATCGCATCACAGGTAGGGAGCACTTCATAGGAGCCAGGTAACCCCGGGTGCTTTATGGCATTTTCTCCTTTAAGTCCCATAAAAATCGGATATTTGTATTTTATATATATGTAATATATCTATACATACACACTTATACACACACACACACACACACACACATTTACGTCTATATTGCCTCCAATTCACAGGTAAGAAAACTAAGGCTTGGAGAGAGGTTAAAAGTCACTTAGTTGAGGTTTATTATTATTAGCAGCTAACAAGAATAAACACCAAGACTTGAACCCAGGCAGTCTCATGTCACAGCCCAAACATTAGCAGAGAAAAATCTTTCTTTATGTTAAGTGGACTCAGGTTAAGCACTGAGTGGAACCCTTTCGGGTCTTTTTATTTGGCATGTTTCAATATTTAGGTGTGTTGAAAAGGCACGGCCCCATGCGGACTTTCCATCCTAAAACGTGTGTGCACTGACGATCGCGAGGCTTCTGCTTGCACACGAGCGTGCGGGGAGGGCCAACCACACCACCCCTCTGCCCTTACAAGCATTCATGGGGCTAAATAAGACTTTTCTAGCTATAACACCCATCAGTTATCTGTGCTGTAGTGTAAACAATGAAATTCTTATTATGTACTCACAATCCACAAAGCCATTTCCATGGAAACTCTGTTTTCATGTCATATCTTTAATGAATAGGTAATGAAAGAAACGCTGCATTTACAACTTCATTACTAGTTAAAAACAGAAAGAAAGCACACACACTCAGACACACATACACAAGCCCAGCTGTAAATCTGAATTATGGTCGCTGCCGTGCTTTAGAACATGGTGAACATCACGGAGGAGTTTTCAAGTCTGTCATCTTGGTTTGAATGGATGGAAGACAAAAAAAAAATATGTCTCCAAACCCTACCCACCATGCCAACAACTTCAAGTGTTAGTTTCACTCTTGATCTCATTATGATTTTAGTAATTTTGGCACAGAATGAGTCCCCATGCCCAGGAACAAGCACGTTTGGGAGTGGAGAGGGCGAATTTCAAATGAGACCCTTGTTTCCCTCAGATCCTCCCAGCTGACCTGCCTCATTTTTTCTTTTTTTGGTGCAGATATGTTAAAAACGGTTGTCTTCTTTAAGACTTTATCACAAGAAGGTTGACGAGACAGGAATCTGATTTACTGTTAGAAGATTGCTTTGATGTAACATAAAAGATCTTCCAATCAAGGCGTCTAATCACTGAGGGGGATCAGCTCTTTCACATCAGTGCAAGCATCTCAACAAAGCCTTTTACAAGAATTATTAACAAAGAACTGTGTAGCCTCCATTCTGATGGTCTGATCAAGACACATGAGCAGGTCTGAAGGGACAGTGATAGAACCGCAGGACGACAGGGACGAGGAAGAGGCTACGACGCCCTCTCCATATACACACCCACCCACCCACTGCCTCCCAGACCAGCAGACTGGTATTCACTGCCGCTGCCCACACCCCTCCCCACCCCATGCCATGGATGGAATGTGCAGATGGACTAAAACATCTCAGTGGCAATTTGATCTGCACAGATCAAACCTTATTCCCATCCCATCAGTCTGTCCTGTATCCCCATCCTTGCCCAGGTTAGGTGTCTGCCTGCTTAGGAAACAGCGCCATTTCCCTGCATGGTAACGTATCATCAGGTGACTGAGCAGTGACATCCAGTGGTTCACGGGGCAGCAGATCCTCATTCACAAGACACTCCCCCACCCCCGCAACCATGTGGGACTTGTGATCATCTTAACGATAACAGGGCTGAAGCTCATCTTCATCCTTTCCTGAAGAGAGCATGCTAAGAAAATCCACAGGGTTTTCTGGCAACAATAATGGAGACCTAGACTGCAAAACATAATTGAGTCCATGTTCATCATTTGGTTGAAAAAACTCATAGGGGTTGGGGCTATACTTTGTGTACTAAATTCTGTGAGTCTCCTGCAGTGATCACTTTATGCGTCCCATTGCCTCTGAGAATCTGAGGCAGAAACGCAGGATCCAAGATATTGGGAGTAGGATTATGTCAGTCCTACGAATGCTGGAAAAGTGTGGACAGCAGCTGCTGGAGATAATGCTAGTCAGTGTACCCTTGATCCTGAGTGAGAGCCTTCTGGCTGAAAATGGGAATAAGAAACTGGAAAAGAATGAAATCTAGATTTTTTTTTCTGCTTTAATTTACAAAAGCAAGAGTTTTCATTTGGGGACTTCAAATTCTTCCTGGAAATTTAGTATTAAGGGAGGGTTTATTTTATTTTATTTTTTGTAACTGATGGAATTTTTTTTTTCTCTTGGCTGGCATTACATTATTTGGAATATTGTTTGGGCTCACTGCAAAACCTCTAACGGTCCATATTGCACAACACAGCTAAGCATTATGAGAGATGGTAAATAAAAGAGTCCATCATCATTCCAAAAAAAAAAAATGAAAGAAAATCCACAGGGAAAGAAAGATTTCAGAAAAGATATGCAGACTTCTTTCAAATGCCCTTGGGGTAACAAATGTCCATTTGTCTATAAAGCATAATTTATCTATTCATTAATGTTCTTTCCCTACGAGCTTTGGACAGGTCATTTTTTAAAGTGTATCTCCAAGTACTTGAAAATAATAAAGCTTCATTTCTTTAATAATACTCTATGGATGAGAGGCATTTTGCTGTAATAAAGACAAATACTGTTTGGGCTCCCTTACTAACTTACTGTGCGGCCTCGGGAAATCTGCTCCTCTGGGCTGTTTCCTCACCTGTACATTGAATGGGCAGGACAAGACGACCTCTGAGCTTCCTCCAGTTTTAATGTTCAGTGAATTCACATACTTTGCACTGGACCCAGGCTGAGCCCACCCCTACTAGGCTGAAGCACAGGGTCGCCTGTGTGAGAAGCAGCTGCACTGACACAAACGCGGCCACTGGCAGCACCTCCGGGCTCTGACTGACGGAGGATCCTGCTCATCGTCTCTGTCCACGGTCACTGCAGTCTTTGTCCACACGAGCCCCTGGGGGATGCTGTCCTGTGTCTCTGAGGCGCCCCTGATGGGAACTTGTGTGGGCTACACTGCCAGCATCTTACACGAGCCTGCCTCTCACATGCCCTCCAAACCCAGGACAATCCAGCCGTTTCTGTGTGAGGCACATGAGTATCCACGCTGCACGGGGTTAGGGGGAGCCCTGGGGGAAGGTCACAGCACCGGGCTTGCAGTCAGACCTTCGGGGTTTGCGGTCCAGCTCTGTGATCCTGGGCAAATCACTCCAAGCTTCTGTCAGCAAGTGAGAACAGCAACACCTGCCCCCGAATATTGCTCTAGGTCCACCCGAGAAAGTGTGGTGCGAACGATTGATGAAGTGTAACGTGCAACACGAGTATCATAAGAAAAACCAGAGCAGACGCACTCGCCTCCCGCTCAGACTAGCCAGGCTCCTGGCTCCGGCCGGTCCCACTCCTGCCCCCCTGCCGGCACCCGCTGTATGCAAGCGAGGTCGTGGCTGTGGTCTGCCATGGTCCTCTGAGACGCCTTCCTTACAGGTTAGCCTTTTTCTTTCCTTATTTCTACTCATAGCACCTTCCTCAATGTTGAGCAGAAAGGACTCCACAGTTATGACACTCTGTATATGTTTGGGTCATTTGACAACGAACAATTATAGAATCTGTACAACATACAAAGTGGTTTTTCCCTATAGATGAGTCGTCTTCTAAAGGGCAAAAGGTCCTTTTGATCAACATTTTCATTTATGGAACTCTACCCTGAGGATACAGTCTAAAATATATAAAAGTTTTATATGTAAAGATGTTCATTGAAGAGTTGTTTATAAAAAGAAAAAGTTTTAATTAATTTAAATGTCCAGAAGAGGAAAAGGAGCAAACAAATCTGAGTGTCTCGACTATGCAGACCACAGCGCAGTCCTTGGAAGCAGTATCTGAAAGAGTGGAAGTGCTTCCGTTTCCCATTGAGGCAGGAAAACAACGTGAATTGTAGAATTGCAGACTCACCACTAATTCATTTAGTCAACAAATATCTCTTGAGCACCAGGCATTGTTACAGGCCTGGAAGCAGAGCCGTGCACAGGCAAGTAGGCTCCGTGTGTGTGTGTGTGTGTGTGTGTGTGTGTGTAAGTGATTTCAGAAGGAAGACATTATGAAGTAGGGACATGCTGGGTGCCCATTAAGATTCGCAGCTGTGAGTTCTAAAGTCCCCCGCCCCCGGCATGACTGTGAGCTTCTCTCCAACACCACCCAGCTGCTCAGGTGGGCAGGGGAGGTGATGGGGATGGTCACATATCCCTAAAGCCCAAACCAAAAAGACCGTGAGGAGACAGACCAAAATGGGTGTCTTCTGGTGGCGAGATCATGGTTGGTATTTCTTTTCTCCTTTTAATTGTATATATCTTCCAATTCCCCTACACGGAGCTTTAATAATAGTGAAAAAATAATTACAGTTTTTAAAAGAAAAACATATGGAATCAGAGGTGAGGGTGGTCACAACTCCCTGTATGTCAGATATTTTTGTCTGCCAGGGTTGCTCAGTGACAGCTCAGCAAAATATTCAAATCAGCTGGAGAGTATTTCCAATGTACTTTTTAAAAGTCAACTTAATTTTTTTTGCGTAATTTGAGATTGAAAGAAAAGTTGCAAAGGCAGAGAGTTTCCATATCCCATTCATCCAAATTCCATAAATTGACAACATCTTACATAAACATAATGCGTTTGTCAAAATGAAGAAATTATCCCTGGTGCATTACTATAAACCAAGTCACAGACTGTAATTGAATTTCGCCAGTTTTTCCACTCACATCCTTTTTCTCTTCCAGGATCTAATCTGGGAAACCACACTGCATTTAGCCAGTTAGCTCTCAAAGATTCCTTGGCCCAAGTGCAAAAACTGTTAATTTTATCTACTCCATGGTGTCACTGTAAGAATTAACTGAAAAAAAAAATCTGTAGGAAAAAGCTTTGTAAACTGAAAAGTATGACACTTACTGAATGATGATGATGATGATACAAGCCTCACACTGGGGCTAAACCCACGGGCTGAGACTGAAGAGGAAAATGAGAACAGAAACTTGCATTTGTACACTGTCTTGTACTTCTTTAAGGGCCTGAAAGTCTCACCTGCTGCTAAAAACCCACCATATACCGTCTGCTATTTATGCCAGGCACTACGTTGTGTGAATATCAGTTTCCTAAGGCTGCTGTAACGAAGTGCCACAAACGGAGTGGCTTAGAACAGCATAAGTTAATTGTCTCACAGCTCTGGAGGCTGGAAGTCCAATCTGAAGGTGTGAGTAGGGCTGGATCCTTTCTGGTGCCTTTGAGGGAGAATCTGTTTCATGCCTCTTCCAGCTGCTGGGGGTTGCCAGCAATCCTTGGCATTTTTTTCGATTGTAAAAGCATCATTCCAATCTTTACTCTGTCATCGCCAGTGTTCTGTCTGTGTGAGTGTGTTTCCTTTCTCTGTGCCTCTGTCCTAATCTCCCATTTCTTATAAGGACACCAGGCGTTGGAAAAGGGGCCACCCTAATCCAGCCTGACTTCATCTTAACTCAATTATGTCCGCCAAGACCTTATTTCCAAACAAGGTCACGTTCACAGGTTCTGGGTGGGCCTGAATTTTAGGGGGACACTAGTCAACCCAGTATAGAGCTAGCTCATTAACTCATTTCACATGACTCATCAACTTTACCAGGCAGATACTTACAGACAGAAACTGAGGCTTAGAAAGGTAAATAACTTGCCTAAAGTCCAACAGCATTCAGAGGCCACGTGTGAACCTGGTCTCCAAGCTCCATTCCTTTCACCACTATTCCCACGTTCCTTGACCTGGGGTTCAAGGTCATATTCTTGGGATTCCTTTATGTCTCTACAATAAGTTAAAAATTGTGTTCTTTTATTCTGACAACACTCTTCTAAAAACGCTGTGTTGGCATATTTTGGAAACTTGCCATGCGAGCGAAGCTTGAGCCCAGCGCCCACCCTTCCAATTGTGGGTAGGACGGATCCGGGGTCAGGGCCAATCACGGGCAAACAGAGGACGGCATACGTAAAGAACGCCTCGCACCAGGTGACGTCACGACCCGCAGGGCACACGCAGGATCCCTGGGGGGCTGCGCTGGGAAAAGCTCCCGTGACAGAGGGAGGTGAAGGGGCTTCAGCATGAGATTCCGGAACTCCCGCCACTGCCCACCAGGGAGCACCCCGAGGAGAGTCCCAGCCTGAGAGGCCGTTTAGTCCTGGCCCAGCAACGTCACCTATCACGTTAAATCCATGCTTCTAGTTGGGACTTTTATAGGTTTTATGGTTTTGTTTGTATGTAATCTTCAAATATGCTTTGGTTTTTATAGACGTGTAAGAGCTATAAACATAAGGAAATTATACCTAACTTATGTTAGTACACATTTAAGTAATGTTATAATAAAATGAACTAAGGTCAACACAAAGAATTCATGAAGTTTTGCTCACGTTGGAGAAAAACCAGCCTCTGTTGTCTCTTGCCTCCCAGCTTCACGCCTGCCAGCAATTGTCAAGTAGGGTGTGTGCCTGCACCAGGCTTTGGGGGGAGGACACCTGATCTCCAGGAAGGCAGGTGACTTCCCAAGTGATGTCACACAGGTGGTTTGTGGGAAAGCTGAGAGGACCCACCCACTGGTCAGGACTCCATGCTGTAAGGGGCAGCAAACTCAATTCAAACTGGCTGAAAACTTAAAGGGAATTTATTGGTGCATGTTAGTAAATAGGTCAGGAGTAAAACTTACTTTGCGCTGGTTTTGATCTGGGGTTTAGATATGTGACCAGGACTTGGGTGGTCTCCTCTTAGCCCCCCTGACCGTTTCTCAGGTCAGCTCTTCTCCCAGGGCCCCAAGATGGCCACCAGCAGCTCCCTGGACTTGGTACTTTTCCACTTAAGGCCAGCAGGGACATGGCAGCCTAGAGAGCCCCCACCGCATATCCTCTTGGCTCCAACTCTAAAGCATCCCTGGGAACCAGGAGAAATGTGAGCTAGCCGGCTGCCATCTAGGTTCCGTGCTCACCTCAGAGCCGGGGTGTAGACACCACCTCTAGAAGTGCATGGATGGGGTGAAGCTACTGAGAAAAGAGCAAATGTCTGGCGGACACAAACCTAACAGATGCCAGGGAGAAAAAGCACAGTGGTTGAGACTGCACGGTCTAGGTTTTTATCCTAATTCTGTCACTTTTCTTACTGTGTGAACTTGAACACTTGCTTAACCTCTCAGTACCTCAGTGTCCTCAGCTGTCAAATGGGGATCATGATAATATCTATATCATAGTGTTCTGGGTTTTTTTGGGGGGGTAAATTAAATCAGATAATACACTTAAAATGATTATCCCAGCATCTGGAAAACAGAAGGCCTCACCAAACGTTAGTTGTTACTCACACCCGTTTTTAACCTGGTCACAAAACACAGAGGTGAATAGTAAGGATAATGATGTCCAGGGTGAAGACTGGTGGGGGCTGCTCCTGGGCTTGACAGGTGAAGAACCTGTTCTTGTTTCGGATGAACATCCCTGGCTCATCCCTTAGTCATAAAATCTCTTAAAAAATGGGGCCGGAGGAATAAACCAATGAGTCCTAATTCAACTTGAAAGGTTTTTGCACAGCAAAGGAAACCATCAGCAAAACAAAAAGACAACATCCTGAATGGGAGAAAATATTTGCAAATGATATGACCAATAAGGGGCTAATATCTAAGACATATAAACAGCTCATACAACTCAATATAAAAAAAAAAAACAATTAAAAAATAGGCAGGAGACCTGAATAGATTTTTCCAAGGAAGACATACAGATGGCCAACAGGCACATGAACATATGACCAACATCACGGGCCATCAGAGAAATGCAAATCAAAACCACAGTGAGATGCCACCTCACACCAGTCAGAATGGCCATTGTTAAAAAGTCCACGTAAGATAAATCCTAGAGAGGGTGTGGAGGGAAGGGAACCCTCCTACACTGCTGGTGGGAATGTAGTTTGGTGCAGCCATCATGGAAAACAGTATGGAGGTTCCTCAAAAAACTAAAAATAGAATTACCATATGATACAGCAATTTCACTCTTGGGCATTTATCTGAAGATAATGAAAAATACACGCACTCTAATATTCATAGCATTACATAGTTTACAATAGCTAAGATATGGAAGTGTCCAGCAACAGATGAATGTTTAAGTTAGATGTTATACACACACACACACACACACACACACACACACACACACACACACACACACAATGAACTATTACTCAGCCCTAAAAAAGAATGAAATTCTGCCATTTACAACAACATGGATGGACCTAGAGGGCAATATGCTTAGTGAAATAAGTAAAAGACAAACACTCTATGACATCACTTGTAAGTGTAATTTAAAAAAATAAAACAAACAAATGTGTGTAACAAAAGAGAAACAGATTCACACACACAGAGAATAAACTAGTGGTTTTCAGTGGGGAGAGGGAAGGAAGGAGGGTCAAGATAGAAGTATTGGATTAAGAGATATAAACGACTATGTATAAAATAGATAAGCAACAAGGATATACTGTACAGCACAAGGAAATAAGCCATTATTTTGTAATAACTTTAAATGGAGTATAACCTATAAAAATATTGAGTCACTATGTTTTATACCTGAAAGTAATATCATATTGTAAATCAACTATGCTTCAATAAAAAAAAAAAAGTGGAATTGATGGCAAGGTGTCCTTAAAGTTCAGGCTCATGGATGTCCTGTGTCAACAATGCAGTGCATGCTCCCGTGTGGGTGTGTGTGCATGGGTATGTGTGCATGTATGTGGAACATGTGTGTGAGTGAGAATATGGACAGGTATATGTGTGCATGTGTGTGTGCCGGGGAATCTGGAAGAATGATGTGAGGTCCTCAGACCGAGCTCAGTTTTGGAACCATGCAGGTAAGAGGAAGGTGGTCTGTGGGGATGAGAGCCTATGAACCCTGAAAACTGCCAGATGCAAAGGTGTGCCTCCGGGGCCTCCAGGCCTCACCTTTCTCCCTCCCGGGGAGGCCATGCTCTTGCTGACTCTGGTTCAAGAACCAGGAGGACCCAGGTGTAAAACTGACCCTTAAATGGAAGCACATGGAGACACGGGGGTCTCTCAGCACGTGGTAGAAATCTGTGTATAAACAGCCAGTGGGGTAGTAGCAGCAGTCCCTCTGTTTTCTCGGCGACACTGGCGGGACCCAGCTGTGCGGTGCAGGGAATGAGGTGAACGGCAAAGGCCGAAAACCAAAACCAAAACCAAAACCAACAGACAGTAAAAGCTTTGCCGGCACACGCCGCACCTCCTGCTGCTCCGGGGGCTGTCCTGCTTCTGGGACCAAGTTCTGAATCTTGGGGAACTCACAC
Source organism: Camelus bactrianus (assembly GCF_048773025.1). Classification (NCBI taxonomy): domain Eukaryota; kingdom Metazoa; phylum Chordata; class Mammalia; order Artiodactyla; family Camelidae; genus Camelus; species Camelus bactrianus. The sequence continues at coordinate 22,320,397 of NC_133549.1, read as the reverse complement.
TGGGTGTGTGTGTGTGTGTGTGTGTGTGTGTAACTCCCCTGCAGTGTCCGTGTGTGTGTGTGTGTGTGTGTGTGTGTGTGTGTGTGTGTGTAACTCCTCTGGCTTCCCAGGCAGTGTCCTTCCCCACCTGGTATTATAACAACAAACCACCCCTCCGGTGGGTATTAAGCAGCACAGGGTGATGTGGCAATGGGCAAGATTCCTTAGGACAGGGACGGAGCACACTGCTCAACTTGTTCATCTGCAAAGAGAAACAAACCCCCCAAGTGTTCTGTTTCAACTTGTTCTGGGTGATCAGAAACTCACCAAGGTGATTTAGATGCCCTAAGCATCCTGTTAAAAGTTCTGGTTTCTAGATAGGGTTCTAATTCAAGCCCATGTTGAAAATTTAATTAAAAACCATGAAAAGGAAATGCAGGGAATAAATCAGTGAGGGGACTGTTCATATGAGTACATTTTTTTTAAATGGCAGGGTTTCTTTCTGATAAGCAATCTGAGGATTTGCAGCATGAAGGATTGAGAATCATTTTTAAAGATGAAACTGCAAACAAAGACTGTGTAGCGATGCCTTCTCAGAACTGTCTGACTCAAAACCAGGATAAAAATAGAAGGATATAATTATTGATATGCACCAAAATTTATGTAAAGAAGGTTTATCATTGTGCATTCATAGTGCTGAAAATTGGGAAACAGTCTAACTTTCTAAAATAGGGAAACAGTTAAATCACATTACTTCCACATGCTGGACTTAAATGCAGTTATTAAAAATCATATTTGAAAATATTTAATGACAGGGAAATGCCTATGGCTCACTGCCCACTTTAAATAAGGAGGGTTCAAACTCTATATGTTGTATGATCCCAATTTCGTGTTAAAATATACAGAGAAAAGACTGAGAGGAAATCTTCCACTATGATAACAATGGAAATGAAAGGTATGTCTTCATGGCTGGGTGGTAAGATAGGTGCTTTCTTCTTCATGTTTTCTTGACAAACCTTTTGCAAATGTGTTTATATACACATACACACACACACACATATATAGATACACACAGACACACACATACACCACACCAAATATATAATGCAAGTATCATATATAATGTGATACAAATACTATGTATATATCACATTTATAATAAGAAGGCAATTTTGAAGATATTCAGATGATAGGAAATAGACATTGAAGATACAAGTACTCATTGTTAGTAGATTAAGAGCTTGGACAGTTATCTTGAGAATCCTCATTGAGCTGTGGGAAAATTAAAAAAAAAAAAAAAAACACAAGCCTCTCTGATTCTAAAAAAGCTTCCCTTCACTGTACCTCCCGCTGATGACCGCGCACTTTTGCCTCCCTCCTCCCTTTCATAGCAGCCTCCTCGAGTTCCTACCTGGGCCAGGTCGCTGGGACTCTGTCCCTCTGTCCTAATGGTGTTACTTCTACTCCTCAGCTCCGGGGACAGTGTTCTCTCTTAGAACACTGGTAGCCTCCCGATGTTGGAGCCCTCACTTGTCTTAGCTGGCTTGGGCTGCCGCAGCGTGGGTGCCCGAAACAAGACACTTCTTCTCAACTAGTTCTGGAGGCTGGCAGTCCAGGATCAAGGTGCTGGCAGGTCTGGTTTTTGCTGAGACCTCTCTCCCTGGCTTGCAGATGGTCACTTCTCGCCGTGTCCTCGCAAGGCCTTTCCTTCATACGTGCACACACTTTGTGTCTCTTTCTCTTCTTATAAGATACCAGTCCTTTGGGATTAGGGTCCCACCCTTACAACTTCCTTTGCCTCTATCTCCTTCATGGCCTTACCTCCAGAAACAGTCACATTGGGAGTTAGGGCTGCAGCATAAGGATTGTTGGGGGGACGCGATTCAGTCCATGGCCATCCTGCCCACACCGACAACTGTCATCGACCATCTTCCACTTGGCTTCCAGGTACACGCTCTTCTGCTCTGCCTGCCTCTCTGACATTTCTTCTCCAGCCTGTTCACTATTGCACCTTTTGAATTTGCTTCTTACATATTCAGGCTCCTGGGCCCTCCTCTGTCCTCCTGTTGTTTATCCTGAGTGATCTCATCACCCTCCGGAGATCTGCGTGCTGATACCTAAATCCCCACCTCTGACGCTCAACTTCTCTCTCCAGCTCTTGTCCCATAATTCGTATTGCCTATGCCAGTCACTCTTAAATGGGGACAATTCTGCCCCCCAGGGGACATTTGGCAATGTCTGAAGATGTTTTTGGCCATCTCAACTGGGGCTGGGGGTGCTACTGGCATCTAGTGGTTGCTGCTAAACATCCCACGCGCACAGGACAGAATTATTCAGCCCCCAAAGGCAATAGTACTGAGACTGAGAAGCCCTGGCTACATCTTGGCTGAAAGTATCCCCATCTCCTCTGTCTCCCTTGCAAGAACCTTTCTTTCCAAGCTGTGCCCCTCACACCCAGGACATCCAGATGAATTCCCAGCCCCCGCACCCTCTTCACCCCTTGCCTCAGCTTGGGATCCTTTAGGTCCCTGATGCTGCAAATTCTTTGGGCTCAAGACTCCCTCTTCCCTTTATATTGTTTTTCTTCTTCTGGAAGAAATTTTTCTGAACTTGGAAAATACATAAACGCATACACTGGAAAGAAAAAACCATGACAATCTCACAGTTGATCTGTGAAGTCAAAAGCCCTTTCGGTCCCTCTGATTTCACCCCTGAGAGATATAACCACTGAGATAGTTTGGAGTGTACCCCCCCCCAGTTATTTTTCTGAAAGTATATGAATATAGACACACATAGATTTTTTTTAATCAAATGGGATTATTCTCTATGTATTGTTCTGCACATTGCCTTTGTCCCTTAAAATTATATCGTTTCCCAGGTTGGTATACATAGCTTTTCCTCATTCTTTTGAACAGTTGTGGACTATATCCAGTATCCAGATATGCTGTTCTGCTCTTGTAATACTACACATTTTTCACTGTAAAATAGCACGTTTATGTCCAAGTGTGGCTAATACATTACTTTGAAAGAACTACATCACCAGTAAAGAGCTATGGGCTAAGTCAGAAAAGGTGTCACCATGCATTGCCACTTGCCAAAGACGGTTTGCAAATGAAAATAAAACATTCCCCTGCTCCCCTGGCCGCCCCCTCCCCACCCCGGCCCCTGGGCTCTTTTTAAAGTGTGCGTGCTACCTGTTGGCGATTACTGTCATATTTTTACATTTATCAACAAAGTTTACAAACACTTGGAATGAAAAAAGTCCTCTTCCTCAGAGAGCCTGCTAAGGAGGAAGCAAGTCTCATACACCACAGTCCTTCCCCGACTCTCCCTTTCGCTCATTCTCAGCCCAAGAAACCTAAGCATAATTCTGCTTTCAACACACTACTTGAACACGTTTGAGAAGACTGGGTGGATGACCTTCTGAATTGTTTGGGAATTTTTGAGTTATGAGTCCCTAACATACACAAATACTATAAATAAATTACCAAACAAGCGTGAGGTGTTCAGAGTCATTTGCCTCCAGGTATGTTTGTTTATAAACAATTAGATTCAGCAGAACCACAGACAGATATTTTGTTCTCTTCTATTGACTGCAACAATGAAGTTTGGAGGAATAGAGAAGTCCTCACTCTGTATAAAAAATAAGAAAAGCTCAGTGTACCACAGCAGTGTCTTTCTTAACACGATTCCTGGAATTTGTATTGTTTATGATAAGAACATACTCCTCTCAGTTTATTTATAAAGTCAGCTAACCAGTGGCCATGAGAAAAGCAGTAGCATACAGCATTTCAAGATTGAACTTCTTTTGTGGAAGATACGTGGGCGTTACTGAGTATCAGAGACCCAAAGCTCTGCTGCTACAGAGCATACACAGTTGTAGCAGAACATCCAGGGAATTTGGAGGATGCATCTGAACTTAGAGGACTTTCAGGCTAATCTCCTCCTCTCGCCTCAGTGGTCCTCTTAGCCCACGTGGGTAACTGAAGTCCCCTGCATTTTGACCATGAGTAGTCTGAAAATGAAGTGACTGCAAGTTAGAAATAAGACCACACAGGGCCAGGTGGTCTTTAAGACGTCAGGTGGTGAAATGAGCTCTCTCCTGATCCTGAGGGTATGCGCATCTACGTAGTTTCTTTAGCATTCATTTAGAACTGGAAGGGCTCTGGGGTCACCTGGTCTCACCCCAGTGCCTGGCTTTACAAACGGGGAATGTGAGGGCCAGCATGGCAGAACCTGAAATGAGCTTGATGTGAGCCTCCGGAGGCAGGTTCAATATTCATCAGAGGGCAGAACTTGAGCTTGGCAGAGAAACTGGAAGTTTTGTGGCCATGAAGAGGAAGGGTCCCAAAGTCTGAGCACAAAGGCACTAGCTGCTGCTGTAACTCAGACATGCTGTAACTGACTGACCAGCTCACCTTGCTGGGGTGGGCGTAGCCAGGTCTGCAGCTTGGTTAGCCTCTGCCAGGTCCCTTCAGTTTCTCTGGGCCAAGCCCATCCCGAGATGCAGAGGCAGCAAACAGACACAAACTGTCTGATGAGCTCCCACAGTTACACAAAGTCATTCCCTTAGAAAAAATGCATATTCTCTATCATGCCTAGTGGTTCTCATTGTTTTAAAATCACACCCTGACTGATACAGCATTCAAACAGAAAGAATAAGAGAGCTACAGTGATTACATTAATGTTAGATTAAATAAATTTTAAGTCAAAGAGAATTATTAGAGACCAAGATGGATAATTCATAATGGCAACAAGGTTATTAGAGCAGGAATATACAATTATACTAAATGTGGCTCTGTGTAATAACAGAGTTACAAAATATGTGAAGCAAAATGGACAGAACTAAAAGCAGAAATAGACTAATTTTACTAACACAAACTGTAAAACAATTTAAATATATTTAAAAAGTTGTACATATTATGTTCTCTGATCACAACAGAATTAAACTAGCAATCATTAACAGAAGGATCTCTGGAATATCCCCAAATATTTGGAAATTAAACAAACACTTTTAATAACCTATGAATCACAGAAAAAGTTAAAGAGAAATTAGAAAATATTTAGAGCTAAAAAATGAAAACAATTTATCAAAAAGTAGCGAGATGCAGTAAAAGCAGTGCATAAAGTAAAACTAACACCTTTAAATGCTTATGTCAGAAAAGCCAAATGTTCTCAAACCAGTAATCTAAGATTCTACTTTAAAAAGCTAGCGCTAGATAAGCAAATTAAACCCAAAGTAAGTAGAAAGCAGGAAATAATAGAGAGTGGAAATCAATGAAACAGAAAACAAAAAACATAGACAAAATAATTAAAACCAAAAGCTTATTTTTGAAATAATCAATAAATTTAATAAGCATCTACCTAGACTGATCAATAAAGAAGGAAGACAAAGTGTACCAGTATCATGATGAATGAGAGAAGGGGTTCTACAGGTCTTTTAAAAAATAAGGAATTACCATGAACAACTTTATGCCAATGAATGCGATAATATAGATGAAATGTATAAATCCTCTGAAAGACACAAATTACCAAAATGAACTCAAGAAGAAATAAAAACATGAATAAAGAAATTGAATTCTCTTTTAAAATCAGTCCTGCAAAGAAGATTCTAGACATTCATGACTTTACTGGTGAATTCTATCAAATATTTAAAGCAGAAATAATACCAATCCTATAGAAAGTCTTTTAAAAATACAGAAAGAAAGGACACATTCAACTTATTTTGTGAGTTCAGAATTATCCTGATACAAATGCCAGACAAAGGCATCAGAAGAAAAAATATTAGACAATCAAATCCACTAAAGCAACAACAATAGCAATAAAACACTGGAATGCAAGGTTGGTTTATCATTAGAAAATTAATCACTGTAAACCATTATATTAACAGAATAAGGAGAAAACCATACAGTCATCTCAATAGGAGTAGAAAAAGCATTTGGTAAAATCCAACACCTGTTCCTGAAAGCTCTCTGCAAACCAGCAATAGAATGAAACTTCCTCAAACTGATCAAGAGAATTTATAAAGAACCTACAGCATATATGCTACTTAATGATGAAATAGAGAACAGTTTCCTCTTTGAGATCAGGAATGGTCAAAGGATGTCCACTCTCACCAAAACTATTTAGTCTTATACTGGAAATCTTACAGAGTGTAATAGGGTACACACACACATACAGATTGAAAAGGAAGATATAAAACCATTTTTATTCTCAGGACACATGAATCTCCAAAAAGGTACTAGAACTAATCAGTACTTTTAGTAAGATGCCAAAATATAAGGTCAGTATAAGAGTCAATGATATTTTGCAGGGATGGTATAGCTCAGTGGTAGAGTGCAGGCTTAACATGCACGAGGTCCTGGGTTGAATCCCCAGCACCTCCATTAAAAAACAATAATAAACAAACAAACAAACAAACAAACAAACAAACCTAACTATCTCTCCCCAACAAAAAAGAATCAATGACATTTTTATGTACTAGTGATGAACAACTGGAAAATACAAATTTTAAATATCATTTATAGTAGTATAAAAATATGAAGTATTTAGGGATAAATTTAATAAGATATGTGCAAGAATACACTACAAAATATTGGTGAGATAAATTTAAAAACATAAAGAAAGATGTCAGTGTTCCTCAAATTGATCTATAGATTCAACAGAATTCTGATCAAATTCATAGCAGTTCTTTTTGTAGAAACTGACAAGCTAAACTAAACCAACTAAAATTTATATGGAAATTCAACAGACCTAGAAGAGCCAAAATACTTATTTAAAAAGAACAAAGTAGGAGGACTCACACTACCTGATCTTAAGTTTCAGTATAAAGTCACAGTGATCAAGACAGTATAGTATTGGCATATGGATCGACATATAGACCAAGATTCTTATTTATATGATTAATTGTTTTTCACAATGTAATTCAATGTGGTATTTTCAATAACTGGTGCTGGAACAACTGGATAGCAAATAGAAAAAAAGAACCTTAACTCTTTTCTCTCACTATATACAAAAATAGATGTAAAGCAGGTCATAGACATAACAGTATGAACTTAAAACTGTAAGTTAACATCAGATAAAACTTTTGGTTAAAAAAATTTCTTAAAAAGCAAACAAACAAACAAATCAAAATGTTTGCTCTTTATCGAAGTTAAAAAAATGAAAAGGTAAGCCACAGCCTGGGAGAAAATATTTATAAAACAAATATGACAAGAGGTTGGTGTCAAGAATATATAAAGAACTCTTAAAACTCAATTTTAAAATAAGGACAAATGACCCAATTAAAAAAAAAAGCAAGTTTTGAACAGAAATTTCATAAAAGAGTATCTACAAGTGGCCAATAAACAAATGAAAAGATGCTCACAGAAACAAATTAAAACCACAACGAGAGACCAGTAATCAACCATTTGAATGGCCAAGCAGCAACTGATGATATCAAGTGTTGGTGAGGATATGGAACAAGTGGAACTCTAATATATTGCTGGAGAAAATAAAAAATGATGTGGCCTTTTCTTCAGAAAACAATGTGGCAATTTTATTGAAGTTAGACATACTTGCCAAATGACGCTAGCAATACCACTTACAAATAACTACACAAGAGAAACAAAATATATCTATATAAAGGCTTGTACGTGAATGTTTGTAGCAGCATTATTCATAATAGCCTCAAATTAGAAACAATCCAAATGTCTTCATATCATTAATGGATTAACACATTGTTTACCTATTTAATGGAATATTACTCAGCAATGGAAAGAATCAAGTTACTGATATACAAAGTAACACAGATATATCTCAAAAACATCATTATAAATGAAAGAAGCCAGACACAGAAGACTACAAGTTGACAATTCCGTTTATATAAAATACTAGAAAAGGTGGAACTATAGTGATACCAAGTAGGTTGCTAGGGGTCGGGGCTGAGGGAGGGGACTGACTACAGCAGAGCACAAGGGAACTTTTTTGGAGCGATGAAAATATTCTATGTCATGACTATGGTGGAGGTTATGTGACTGTGTACATTTGCCCAAACTCATCCGGCTGTGTACCTAACATGATGAATTTTATTATGTGTAAATTATAAAACCCAAATGTATACCCCAAGAAGCGGGAATAATTTATGGACAAATAGGGACCTTAAGCAGGAAATTTGCAAAAAGTTACACGTTCTCCTCCTTGTTGTATATAGTCTAGCACTCAGGAAGTGATAAACTGATTCTTTCTTAAGATTAAGAGACCCTAGGCAGAGCTGCTGAACCCCACCACCACGTGGGACATCAGAGGCTTTTCCTGTGGCTCTCCCACACCCCTGCGCGGCGGTGGTGGCTATCTCTTCCCTCTCTCCGCCAATAGCTTTAAATCTCAGAGACCTTGGCTCAGAATGAGTTGAACACCCCCATCTTTTCCCTCTTGTCTAGCATACCTTCAGGCAAACCCAACTCAATGAGACTATTTTATTTTCACATTTTTACTGAGGGGCGTTTGAACTTCCCCGGTACCCAATTTCATTGCCAGTACCCCTTATCTACTCCAAATCCCTAATGCTTCCGTTTTCTCTCATTCCTTTCCTTTTCTTCCCTGCAAGCCTATGAAGCAAAGCTTATAACCATTTTCTGTAAAATAACCACTCATACCCTTGAGGTACAATCATCCAATCACACTCCATCCTTGCACACTGAGCTAAATACTCCTCATGTTCATGCTTTTCATATTTCCCCACATTTCTCCCCAGAGGAAGGCTCGCTAAGAGTTCACTCTGGGAAAAGGTATTGTGTTCCAGGAGCCCAGGACCTTGTGTTCCAGGAAATGGGGAGTGGGTTCTGCTACTTATTCACTGTGTAACCTTGGGACAAGTGGCCTCTCTGAACCTCAGTCTCTTCATCTGACTGTTGGGCTTTATAATATCTATGAGAGGTGCTGATGAGGAGCAGATGCTCACTAATTTTCCTCCTCCACCCTTGCTCCCCAAACCAGAAATCTGCTAACTCCTTTTGTACCGTGGAAAGTGTTCCTTGGCACGTGCTATGACTGAACTCTACTTATCTCGGTGATTAAGATATTGCTTAGACACTGTATTTTTGAAAATTAATGAAGCAAGATAATAATACCTAGTATTGATATAGTCTTTGGTCTGTTATCTTAATTATGCTTTATGAAGCTACTATAAAATTGTTAAGTAAGATTACTGCAAGTTAATTAATATTTATTGTACTCCTGGAAGCAAAGTAGAGCCTTTATAAATCAAGGAACAGGGAACTAAAGAAATTCTTCCTGTATTTGCAGGATCCAGTGTCACTGATGGGGTTGATCTGCAGCTAAATTAACCCTCAATTTTCAGCCAGCACTGCTAAAGTCAGCAGGAACCCTCCTGTACGAGACCTGGCATGTACTAAGATCTAAGAAGAAAGAAGAAGTCATTGAGGACCTGTAGTCCATTCAAGGTACAGCGTTTGAGATAATGCCTGCGAAATGACACTAACAGTCCTTTTTACCTTTATCCTCTACTTTTCTTTCAGTCTTGTCGCCAATTTCCCAATTTGCTGTCTTTCCATTAGTGTATGCCTACCTACTCTTCCAGGGGAAGGGAAGGAGAGGGTCACGGGGTAGGGAGGGAATGACAGATGGGAAAGTACTGAACTAAAAGTAGTCACTGACTAATCAATCAAACTTCGATTTTGTGCTGCATCGATGTTCCCTTTACCTGTTCTTGCTTTATGCTGCGTGGGCTGGTGGTGTCTGTGATTCAGTGACTTAGTAAGTGAGTAGTAATATTCAGTTTGGATATGTGCTTTAATTTACATGATCTTAATGATGCCTTTGATAACGCTAAGTATGCTTTACATACAGCCTCCCTCACCCTTATCATCAAAGATTTTCTATTCAAGTTTGTTTCAGAATTGGTTTCTATTTAAGTATCTAATGGAATGCTGGACAATTTGAGGACAGAGGGGTTGATTACCTTGTATCTAAAAGTCTACCCAGCATCCAGAATAGACAGGTGTTATGTGTGTGTGCACACCTAAGTCATTTATAAACAGTTACATGGTACCATATGTACAAACCATATTGCTAGGATTTGTCTAAATGTTGTGATTTACCTACAGTGTGGTACAGGGGAAGGGATATGACATTCAGTGTAACAGCCCTGAGAGCAAATTCTGGCTCTAACACCCACCAGCTATGTAACTTTGGAAAGTCACTGTGCACCCTTACTGCCCCAGTTTCCTTATCTTTAAGATGAGAACCACTGTAACATATTAATAATAATTCAACCCATCCCTCCAATCTTAAACCTTCTATTTTCCAGGCACACAAACCACGCATTTGAAAACTGCAAAATTCTGCCCAGGGCTAGTTACTGCTTCCAGATTTCATGGTAACATGGATATGCGGACTCACAGGCTGGAACTGAATTTGGATAAAAAGTTTCTCTAATGATCTTAAAGACATAAATTCCATGCTTTTTCCAGATGAGTGTCCACTTCCCACCTATTAGGATGGCTACTATTAAAATTTTTTAACCCAGAAAACAATAAATATTGGTGAGGATGCTGGGAAATTGGAACCCTGGTGCATTGTTGGTGGGAATATAAAATGGTGTAGCTGCTGTGGAAAACAGTATGGTGATTCTTTAAAAAAGTTAAACGTAAAATTACCATATGATCCAACAATTCCAGTTCTGGGTATATATCCAAAAGAACTGAAAGCAAGTACTTCAACAGATATTTGTACATCAATGGTCATCAGAGCAATGTTCACACTAGCCAGAAGATGGAAATGGATAAACGAAACGTGTTCTGTCCATAAGACGGAATATCATTCAGCCTGAAGAAGGAAAGACATTTTGACACGTTTGCTACAACATGAGTGACACTTGAGGACATTATTCTGTGTGAAATTATCCAGACACAAAAAGACAAATATTGTGATTCCACTTACAGGAAGTACTTGGAGTAGTCAAACTCATAGAGACAGAGAGTAGAATGGAAGCTTCCAGGGCCTGGGGGAAGAAAAGACTGACTGAATGGGTACAGAGGTTCAGCCTGCGAGAATGAGGTTCCAGAGATGGATCGTGGTGACGCTTGCACAACGACATGAACATTCTTAATTCCACTTAACGCTTAAAAACGGTTAAAAGGTAAATTTTAAGTAATGTACATTTTGCCACAATAAAAAAAATTTCCCATGCTTTTCCCTCCCTAATCTAGCTACTTTAACTATTGGTCTTTTAAATATTAAATTTCAAAGTGAGCCAGCTCAAAAGGCCCAAAAGTAGAAACTGGTTAATGAGAGAAACTGCTAGGCTGTGACCTTGGTCGGGTAACCTCATCCCTCTCCTAAGGTGGGAAATGCTTTCTCTCAGCTGTGGTGGCTCTTATTTTTAAGCGTAACCATGCTTTCAAGCTTTCATATTTGTACACCCCATTCCATAGTACTATCTGTACCCTATTCTACACCTTTTACAAAAGGGTTCACTGTATTTTTTATGCTGTTGTTGGGTTGGGTTTTGTTGGGGGGGGGGTGGCCCTTGTTTTGTGTTTTCTCCCTCATTTTGCGTCCTTTCACTGTAACATGCTTTGCACTGTATGGTCACACCTTTATTTCCACCGCTGTCTTTCTCACTCTCCATTTGTCCTAACTGCTCGGAGTCTCTCAGCTAATTAAAAAAAAAATTCTTTTTAAAGCAAACATGAAATTATAAAAGAAGACATACAAATCACTGAGAGTGGGAGAGGAGGCAGGGAAATATAGAATATTTTTTTCTTTCTTTTTTAAATTTTTTTAACAGTAGGATGGGTTTGAGATCATGTTACTACCAGTTTAATAAAAACAGTTATAGTAATGGGTTGATAGATTTACAAAAAAGGGTAACCACAAGCCAAAAATTTACAAAGGAGTCACAAAAATTAAATAAAATCCATGATAATACAAAGGAAAATTACCAAACCACAAAAGGAAGAAGAAAGGAACAAAGAGGATATACCAATTCAACTGCAAAGATAAGTTCAAAATGGCAATAAACACACATCTATCATTAATTACTGTAAATGTTAATGGACTAAATGCTCCAGTCAAAAGACACAGAGTGGCAGACTGGATAATAAAGCAAGAACCTTCAATATGCTGCATACAAGAGACCCACTTTAGGGAGAAGGACACATATAGATTGAGAGTGAAAGGATGGAAAAGGATATTCCATGCAAATGGAAAAGCCAGAAAAGCAGGTGTTGCAGTACTGATTTCAGACAAAATAGACTTTAAAACAAAGGCCATAAAGAAAGATAAAGAAGGACATTTTATAATGATTAAAGGAGTGATACAAGATGAGGATATTACACTCATTAATATATATGCACCCAATATAGGAGCACCTAAGTACATACAAGAAATACTAACAGAGATAAAGGGGGATATTGATGGGAATACAATCATAGTTGGAGATTTTAACACTGCATTAACATCACTAGACAGATCTTCCAGACAGAAAATAAACAAGGCAACAGAGAAATTAAATACTACAACAGAAAAACTAGATTTGGTGGATATTTTCAGAGCATTACACCCCCAAAAAATAGGATATACATTCTTTTCAAGTGCACATGGAACATTTTCCAGGATTGATCATGTACTTGGGCACAAAAGAAACCTCAACAATTTTAAGAAGATAGAAATTATCTCAAGCATCTTTACTGACCACAATGCCATGAAACTGGAAATCAACAACAGAGAAACAAAGGAGAAAAAAAGGAAAGCATGGAGATTAAACAATATGTTATTGAAAAAACAATGGATCAATGAGGAAATCAAAGCTGAAATTAAAAAATACCTTGAGACAAATGAGAATGAAAGCACAACCACTCAAAACCTATGGGACACAGCAAAGGCAGTGCTAAGAGGGAAGTTTATAGCGATGCAGGCCTTCCTCAAAAAAGAAGAACAATCTCAAATAAACAATTTAACCCACCACCTGAATGAATTAGAAAAAGAAGAACAAAAAGCCCCAAAAAGCAGCAGAAGGAAGGAAATAATAAAGATCAGAGAGGAATTAAATACAATAGAGATTAACAAGACCATAGAAAAAATCAACCAAACCAAAAGCTGGTTTTTTGAAAAAGTAAATAAAATCGACAAACCTCTGGCCAAACTCACAAAGAAGAAAAAAGAGAGAGCACAAATTAGCAAAATAAGAAAGGAAAATGGAGAAATTACAACAAACAAAATAGAAATACAGAATATCATACGAGAATATTATGAAAAACTATATGGAACCAAACTGGATAACCTAGAGGAGATGGACAAGTTTCTGGAAACATACTGTCCACCAAAACTGAATCAAGAAGAATCTGAACACTTGAACAATCCGATCACTAGAAAGGAAATAGAAATAGCAATTAAAAACCTCCCTACAAATAAAAGTCCAGGACCGGACGGCTTCACCGGGGAATTCTACCAAACATACAAAGAAGAACTCATACCAGTCCTTCTCAAACTCTTCCAGACGATTGAAAAGGAGGGAATACTCCCAAACTCATTCTATGAAGCCACCATCACCCTGATACCAAAACCAGGCAAAGACACTACAAAAAAAGAGAATTATAGGCCAATATCACTGATGAACATAGACGCCAAAATCCTCACCAAAATTTTAGCAAATAGAATCCAACAACACATAAAAAAGATTATACATCATGACCAAGTGGGGTTCATCCCAGGGACACAAGGCTGGTTCAACATACGCAAATCAATCAGTGTAATACATCACATCAACAAGAGAAAGGACAAAAACCACATGATCATCTCAATCGATGCAGAAAAAGCATCTGATAAAATTCAACACCCATTTATGATAAAAACTCTCGCCAAAGTGGGTATAGAGGGAACATATCTCAACATAATAAAAGCTATATATGACAAACCTACAGCCAGCATAGTACTCAACGGTGAAAAACTCAAAAGCTTCCCACCAAAATCTGGGACAAGACAAGGATGCCCACTATCACCACTCCTATTCAACATAGTCCTGGAAGTCCTAGCCACAGCAGTCAGGCAAGAGAAAGAAATAAAAGGGATCCAAATTGGAAAAGAAGAGGTAGAAGTGTCATTATATGCTGATGACATGTTACTATATATAGAAAACCCTAAAAGGTCCACACAAAAGCTACTAGAGCTGATTGAAGAATTCAGCAAGGTAGCAGGTTACAAAATTAACGTTCAAAAATCAGCTGCATTTCTTTACACTAACGATAAATCAACAGAAGAAGAAAGTAAAGAAACAATCCCCTTTAAAATAGCACCCAAAGTAATAAAATATCTGGGAATAAATCTAACCAAGGAGGTGAAAGAATTATACACAGAAAACTATAAACCATTGATGAAGGAAATTAAAGAAGACTTTAAAAAATGGAAAGATATTCCATGCTCTTGGATTGGAAGAATCAATATTGTTAAAATGGTCACACTGCCCAAGGCAATCGACAGATTTAATGCAATCCCTATCCAATTACCCAGGACATATTTCACAGAACTAGAAAAAATCATAATAAAATTCATATGGAACCATCAAAGACCTAGAACTGCCAAAGCATTACTGAAGAGAAAGAAAGAGGCTGGAGGAATAACTCTCCCAGACTTCAGACAATACTACAGAGCTACAGTCATCAAGACAGCATGGTATTGGTACCAAAACAGACATATAGACCAATGGAACAGAATAGAGAGCCCAGAAATGAACCCACAAACTTTTGGTCAACTCATCTTCGACAAAGGAGGCAAGAATATACATTGGAATAAAGACAGTCTCTTCAGCAAATGGTGTTGGGAAAACTGGACAGCAGCATGTAAAACAATGAAGCTAGAACACTCCCTTACACCATATACAAAAATCAACTCAAAATGGATTAAAGACTTAAACATAAGACAAGATACAATAAACCTCCTAGAGGAAAACATAGGCAAAACATTATCTGACATACATTTAAAAAATTTTCTCCTAGAAGAAGTAAAAGCAAGAATAAACAAATGGGACCTAATGAAACTTACAAGCTTCTGCACAGCAAAGGAAACCAGAAATAAAACAAGAAGAAAACCTACGGAATGGGAGAAAATCTTTGCAAGTGAAATCAACAAAGGCTTGATCTCCAGAATATATAAGCAGCTCATACGACTCAATAAGAAAAAAATAAACAACCCAATCCAAAAATGGGCAGAAGACCTAAACAAGCAATTCTCCAAGGAAGACATACAAATGATCAAAAAGCACATGAAAAAATGCTCAATATTACTAATTATCAGAGAAATGCAAATCAAAACTACAATGAGGTATCACCTCACACCAATCAGAATGGCCGTCATTCAAAAATCCACAAATGACAAATGCTGGAGAGGCTGTGGAGAAAGGGGAACCCTCCTACACTGCTGGTGGGAATGCAGTTTGGTGCAGCCACTATGGAAAACAGTGTGGAGATTCCTCCAAAGACTAGGAATAGACTTACCATATGACCCAGGAATCCCACTCCTGGGCTTGTATCCAGAAGGAAATCTACTTCAGGATGACACCTGCACCCCAATGTTCATAGCAGCACTATTTACAATAGCCAAAACATGGAAACAGCCTAAATGTCCATCAACAGGTGACTGGATAAAGAAGAAGTGGTATATTTATACAATGGAATACTACTCAGCCATAAAAACCAACAACATAATGCCATTTGCAGCAACATGGATGCTCCTGGAGAATGTCATTCTAAGTGAAGTAAGCCAGAAAGAGAAAGAAAAATACCATATGAGATCGCTCATATGTGGAATCTAAAAAACAAAAACAAAAACAAACAAACAAACAAAAACAAAGCGTAAATAAAGGACAGAAATAGACTCAAAGACAGAGAATACAGACTTGTGGTTACCAGGGGGGAGGAGGGTGGGAAGGGGATAGACTGGGATTTCAAAATTGTAGAGTAGACTACATTGTATAGCACAGGGAAATATACATAAAATGTTATGATAACTCACAGAGAAAAAAATGTGACAATGAGTGTGTATATGTCCATGAATAACTGAAAAATTGTGCTGAACACTGGAATTTGACACAACATTGTAAAATGATTATAAATCAATAAAAAATGTTAAAAAATTTCATTTTAAATTTTCTTTTTGGTGGGGGGAGGCAATTAGGTTTGTTTGTTTGTTTATTTATTTATTTATTTATTTACTTGTTAACGGAGGTACTGAGGATGGAACCCAGGACCTCGTGCATGCTAAGCATGCGCTCTACCTCTGAGCTATGTCCTCTTCGCTCTCAGCTGATTTACCCTGCATCAGCTGAGACAGAACCCTCCACCTGCATCATACTCGGACAATCTCCGATCTGCCTGGGTTTCTTCCGAGGAACTTCTAACTCACCAGCCACCCCACATCTGCATGGTGTTACCAGGAGATCCTGTCTTCCGGGACCAAGACTTCTTCCATAACAGGTCCCTGTTCGCCTTCGGGAACACAACATTTCCTCATTTCCCGGGATATTTCCCTCCGTTTCCTCCTCTGCCCTGGAGCCACTGCTCTTCCCACACTGCTCCCTCGGGCCCAACACATCACGTTGTGCTCGTGTACTGGCTCCTTTTCTCTCCTTCCTTTGCTGAGAATCTCTGTGCCTTGCGTCTTGCCTCTTCTCAAGTTCATTTTCATTTCCCTTTGCTGGTGTTGACTCTTAACACAGTGTTTCTAAATAGGAAACTGGAAATTTAAGAACATTTTTTTTTTTCCTAAATGATACTGTAGCATGAAAAACATTTGATTCCCAAGAAAACCTCTGAATTTCATGATGGTTCTCCTCCATTGTCGGGCTAAATTCACTGTCTTTTCATCACCTTGGCATTTAGTCATCTAGCCTTAGTGTTCCAGGAGATGATTTCAATCCTTGCCTTGCCTTGCCTTTCACTGGCTCTGGTCTCTGGCAGCCTTCAGGAGACAGTGGATTTGAACGCGGTGTTCTGTTGCACCCTGGGCAGGGAGGCAGCTTAGCTTCGCAGTTCATAACATAGTTCCGAGCCAGATGTGCGGGTTTGGACCCTTTATCCACCACTTGCTGTACCATTGTTGGCCCCCGTGAGCCTTTGCTTCCCCATCTGTGACATGAAGGATCTCTGCAGTATCTAACTCGCTGTGGGAATTGATGTGCTAACGCACACAAAGTCTGTGCCAATAGGTGACAATCATCCAGCGTCTGCACTGCACGCTCCACACTGGGTAGGACCTCGCCTCCCCGCCTCGTACCCAGGCCCCACACCCTGTCTGGCTGGTAGAGTTGAGCATGAATGGGGGCAGGTGGGGGGTTAAGACAGGTGATGTTCTTTGGTACCCGCCTGCCCCAAAGACTCCAGCACCAGTTCTCAGGACCTTCCCTTTACGACACTCATGCGCCCGTTGGCTGGCACCTCACTCGTGTGCCCACACTAGAAACACGTGCACCTTCCTCCGCAGCCTCCTCCCTGCAGTTCTGGCACCACCTTCGTATTTAGACTCCTCACGTTTCTTCTCGACTTGGATGCCCTCATACATTTCTATTGTCTCATCTGATAAAGCTTGCCTTGTCCTGCCCAGTCCCCGCCCCAACCCCCAATCCGGGCTCACCAAATGGCTTAACTCTTCTTTCACCTCTGTTACACCCCAGGAGTCTCTCCAGGAAAGGAAATCTGTGTTCTGCCTGCCTTGCATTGTTTGGAAACCACGTCAGCCTTTATAATGAAAGTCCTGTGTGCTGTTATAATCTGATTTTAATAACACGGGGCTTCCAGCCTTGGAGGGAAGGCTCTTCCCTTTTTTAAAACATGTCTCAGCCACTGCCTTTCCTGTTAAAGTCACATCAGAGTGTGGGTTCTGATGCTGGGCAGCCTGGGTCTGAATCCAGCTCACCTACTCTCTACCTGTGTAACCCTGGGCAAGTTACTCAACCTCTCTGTGCCATATCTGTACAGGGGGATAATAATGACTTTTACATCTCACAGCAACATCGTGAGGACTCAATGAGATAATGCCTATAGAATGTTCAGTGTTTGGATCATAGTAATGTTCCCTGTAAACATTTTTATGAGACTCCTACCACAAGTAGCAAGTCTTTCCATGTTTTCTAATTTCTGGTTTTTGCTCAGGCAGAGCCACCTGGAATCCCAAGGAGAAGCTGTACTGGGCAGAGTTCACGTCCAGTTCCTGCCCTGGTCTGCATCCACAGTCTCCTCCCATCCTGCCATTTGCTGGCCTGGGCGTTCTCACAGGCGCTTGGAAGCACCTTGGAGGGAGTCAGAAGATGCTTCCTCCGGGCCTCTACGGCAGCTGGAGCAATTCCATTTAAATCTGTACCTTCTATCTCTGTGCCTCCAGCCATGTCCACTGCCAGTTACTCAACCAACACTGTGTGCCAGGCACGGGGCGAGGTGACATAGAGGGTATCTGGAACCCCTGTAACATGTGGTGGCGACAGATATGTAAATGGAGCCTCCAAAACCGATGCAGAGGCTCAGCGATAGGGGTGGGTACTCGCGGACCCGCCTCAGGGCAGAGGTGGAAGCAGGGGCCACCAAGGGCCATGAAGGGAGTGATGCGAAATTGGGGTGGGGGTGAGGAGGAAGCCGCGGGATGGGAGTGGGCAGCGCATTCCAGGCACAGGGAACTGTTTGAGGGAAGCCCAGAACTGAATGCAGTTGTGTTAGGGACAGAACGGCGTGACTCCTCCCCGGACTTCTAAGAAAGCCTTCTAACTGGGCCATCCATATTCCATCTTGAACGTCCCCAATCCATTTTCCAGCCAAAAGCCAAGGTGATGGTTTTCAAACTAGAAATCTGGCCGTGTCTCCACTATCCACTCCCTCCTCCGCTTCCCTTGGCTTCTAGGATGGAGATCCACGTTCTTACCAGGACCAACGGTGTTTGCGTGATCCCCGTCCCCACCCCACCCTGCCTCTGCTTGTTCCAGCACAAGCTTCCTCCATCCCCTCTCCTCCCCCACCTACTGGGACTTCACTCACCTGGGACCTTCCTCACCCTCACTTTCTCCCTAATGCATCCTTCAGAACTCGACCCACACAGAATTCCCTCTGGGAAGCCTGTCCCGACACTCCGGGAGACCTCAGGTGCCTGTCACCTGTTCTTGGAGCCTCTGTTCCTGTCCAGCCCTCACCAGGGCGTCTTACCTTTTCGTCTCTGCAATCAGCACCATCATTCTGTCTCTTCCATCAGCTCACAGGTTCCCTGAGGAGGGTTTTTGCTCCACTCGGTCTCTCTGGGGCCTAGGACAATAGTAGAAATGCAATATAAATTAATGAATTCCTCATTATTAATTTAGAAGCCATCAAGCAGAGTCCTACCAGTGGGCTCCTTAAGTATGGAATTTAATGCCAAATCCTTATGTAATTTTAAACAGTTCTTTCACTAAAATTTGGGGAGAAATGTCATAATGAGAACCACATGGGGGGTACATTTTGCATATATTTCAGAAATGGAGATTGTGTAAAATGACATTCTCTGGAAAAATTCCCAGACTATTAATATTAACCCAAGGTTAAAAGGAAAAGTTATTTCCCCAGTGAGTTGCACTGAACTGCAAAGTAATGCATGAAGGTGGGGCATCGTCTCACAGACCTCTGAGCTCTTCATGACTTTGGAAAAGGGAAAAGAAACTTCCCAAAGCAAGCAAGAGTGAGACAGTAAATGTGTTTGCAGTGACTGCTCCAACAAACTCATTCGCGGTTATAAGATGTGCAGTACAGGCACAGAATTCGTAGTATCTATCATTAGGGTGCTAATGAGAAAACATCACACACATATCACCTGAAAGCTGCAGCTGAAAACCACTATCACTGGAAGGAGCTAGAAATGGAGTAATCAACATCAACAAAATCTATTGTTCCCAGGTTGCAAAATTGAGGGATTATTTCTACTACAAGTCAGAATGAAACCTGTTTACATTTGTCAGCAAAATGATCACATTTTACACCATTAACATTTGGCAAGACAGAGCACCCTCCATTAGCTAATCTGCAGATGCCCTAACCACGGATTCAGGAAAACAAAGAGCCTGGTGGTGCCGACTGGTCCCCACTGAGGCGAAGTGATGTGTTAGGGCTGCGTCTGTCTGGGTTACAACTCAGGTAAGCCTTCAGCCTGGTGGGTAAAATGGAATGGTTCATTAAAACAATTCAGGATGTGGTGACTGCTGGGAAAAATGTCACCAGGATGCATTAAATGTCAGGAGGTACTCAGGCAGGGACCGCTGGCACATTAAGATATGCATGGGGTGACCATAAAAGGCTTGGGACATAGCAGTAAATAAAATAAACACCCCTCATTAACTTACGTACCAGGATGGAGAGCAGGCTCCATGTATTTGGCTCTAAGCACCGCTGCTTGAGCCCTCATGCTAAATGCTGAGTTGGGTCCCCTCCTCATCCTCCACCCTGGCTTTCTCCTTGGGAGGTGGCCACTTGACCAAGGTATCTTCTGCTTTGAATCCTTCTAGGTGGAAACTGGCAAATGACTTTCCCCAGCTTAACCTGCCCTCCTTCCTGGCTCAAAACTCATTGGTCATCTGGGAAGTAAGGTCCACAAGTACCACCACCTGTGGCCACTGGACATTCTCCCCAGGGAGAGAAGCCCACACAGGATGCTGCAAAACAAAACTTGCCTGGTGTGGGGCTAGATGTGGCTGAACAACTAGCAGTGAAACTCCAGTCACAGAGGATCCTAATGACTTGCTGGAGATGGTCCATCCAGCAACAGTGCTGAGACTGAACACTAACAACTGGTCCCCAGATTGTCCTTGATAAATGGATCTGTGGAGGTTTATACATGTGGATCTAAGAAGATATTATGAAATATAAACACTGTAAGATTTATTAAGAAAGAATCATGACTGGGAATTTGTGCTGACACATAATGGTGCTCAATATTTATTGAACAAATGAATGAATGAGTGACTCCTGACTCCAAGAAAAGACGTGAGACCACGGAGTAAAGGAAAGCTTCCCATCTTATTACTCAAACTGTCCTTCTTAGCAGAAATACGTCAAAAACCAATCCACACGAAGCAAATATAGAGCTCTGGGAGCAGGGCTACCGCACGTATTTTTATGCGGAAAGGTTAGTGATTGTGGAAACTGAGAACCATCAATGTAAATGACTCTTAGTCAGCAAATGGGGCTATTTAATATGTACTAGCTGGACAGCTTACAATAGTCATGGTTGGGCTAGAATCCAAACTGGAATCTTCTAGCCCAGAAGACTCCACTAATGGACTTTTGCCATGTAGTCCCTGTACTGTAATAAAACAAAGGATTGATCTCAGCTATCTAGACAATGGTGTCGCTATTTTGCATTTGTATGGTGCTTTGAAAAAGTACTTCTATCCACTATTTCATCTGCACACACAGTATGTCTGGGAGGAGAGTGAGGCAGATATTGCCTCTGTGAAGATGGAAAACCGATGCTCTGGGAAGCTCCACTTGCCCTCGGTGGCCCAGGGGTCAAGGGTGAGCTGGACAGAAGCCCCACAGTCCTCTCAGCTCCGTCTGGACCCAGCAGGAGACAGACCCTCTCTCACTGGGACACCAAATTCTTCCCACCTCTGGCTCTGGTCTGTGTGTTCCTTCCCTCTGCTTAGAAAAATCACCCTCCCCTACTCCACCCTCACCCCCATATTCTGCAGGTGGAAACTTCATGTATAAAGATTTTCCAGAGAGGCATTCCCAGGTCACTCCATCCACATTTGTCCTCCTATTCGTGTCCTTCTCAGAACTCATCAAACTGTGTAATGACATGTTTACTTCCATGTATATGTATTAACATCTGCCCACCTCAGTAGCCCTGTTTTGGTTTGTTCCCTGGTATAACCCACTTCATTGGCATCATCCCCACCTGCATCATGTCTTTTATCAACTTCTGTCTCTAAGCTCCAAACCCAGCCTCTGTTCTCCTCTTGGAGTTGGGGGCTGTCCCTTTACCAGCTGGTCTCAGTAAGCGGCACTCGATGGAGCCTGGGCAGGCGGCAGGAGGAGGGAGGAGGGATTTGCTTCTTCCTGCTCTTCCTGCCAGTTTCCCTAGCAGTTTCCAGGTTTTCTTGGTTTTGCTTTGTTTTCCTTTCTGCACTCCCAGAGGTTCTATCGTGCTCTTAGGCATTCGTTCCCCAACTCAGAGGTCTGAGTCCCATCTCTGTGGATTCTCTCCACTAAGGGCCCAGGTTATAAAATGTATATAATTTTACATACACACACACACACACACACACACACACACACACACACACACACCCCATAGATATAATCATCTCGATGTTCCTGCTGGCTGCTCCCTGCAGTTCCCTTTCACTTTTTCTGCTCACCAATACTTGTTAAGCCCGTTTCTCATATTAAATTCTCCCTGCTACAATAACTGGTCTAGCTTCTGCTTCCCTGACTATCAGGACCCCTGCTGATAACAATCTCTGTAGTCATCATCATGGCTAACATTTACTGAGTGTTTATTACACATCAAACCCTGTTCCAAGGGTTTTACGTGAATTCATCGCATGTTCCCGATCCTGCGAGGGAGGCACTGGGTCCTGAAACTTACAAAAAGAAATGGAGAAACAGCGAGATTCAGCCATGTGCCTGAGTTCACAGCCAGTAAACAGCAGAGCCCGGAGTCTTCTGAATGAACGAACGAGTGAAGGAGAGAATGAATGAGTAAGTCACTCAGTCAGGGAATGAAGCCCTCTGTGCGCACCAGCATCCAAGCTGCACCACTGTGTTGGGGGCCTCCTGGGGTCCACACCCCCGACTCCTCCCACTTAGAAGCCCTGAGTTAGGCTTGGTCTCCAGCTTGAAAGTTTTCAGCTGCTGCTGTTTAGCTCATCCTTCGAGGCTGGCTTGAACGAGACAAGAAAAGCTCCCTTCCCTACATCTCAGTCTGTCTCTGTCCTCAGCCACTGTGGTCAGGGAAGCGGTGATAGCCAGGCAGGTGATGGGAGGCGGTACCAAGGGTCGCCTTAGGCAACACCTGCAGGAACGTGGGTGTCCATCACACAAACCCCTGTGCTGCTCTTGCTTCTGCCCCACAAAGCCCTGAAGAGCCACCAGGAAAGGCGAAGTGCTTACTAGGGACATCATGTAGAGCGCTGAAGCTTCCGAGTGCTGGTGCATGCCTAACGCTGAAGAGGAATTAGGCTTTTGGAGTGACGGCTGTTACGAGTTACCGCGCGGTGCACGGGCTGAGGGTGCTTCGGAGTAGAAGAGGCTTTCCTCCACGCTGCAGGATAATTACTTCAATTTCCTTCACTCACATGGATGTTTAATTTTATAACATTGCTATTGGGCCCAGAAAAAAATCCCCCCAGAGCCCATTATTAACATCCTGAAAATGGAAAGCATCATCTCAGAATAGCTGAAATAATATTTTGCCAGGGTTTTATTTTTGCGTTGTGAAGGCGGGAGGCTAAGCAGTCCTTTGGAGTTTCGTGTATTAGAACAAAGTGCTTTAAAAACAAAGGAAATTGAACCGAATGGGGTGGGATGGGGGAGACTTCATTCCTCCCCACAATCTTTGAGTCCAGTCCACATGCCCTTCAGAGAGGGGACAGCAGACAAGGGCAGAGGCGAGACCACCCCCCACAGGGAGACCCCAGACTCCTGCACCTTGCCTGGTACTCCTGTGGTGGTTTGGACCCTGGGCTGTTCCCCATCCACTCTGCCTCTTGCATCTGCAAGCTCAGAATTTGGCATCTCTAAGTTACGCCCTTAAATCATCAGCTCGTGTAACACACTCTTGGCCACATCTGGGCTGAGCGTCAACCCACACTGTCCTGTTTTCTGGTCCTTTGGGCTGGCCAGTGGTTTGGGATTCCATTTCTCCACACCCAGACTGAGAGTTTGGATCAGGCTCACCCCAGGGCTGGGGGCAGCTTGCTCATAAACCATCCTGAAAACAGAGAAAATGAGAGTGGCTTTCTTCCCTCCCCACACTCGTTGCTTCACTAATCACTGAGGATTTGTTGTGAGGCTCCCTGGGCCCACCTTTGCCTCAGCACGTGTGAGTGCTGGGTGCCCAGCCCTGCAGCCTTGACCCCTTAGCGCAGGACAGGGATGCTTGACACACAACTGACCTGAAGATCCCTGGCCTGGCACTCATCCTGAAGTCATACATCTATTAATTTACTGAGACAGGAAGCACTCACTCAGAGACTTATTCAGAAACATGTTTTAAAACTGTAATCCAGAAATGTAATTTAAATTTTAAATAAATACACTAAACGGTGCAATCTGAACAAGGCTACAGTGTGGCAAATTTAGGAATCGATCCTGACATTTATCTTGGAATTCCAGTTTCCCTCCCCAGATGTCTAGATTGTGGGTTGGACGAATTGGAGGTTGTGCAGAAACCGTCTAAGGATGCAGAAAGCTGAGTACCAAAGACTTTCCTTGGGCACAGAGGCCAAGAGAGAGGACCGGGCCGGCCCTGCCAGGGGAAAAAGTGTGCTAATGCAGATGCTCGTTTTAATTATACCTTTGGTATTAGGTACTAATATGTTAGATGCTGAGTTAAACAGTCCCCTCTGGAGAAACTCCCCTCCCTCCTTGCCACCCTCCTCCCCACCTCCCACTCTCCCATCCCTAAAGCCTCTTCCACACACACTTCAAGCTTTATTTCATCCACTTAATGCACTCTGCTCTGTGCTCAGGTACTTAAAATCTCCCATTACTATCACTCTGGCTCTTTTACGGCTTTTTTTATTTGCTCTATCATTTCACAGTCCAGTTGCTCTTTTCGGTCAGGTGGACTATAAAATACTCCGATAACAAGTTCACGCCAGGAGCCCATGGCAGGCTCAATCCATAATGACCGCAGACTCCTCTATTACCAGGTGTCCCAAGTCAACGCTTCCAAAAGGCTGCACATTTTCCCCCTACCCAGAGAACTGACTTCCTTACTCTTCTGTGGGCTGCTCTGAGGGTACCTCCTTTCATACCAACAATTCTTTTAGATAATCCAGCCTTTTCCACCCTTGCTTCTGAGTTATCCCTCTTCCCTAAAGGTTTTTTGATCTGTTGCTGTACATGTAACATTACTCCTCTCTACCTTGGCTTTGGTGAACATGAAACAAAATCGGTGATGTACCTCATCTCTGAGGGGTGTCTCCATTGGCATGCTACCTTTGGCTGTATCTTCACAGCACGCCTTTATAGGCCCAGTACCCGCCCGGGGAGGGACAATGGCTAAGAGCGTCCCCCCTGGGGTCAAGCAGCCTGTGGCTCCACATCACACTCCCTGTTCCCGTGCTTGAGCCTCTGTGAGATGGGTACAGTGAGAGTTTCTCCCTCGGGGGTGGTCCTGAGGATGGAATGGGACGACCTGTGTGGCACCGGGTGCACGCAGGTCTTATTACAGGGGTCAGTGGAGCATGTCTTCCCCCTGGGGGCACACCTCGTAGAAGAACATGGTCCTCGTTGATTCTCTTCTTGCCTCAATCTCAAGAAAGAATGGCCCAGCCAAAATTCAAAACTCACCACTGCTGCTTCCCTGGGCCAAGGCCAAACCTGTGCCAGCCAGATGTAGCCAGTCCTGAGTGTTACCCTCTGCGTAAGGAAGTGCGGGCATCACTCACTCAGATCCACGATGACTGTTAGGCTTCTATCACTTCACTTTATTCATCCAAGCTTTAAAGTTTATTTTCCAAAAGCACCTCCATGGCTTATAGTCTCAGTAGAAGTTTGATATCAACCAAGCCAAATTCAAGACTATTATTATTGCTATCTTTCTTTAAAAAAAACTTTTTAAAATTACACATTAACTGTATATGAGACTAAGAGTGAGGTGCTTAGCCAGTACTCAACCTACAAAGCCCTTCAAGGTGGATGTTATTTTCACCCATTTTACAGATAAGGAAACTGCGGCTGAGAGAGGCTAAAAGTCCTTCTTTGTAAGGTCATGCTACTGGACAGTGAATGGCAGATAGGATACAAGATTAAGCTTGCCTGACTCCTGCTACTGGACACTCCCTCCCAAATTTGCCCTCTGGGAGAGGACTGCATCTCAGGCCCAACCTGGTCCCACGTGGGCTGGCCCCTCTTTCCCACAGCCTGACATCACGGTTCAGAAAGTGCCAGTGGATCAGAGCAGTGTTGGACAGTCTAGAACATCAGCTCTGTATATGAAGGATGGAGTATTGATTACCTGCAATCATTCTTCACATTGAACTCCTGTCACCCTGATTGCTGGATGGAACATGATATGGCTTGATTCAATGACAGCAGTACATTCATATCACATAAATCTCATTTTGCATAAAATTAGGGTATTTCTTCCTATCAGTTCATCCAACTAAAAATAATGATCTAAAATTGAGATTCTTCTCTCTTCCATCTTTTTTCCCAGATACTTTATCCTTTTCTGAACAGAAAGCACCTTGAAAATAAGATGAATGAAGCAATTCATCAGCAGGACATGAAAGCTACTTATTACTTTAGATAACTATACTTACTTATAATGTACCCCCATCCACTTCTAAAAATTTTTTGAGGTGACTTATGGTAACAAATATACAGATACCAAGATCATTAAGACAAATTTTGAAAGTTAAAAACTGTAGTGAAGGAGAGGGACATTCAGTATTCAGCCTGGTGAGAGCCTCACGAAAGTGCTGTGTCCCGTGGAGATTAATTATGACAGCATCAGTCATTACATCTGCCATTTGTTAGCACACCCTCTGTTCCAGTTGCTTTATAGACACTATTTCATTAAAGCCACTCAACCAGGCTCCTGGTAGGTGTTATTGTCCCTGGTTTCAAGCTGCCATAATTTGCCCAATGCCCCAACTTCTCCAGGCTCTAGGAATGTTCTGTCTGCCTGCAGGATTAGCTTATACAAGCTGCACAAAATTCTTCTCCCTAGCAGCCCTGCCCTCCATGTCCCAGGAAATCTCTCTCTCCAGACTTTACTGGTTGGACAACTTGCTCCCTCCGGCTGCCTGTTTGTTTTGGCTAACGCATTCCCTTGGGTCCCTTGCTCGTCTTCCTCCCTCCCCTCTGGACTCGCCATTGTCTGGTCTGTCACGCCTCCTGGCCCACTCTGGTCCAAGCAGCTAGCATTTCCTCCTTCGGCCATGGAGCAGCTCTGTCCAGCACTTCCCACCCGTCTCTGAGCAGTGCTACCTCTCAGCACTCAGATCAAGCCTCCTGTTGGCCCTCATTGGCCTGAGCATGCTTTGGTCTAGTCCTTAACCCCCTGCCCGGCCACAGTCTGATCTTATGGGCTGAATATGCTTCTCTTAAATTCATGTGTTGAAATGCAAGCCCCTAGTGTGACAGTATTAGGAGGAAGGATCTTTGGGGGGCGATTAGGTCATGAGGATGGAGCCCTTGTGAATGGGATTAGTGTCTTTATAAAAGAGACCCCAGAGAGCTCCCTAGCCCCTTCCTGCATGTGAAGATAAGAGAAAACAGCTGTCTGCCACCCAGAAGAGGCCCTAAGCTGACCATACTGGCACCCTGAGCTCGGACGTACACCTCCAGAACCGGGAAATTTCTGTTGTTAGTAACTGTGGTATTTTGTAACAGCAGCCATAACTAAGACATGTGCCAACCCACCCTCCTTTCCACTGGGCCACCAATTCTTCGCAGTTGCCCCTGGGTGACTTGTTTATCGGGAGGGCCCAGTGAACATATATTGAATACCTGAATGAATCACTGGATGAGATGATGAATGGATGACAGCACAAGCCACAGGCTCTGCTTGGAAGGACACTCAGACACCAGGATCACACCCCTAGGTCCACACCCACCTGTGTCAGTGTCTCTAAGGTTCAGGCTCTTTTCTCTGCACCCTGGTCTCCCTGGCAGTCTGTGACGTCCAGGCTGTACACAAACCAACCAGACCTCTGAGTGCACTGCACAGCCTCAGGCCACTGTGCGTTCTGGATTCCCTGGGGACGGTGCCTCCTGGAGCTGTGCAGTGCCGCAGCCCTGTCCCCCCTTTGCCACCTCCACATTTTGCAGATGCTCCCTGGCAGCACTACTGTAAGTCTAACCACTGCAACTCCAGAAGGCTGGACATGCCCCGGTGCCCTGATACCTACAAGAAGGACACGTCTTGCTAAGGCACTGCCAGCCAATCCAAAAGGAA
This sequence comes from Camelus bactrianus, assembly GCF_048773025.1. Taxonomy (NCBI): domain Eukaryota; kingdom Metazoa; phylum Chordata; class Mammalia; order Artiodactyla; family Camelidae; genus Camelus; species Camelus bactrianus. The sequence goes on along the minus strand of NC_133549.1, from coordinate 22,292,278 downwards.
GCTCACAGGGCTTAGGGCAGGACCAAACTTGAGTCTCTCACAACTTTTAGCTGCTGTCTTTGCCCTGGAAAGTAACAATGGAATATTCCATGAGAGTCACACTTGCTTTCCTTATAATGCCCATTCAATACATTGTTTTGGTGGAAACATCAAATCCATTTTGTGAAAACCAACGATACCTCCACCCAAGAATTCAATAACAGGACATGAAACTCAGGGAAAGAAATAATCAAATTGTCCATCCTGAGTGGAGTTAAAATTGTCATGAACATTGATCCTTCATTGCAGGGAACAGAAATAATAAACAGTTGCTCAAAGTGCAGAGCTGCAGAGATTTCATTCTCTAATTGTCAAAAAGCATTAAACATCAACTATTTATTTTGCAGCAGAGGAAGCAAAAACAGACTTCAGTGCATCCCTTCACCAGAGGTTGTCCCTAATTGTCATGCATAGATTGCAACAGAGGTTACTGAGAAAAACTGTTTGCATTTATTAATCAAAAGGAGTCACAGGCACACAAGATATCATCAAGGCTCCCTTGTGCTGGGGGTAGGCTGACAACTAACATTCCTGATGAAGTGTTTGCAGAGTGTTTGCAATCTGTTCAGAGACTTTTTTCTTTGCAGGTGCAAATCTTTCTATCTGAAACATCAAAGAAACAATTGAAAATTAAACATAGTAAACATCGTGATACAGGTTTCAATCTTCCATTTTTTAAGACAATGGAAGAGGTATAATTAATTTCAAAGCAATGTTTGTGTTCTTTCAAAATTCACTTGTGCACATTAGCATTTCATTAGCTGCGTATTAAGCACTGTTACTCCTCTCCCCGTCTCTTTTGCCCCTTTTGTTTTTTAAAAAATTAGAAACTTGAACTACTCTCGAGATGTCTTTTACACCAAAGCATCCATGCATAGATAATTATCTTGCTCAGCCTGTTTGATCAGTAGAATAAGTCAGAACTGCTTGGGTAAAGTCAGGCAGCAGAAAATAGACTAAGGGAGAAAGAATTCCTTTCTGGAAATGGTAAGAACTTCAGAAGCAAATATAGCTTCACTAAATTTTGCTACTGAATAATGAATTTAATGTGCTCATTGTAGGTGCCTTTTAACATGTTGATTTTCTTAAAGTGCTTTCCCCACCCTCACTCCATTTAGTTTTAAACTCATCTTCACATAAGATAAACTAAATGAAAATACAAGCAGCATGTATTATTTTGACATCTAAATGTTACAAGTGTCTTTTTTATATTTTGTTTTTAACCAATATCTGGCTTTTGGATATTACATTCAACTGGTGATATTTCCTGCATTATATGAGTTAGATACTAATAACCTTTTTCCTTAAGGTCTATTATTAATTTTATACATCCTGGACAGGAGATTGACTTTCTTAAACTGACGCAAGGTCACTCATGTTAAGAAAAATATAACCCTTTATTGTGCTCCATAAAATTGCACAAGTTAACATGAATTCTATGGTTATTAATACTTTTTAGTAAATAAGAATAATGCTTAATGTTTTGAGTGAATGTATTTATTAAGAGATAACATGATATTCACTTACTTTGTCCATTATTCAAGTACAATATATAATTATTCTATTTGTACTTAAAATCTTAAATTTGTGTAGCTCCAATGAGTGCAGAATAGAATATCTGCTAATAAAAATTCAACACGGAAGACCAAATGGACCTTAACCCTGGTAGGTTGCCTCAGTCCCTGCCTCTTGGGAGAGCTGTATATGATGCTTGTTCTGTACACAACAGGTGCAACAGGACAGGGTGTGACCCAAGGTCTATCTAACCAGTGCCAGTTCCACAAGTATTTACTGAATGGCTACTCTGTCCAGCATCAGCCGTGCAATAAGCTGTAATATTATGGGACTCCACAGCACTGAAACGTGCTCATGAATACCATGCCCTCCCCTATCTGCCGTAACACCCCCTTCCAAAAGGAAGACTGGATGGATAGCAATTGATTTTTTAAATTGCCCTTGGCCATCACAGAGTGTTTTAGAAGCAATGTACCAGAAATACATATTTTATTTGGGTGACTTCAAAGCAATGATTTGGATGAATCTTGTGTCCCCCTGCTCAGCGCTGAAAATGACTGAAGGAACTGATATTGCAAAAATACTCTACAAAGTATTATCAAAACAAGAACCATAAAGATGGCTACACGGTCACAGCCTTGGAGACACACAGTTGCCCACGTGCAGTTCCTTGTCTTCATCTCCCGGACGGGGGAGATGTGCTATATTGTCTCCCCAGCCACGCCCCTCTGCTGCGCCAAGCTAGAGACCCTAACAACCACTGGCAGGGTTAGTTAGTTAGCAGCCTGGCAGGGCTGCGGTTAACCTCATGCCCCAGGGGAGAGGAGAAAGGCTCAGCTAGTGACTAGCCCATCTTGTCCCTGTTTCAAGTCTGGTCCGTTTCTTTGGGTGGAGAATGCTGATTAAATCTGAGCAGGAATAAGCAAAGTTCTGTTGGTTGTTAAATCAGGATGAGATGTTTCCAGCTTCTCCACCCTTAGCAATTTTGAGTTTTCTTTTTAAAAACAAGGCTTGAGTTTTCTCAAGGGTGGTAAGAAGTGCCCTCTCTTCTGTTGCCTCTGCCCTCTCTGTTGAGATCTTGAACGTTAAGCCCCACGAGGCAGCACAAGGAAATAGCGTGAGGGAAGCAGAGGAAATCAGCATGGAACTGAAGAGGATCACTTTTTTTGAAAGCTGACTTTATCACTTTATTCAAACTTCTGACTAGGAGCAATACTAACTTCTCAGATAAGGAAAAGCCAGGGTTTTACAAAGTCACAGAAAAACCTAAAAGAAAAATCTTCAAAAGAGCAACTGGCCATGCCTGTGGGGCTCCCTTCAGGTGAGTGTCAGTCCCGCGTCCCCCGCGTGGCTGCCTGGGCACTCCTCACACTCGCTCTGGGGGCTTGTCAGACTCGGGGCTGCTCACATCTTCATCCAGTATCGTGCCGAGATGTCTGACGAGGTCACTTGGAAATGCACCAGTTTAAAACTGTCAGCCTCTCAAGCGAGTAGTTGTTAAAGAACATACTCAAGCTCCCCAGTAATTTACTTGTTCAAGACATGCTGGAGGCTGCATTTTGACGCTGGAGACAGTAGGCAGAGAGCAGAGATTAACAGCTGAAGGCCTGCTCTCCCGAGGGCTCACAGCTGGAAGGGCATTTACATCCCACGAGCCTTCCCAGACAACAGGGCAGCAGGCTTCACGCGCCCAGTAATGAAGGTTAAGCCTAGGGTAGCTCTGTTTATTTGCTAGGTCAGTAATTTCAATGACTTCTTTTCAAAGACTTCCTTCAGAGAGGAGAGAAGTGGTTACCATCAGATGTAGAGTTAAAGCGTCCTCAGTGAGAGATGCTGTGTTTTTCTTTTAAGAGCCTAAGGCCCCATACTGATCAAGAAATACAAATTCCATTTTACACGGAGCACGGTGATTTGAACTGTGATGAAAACTCCCAAAAATTTCTCATGCCTACTGAGACTTGAAAACGATGAAATTCTGGAGATTAAAATTTTCTATTCAAGTCAAGTAAAATAACACAGGATTATTTAATTCTCTTTTCATGGTTCTAAAATGACTTACTGTGGGATCAAAGAGGAAAACATTCATTTCTTTTATAGGAAATAGTTACTAAGTACTTACTATGTGACAAGTCCTGCGCTAATTTCCAGATGTAAAGATGAAAATACATGGACCTTCTTCTTAAAGGGTGTATGCCTCAGTGGCGAGATGAGCATGCAATCAGGAAGACACTCGTCTACGAGAGGCATCAAATGAGCACCAGTCAATGTCCCCATCATGCTGGGCACCGGGGGACTGTGGTGGACAAGACAGACCACCTCCGTCTCCCTGGGGCACAGGTGTCCTGCATGAGACACAGACATGACACAAACGACTCCACAGTTACTCACTGCTGAGTGTGAGCCCCTCGGATGGGGAGATAGTCCTTGTGCAAGGATCCAGGGGATGCTTCCTGAGGAACTGATACAAGTGCCAGCAAAACAGGGCCACCAAAGAAAGGATGTTTCTAAGAATTATATTAAAAAAAAAATTTTTTTTCAAAGCACCAAAGTAGTCATTGTGTGAAAAATAGGAGTTTTATTAAACGATCGTACACTTATTGTGGGGTTTAGTTCTGTCTTTGTGTTTCATTCCATTTTGTAGACAGGCAACATCGTCACTCCTGTGCTTCAAGCTTCTCAAAGTCTCACTCTGGTTCTGGACCTGTTCTGGGCAGGGACCAACTTAAGGATTCTGAGTGTTGCTCTAGGAGCAAGGGAGGCTTAGGCAGAGGAGTGATGTGGTCAGATTTGCATCTTTAAGACCCCTCTCTCTTCTTTGTGTTTAGGGGGAGGAGGGTGGGAGAGGAGAAGAAATGCAAGGAGACTGGTGAGAAGGCGCCACAAAAAATGGTAATAATTAACTACTACTTACCGAACACTTCCTCTCAACATGGTCCAGCGGGAGCAAACAGGAAGACCTGCTCCGTGCTGGCAGGAAAAGTTCCAGGGGGTGGGCGCAGGTAGGAGGCACTGCTCCGTTTGAAGGATAAATAATTAATTACTTTGCAGGCGCATGGTCTGGGGCAGGGCTTTCCAGGCAGAGAGAGAAGGATATGAGCCTGAATCTGTAGGGAAGAGGGGTGACTTGGGATGGTAGCGCTGGGGATACGGGGGGGGGGGGGGGACAACTCGTGGGAACTAAGGCTGATCAGGCAGGGAACTGTGAAGCAGAACAGAATCCGAATGCTACGGGAACGGATGGAGGATTCAAATTTGGTGAGAGGGTTTGGATTATCAGAGCTCTCTCTGGGGGCAATATGGAGGAGGATGGGAGGTGGACAGAGCTGGACTGTTCCATTAGTTCTGTTGGGAGACCGTTTCAGTTGATAACCAGGGCAGTGGCTGTGGGGCTGGAGTTGATGTGTATGCCTTTTTAATTTCACTATCACAAATGTTTCCAATGGTAGGAAGGGACACAGCAGATTTTAACAAATAGGCCTAAGGCCTGGTTACAAAGTGGGAATAGATCATCTTCAGTAATGGACCCCACTTCCCTGGCCCTCTCTTGCTAGCCTCTCAGCCTCGAGAGGAGGGTCATGTTCACTGCTGTATCTTCAACACCTAGCATAAGGTCAGCCATATAATTTTTATTTAAGAAAGTGAAAAACAGCCCTGTTGATGGACAGACTATGATGTTCCTAGCTAAATACAAGCAATGTTTCCAACTGGTCATGAGAACGTTGCATAAACAATGTTTCTATCCATGGCCATGTTTCAGCCCAGGAGACGTCTGCATGATGGTTCTGGGGGACTGCTGCTCTCCTGCTAACGACAGCCCCCATCCCACTTTAGTCCTCCCCCTCTGAGCAAAGATTAGTGAGATACCAGCTGCTGGCTGCCCCATATCTTGACAGTGTCCAACTGAAACTGGCCTTCCTTTTTCTAATCCATCCTTAGAATCATCCAGCATAAATTCATCTTTCCCTGTTGAGATATATCGCCAGTTTTTTTAGTGGGGGGGAATACATCCTCTCTTGCTGCATCAAGCTAAACAGACCTGGACCTAATTTTGTTGACCATCGATGTGACCTTGGTGGTCTAGGGTTCATGGCTCCCACACATTCAGGGGATGGGTGCTGAGGAAGCAGGGTAGCACGCGGGGTTTGGGGGTTGGTCAGACCTGGGTCCACTTCTGTTACTTACTAGCTGGGAAGCTTTTAGTGAGTTATTTGGCCTCTAAATTTCAGCCTCCTCATCCATAAAATGAGGATAAAACCTTCCACCTGGGGTTAATGAGGGCAAAATGCTCTAAGTCATACAAAGAGTTTAGCAGTTGCTCACACAAGGAAGCTGTGCTTAGTAAGTAGTATTTATGCGAGATGTCATTGTGGAAGCACCATCAGATCTGCTGTGACTTTGAAAGAAGGCTATGCACAATAAATTGAGTTGGAACATTTCCCAAGTGTTAGTTTGGAGACTGGATGAATGGAAGTTTCTGGAAGTGTAGGCACCTTTCCCCCAAAGAAACTTACTCTTTAAGACTGATACCAAAAAGGGAGGTACATAACAGACAGAAGGAGGGGTATTCTTGTCAAGTATGGGAGACAAAGAGCTAAACATCAAAGCAATGTCTTTTTTTTTAAGTGGTTGAATTCCTGAGTGATCAGTTACTACTGCCTGGAAAAACACTTGCAGATGGTATTATGGGCCTTCAAATGAGTGGCTGTAGTAATAAAAAGTTACATCCACTTTAACATGCGTGGCATGGAACAATTTATGAGAGCTCAGAACAAGCTGACGCAGGCTCAAAATCGTCCCCCAACATGCAACGTGAGAAGAGGTCTGAACCACCTGGAGACGTGAGGTTGTTAGGCACCCACAGAGTGAACTGCGGCTCCCTGGAGCTGGTAGGCTTCCCAGCCTGCACACAGCTGACAGGTTATGCAGGAGCCCGCTTCCTGCGGTTCCACTTGCAACTGACTCCAGTGCTTCTTGGAAGAAAGTCTCTGTTACAGGCTAAATGTGTCCCCCCAAAATTCATATGTTGAAACCTACGCCCCCAGCGGGACAGTTTTAGAAGGTGGGGCCTTTGGGAGGTGATTAGGTCATGTAATCGCTAATAGGATTAGTGCCCTTATGAAAGGGACCTCTGAGAGCTCCCTCACCCCTTCTGCCACATGAGGATGCAGCAAGAAGATGCCAGTTACGAGCCGAGAAGCAGATTTTCACCAGACACTGAATCTGCCAGTGCCTTGACTTTGGACTTCCCACCCTCCAAAACTGACCTACAAGACCCTACAGGAGCTGCCAGCCTCTCCTGCCCCTACCGCACCCGTCTCTGACCTCAGCTATTAACACTCTCCCACTGGCTGACCACATCCCAGCACCACCCTGGTCTTTCTTTTCTTCCTCGTGTCCACTGAGCTCCTCGCTATCTCAGGGCCTCAGCACCCGTGGTTCCCTCTGCTGGGAATGCAGCCCCTGGAGCATCTCAGGGCTGGCTCCTCCCTTCTGCTGGCAGGACAGTTCAGACACCATCTCTTTCCTGAGGCTCTCCCCAACCAGCTCACATGCTCCTGCCTCTATTCTACTGCCTTAAGGCACTTTCCTTTTGGCACTGATCACTAATTTATTTCGTTTACTTGTTGTTTGTCTTGTCTGCCCTCTGCCACCCCACTGGACTGTATGCCTCAGAGAATGAAGCTCTGCAAACAAAGCAGATCCACAATACTAGGTCCCCCATCCAGAACAGCGCCTGGTACATAGTATGTGCTCAAAAGCTATGTGTTTAATAACAAATGAATTCAGCAGAAACCAAAATAACTATAACAACTGTAACTTAAATCACTACAATATGCAGAAGGGAAAGCACATGCTCTGTGCCCTCAAAAAGAACTCAAATGTATTTCAGCTCTAAGCCAGCTGTATTCATACAAGGCTCTCAAGGACTCTGGGAAGTTGAGATTGTTACCCCCATTTTAAAGACGAGGGAACTGAGGCTCCTAGTGATTGAGTGACTTGCCCAGGGTCACACAGGGCAGCTGTACTGGTTGGCTATGGCCTGAGTCCAGTCCTGACTTGGGATGCCTGTGACATCACAGCTATTAGATGTTTTGCTATCACTCCATGATGGTTAATTTTATGTGACAAGTTGGCTGGGCCACAGAGCCCAGATAATTGGTCAAACATTATTCTGAATGTTTCTGTGAATGTGATTTTTTTGGATGAAGTTAACATTTAACTTGATAGACATTTAATAAAGCAGATTATCCTCCATAATGTGAGTGGGCCTTATCCAATCAGTTGAAGGCCTGACTAGAACAAAGATGTCCCCCCAGCAAGAGGGATTCTGCCACCAGACTGCCTTTGGACTTGATCTGCAGCACTCCCCCGAGTCTCCAGCTTGTTCCCCTAACCTATCTGAAGGGAAATAGGATTTGAATCTGGTATACAGTGTTTCAGAACCTATGTTCTTTCCACTGAGCTGTGATGCATCCCAGAGGGGAAAAAACGGGAGGAAATGGGCACATGAGCAAGAGAGAGATAAAGACATGAACAGGCTCAAACAAGGAATGGGTGGATCTCGCCACTGGGGACCGGGCTCAGCCCTTCAAGTTCCTGACGAGAGAATTTCTGGGCCTGCTGAGGTATGATGGTATCAGGAAAGGATGATTTCCGGCAGGGGTGCAGTTGGGTTAAAAATGTCTTGCCCAAATCTCAATGTTTTAGAACTCCAAGTTACAAGTTGGTGAAATCTGGCAGCACGATATGCTGTGGTTTCCCAGCACAACCCATTAAGCCTCTGACTTAGGACTCCAACGTTCAGGTAAGACCTTACCCCAAGACAGACAGAGGGGGTTTGATGAGGCTGTTGTCACTCAAACTCTCGTATTATTTCTATGAAGATATGGGCAAGAGGCACGTGGTTGAGAAATTGGGAGTACTTAATCTAATTAGTAAATCAAGCCCTTGATGTGCTATTACGTCCAAAAATGCTTTTAAATTGCCATGTTTTAAGCAGAAAGATGAAAACAGAGATATTTTATTAAATATTTATATCATTAATAAACACAAGAGAATCACTGAATTTTTTTTTCTTTTTTTCTTCTTTTTATTTTGAATTAACTTTTCCATTTGGGTTCAATGCACATTTCATAGACATACTCTTTTCTCTTGATGTGAGGGAACTTAATTACAAGAGCACAACTGGACTTCTACTCTGTATGAAAATGAGGCAAATGAAATTGCTTTCCCCCTCAAAGGTTGTTGCTATGAAGAAACACAATTGAATATGACAGTTCTCTGCTACCCAGGAATTGTTTTTTGGATGAAGTTTGGGGATTATATGCAATTATACTACAGCAAATTTTCCATGACCATTCATGTTCAAGGACTTATTTTAAAAACAGAAGGAAAGCCTAAGCACAGAACAAACAGAACCATGATAACAAGTGTCCTTTATACCTCTCTTACATCAGTGTAACAGTATTATATCTGCTTATCAGAAATCACTATAATGGAAAACGTGGAGCAGTCTGCAGGAAAATCCTATCCGCAAGGCGTGGCATCTTTTTGTACCTCCTTTTCCAAGCCCCCAGTAGTCACTCTTCTTCCTTGTTACACAGTTCTTCCTTCCTCACTCTATGGCCAGATAAGACAAAGAGAAAGATGAGTGACTATGGCGTCTGGCAACTTGGCACCGCGCGGTGCTCTGGATGGATGGGCAGTCCTGGCTCCTGGCTTGTTCCCCCAGTTCTCGGCAATTAGGTCTGCAGATGGCTTCCCCCGCAAGGACCATGGCCCAGGAATGCTGCCTAAAGCCTAGCAGGCTGTGCACTGCACAGTGGTGGGGTCTGGATGGGGGAGAAGTGGACAAGATTCACACATAGTGCAGTGGGAACGGGGCCCTGGAGCTATGCAACGTTGTGGCACACCCAACTCTCCAAACGAAATCCCCCAGAGGCAAAGGTAATCCATCCCCTCTCTGAGTGGTCCCTGGGAGGTGGCCCGCAGCTCCTTATCTCCACTGTCAGCAACAGTACAAAGGGGCCTCTCTGGCATCCAGCCCTAGAGCCCTCTGGCCCTGAGTCGAACTCTGGGTTCACGCAGCTTCTGAGCCACAGCACTCCTTCCCCCACTGCTTCGGTTGGCTTAGGGCTCTAGGAGTAGGCTACTGACTCAGTTGCCCTATGTGGTGACAGCTGGCTGCCCTGCTCCCTCACCCAGCTCCTCATTCTCGGGTGGCACCCCGGCACATCTGCCTCTCCCTTTCACAGGGCCTGCATCCTGCCCTAATCCTACCCCAGAGTTCATGGTCAGGTCTTCTGGAACAATGACCACTGCCTGCCAGACTTCTGAATTGCCTCTGCTGGATCCCACCAACCTGGCTGGATATCCCCAAATCCAAAATATGGGATGAGCTGGAATGGCTGCCCCCTGGACACACTGGGGTTCTGGCTGTTCTCTTCCAACACCTCCTAAAGCTCCTGGCTTCCATCTCATTCTGCGAAGTGAGCTCCATCCAATCCATTATGCTGCTCCATCTCTGACAAGTGTCCCTTGAGAAATATTTCAGGGAAGAATTTTATCTGATCACTACAGGCAATGATCAAAGAAAACTAATTCCACTGTGTTTGTTACAACATCAGTGAAAGAAGTCAAGAATACAGTCTCAGAAGAAGCATAAAGTATGCAATAAAGGCTAATACATAATTAATGCCTATGCTGCCTCTAACATGGCACTCCTCAAAACCAAGCACACGACGTGTAATTACTCCTCACACCATCATAAAACAGGGAGTGGGCAGATGCTAGTTGCCTCTTATAAGTAAGGAAATGGGAGAAAAGCCAAGTAATTTCTCCAAAGGAAACCACCAATGGAAAGTAGAATGAAACCCAATAATCTTGAAACCCAGTTGTGATGCACTTAAAATGTCAGTATAAATCTCCATCTCAAATTTCCACTAATCTAAGGCAATCACTTGGCATTATCAGTTTTACAGTATCTGCTGTTGAGAATCCCAGCGCTGTCACAAGGTTGAACCAGTTTACGAGTTACACAAGAAAATGAGTCTAATTACTCACAAATGGCCATATGGTCCAATGGGTAAGAGCACAGAATCTACGTCATGTTGCTTCTGTTTCAGTCTCAGTTCGACTGCTTACTCATATAGCTCTTTTGTAAAGATTAATAAAATTAGTAGTTAGATAGATAATGGATGCTGTTTAGACGAATACGTACACTGAGTATACGATGAGCACTGTGCATGCAGTAGCTCTTACTATCTATCACATTGTATTCAGGTTTCATTTTGACCCAAAATGGAATTAATTACCCATCTTGATCATGCTTGTTATTCATCACAATTGGTTTGAAAGATCTCCGGTTTAAAAAAGAATTAAAAATACATCCTCCAAGAGGAGTTAAATATATAGTCAACAGAATGATTCTCCAGTTCTAAAGGCAACAAAGGCCTCGCTAGAATATTCTGAAAGGGGCCACAGATTCAGATGTCTCCAGGCAGACTGTGTGAAATCGAGAAGTAGCCTGGTGTAAGACAACAGGAAAACATTTTAAAGTAATGTTGGCTAAACAAAGCATGCCTTCAGGGGATGTTTAGTGAGTTCATGATGAATTAGTTCTAATATTATTTATTTGTAGCTGTTTGGTATCTTCTCTCTCACACTCATAAAAGAAAGCTTTAAATATACAAACAGATTGAATTACATTCCTTGTGCAGGCCTTCTTCTTCATCCTTTAAAAGAGCCTGCAACTGATTCTAGGTTGGAGGTGAATTTACTACGGAGTCAATCCACTCTTGTTTGGATGATTCTAATTATTCTAGCAACTCCTCAGCCTGCAATCGGTGAGATATATTTGTGCCTATTTATGTAAATCTAATTTGTGTTCTTGAGAATTTGGGTTTTTGTTTGTTCTCTTTTCTCCATTAGAGTGGAAATTCCTCAAGTGTAAGAACCGTGTTTCAACTCAGCCTAATAATCAAACATATCTATTAAGTACCTAATTGTATCCAGTGCTGAGCTGGGCAAATAGAGATTTCAGAGCTCAACCTTGCCTTTCATTCTTGTAGTCTCCGAGGTGGCTCAGTTCAGTGAAATGCTCCAAAGAGCCGTGACTGTTTCTCTGAAATATTTGCCAAGGGGTTCCACTGTGCCAGATCCCTTCCAAGTGCCTCAGACCTGTTGTCTCATGTAATTCCACAACAACTCTACAAGGCCATTCCTATTATTATCCCCATTTTACAGATCAGGAAGCTTTAGCAGAGGAGATGAAACACCTTGCTAAGGTGGCACAGCTGTTAAATGTGGAGTCAGGCTGAGAACCATGCTCTAGTTCCCGGTCTGCCTTCTGCATACCACGTGTGTGCACAATGGACCTGCAGTGAATGTAGCTCTCCTGGAATTCTTGTGCAGACCTCCTCACCCCCAGTGCAGGCACTTTCTAGTATATGAATTTTTGGACACATATAATAATAATAGAAGGGCAGGCTCATTGGTTATAGGTATCTATTTTTCCTCCTGCCCCCAAGCCCTAGACATAGTAGGAAAAATAATTTTTCTAACATTAACTCTGTAACGTTGAGAAGAAAAAGAAATGTTAGTGATTTCCCGGGTAAAAGGAAGCAGATGGGGTAGGATTTACGGAGAAATGAGAGTAGAGAAAATCATGGCTGCAGGAGACATTTCTCAGAAATTTACAGATCAAGTTGACAAAAATATAAGTGAGCCCAGGGGCTACTGGAACAGCACAACTTATAAACTTGATCTAGTAACTATACAGAATTTTCTAAACAAAAATAGAGAATCATTATTCTCTTCAAACATCCATAAAGCATTCACAAAAACATGAATTATGCTAAAAATAAAATTCCCCAAAGCATAAATCTCAGAGGCCACCTTTGCTGCCCATACTGCATTAAAATCTGAAACTAGCAATAAGACAGAAGAAAAAAAACTTTGGAAATGATGATCGAAATATAACCCTTTAATTTGTTCGTATTATTCAGAATTATTATTTAGAAATGAATCTAAGTGCCATGTACATAAATAGTGGCAAAGATACCATGAAGGCAGTTTTGCTAGGGTAGCGGATGGAGATGGAGAGAACAGAATGGACAGAGGAGCTACTGAGAAGTAGAACCAACAGAACTTGGAAACAGATTCGAATGGTCCCCTGCCAGCCCTTCGCTGCCTGGAGTCCAGCCTTGCTTTGTTTGAACAAGACTTTGTCTGGCTTGTTCAGCACTGGATCCCAGTACCTAGTACAGACCCAGACCCAAGTCAAGTGATATATGTATTTCTGGTGAAAATCTTTCTTAGGCCTCTCCACTCAGCACGGACTCCCGTTCAATGAGGCCACCAACACTTGGTTACAACCCTCTCTCCTCTCCAGCAAATACCGTGCCTGGCCGAAGCTATGAGAGAGGAACACCATCTTACCTTTACATATACTTTGCAACTGACAAAACTCTTCATGTAAACTATCTAGTTACGATTCTTAAAACAAGATTATTCTCATTTTTCAGATGCTGAAACTGACACCCAGCTTATCCAAAGTCACAGCTGGCAAGTGGCAGAGATAATATTTGGACTTGGCTACTCTAAACGAAAATTGAATAGTCTATGAAAATAAGTAAATAATCTAACATGTATTAATTTGCTGAGTGCCTCCTATGTGCTAAGTACCATGCTGGTGCTTTTTAGTAATCATTACCTTATTTTGTCCTCACAAGAACTTTGCAAGGTATTTATAATACAGATCCATTTTCTAAACTAATGAGGAAACCAGATGGGGACCTGCCCAAGCTCACAAGTAGAGGGGCCAGAGTTTGAACCCAGGTCATGAGTTCAAGGCTCATGCCCTTTTCCAAAGGTACACTGCCTCTCATAGGACCCCATGGATTCAACTTCATTATCAAGGCACTGTTAAGTAAAAATTTCAATACAATTTAATCATGATCTGGATCTTTTCTCAAGGAGGATGCTGTTTTTGTAATATGAAAGTGATGTTTTACAAAACTAAGCTAAGGGACTGTTTGAGAAATCGAAGTACTATTGATTGCTTAACAGCTGCTGTATAAATTTCCCGGGACACAAATCGTCTACTATTCTTTAAAGAGCAGGAGCCCAATATCTGGAAGAAGCTGGACAAATGACAGCACGATGCATATGAGAATCCAGGAGAAAACCAACAATATAAACCAACAATAGGGGTGGTTTATAAATATTTCATAGGCTCAGGAGCTATTTGTCCTAGAGTTCTAGTTTTGATAATCATCATAATCAGTTACTTTAAAGAGACTATCTGGAATAGAACCTTAAATTCTGATAGGTAACTACAGCAATATTATAAATGCACGAATCATCTGGATTAATTTTATGTGAACTGTAGTTTAAAAGATATCAATTTATTGATTTAAGAAATAGGTTTGGAGACAGAAGCAATTCTTGGATACCTTCATACAGTAAAATGAATAGCTCTAATTACTGAGTGTGACACCCACTTTGTGTTTGCTACAAATGTTAGAGACATAAATTGCAAAGCTACTTAGCATTCCATATATTAAAAGTGTTTTGAAATTAGGATCAATGTCTAGCCACATACGAAAATTGTCCTGAAAGAATGACCTGTTTGTTCAGTTTTTCAGAAGGAAATGAAAATACTAAGGAATTTATGTTAGGACAAATAACAGCTTGGTAACTGGGCTCATTTAGTCATTCTTTTACTCATTCACGAGTTCAAGGAGCATTTATGGGATAGCTACTAAGTGCCTGTAGGTTAATTGTTTGGGGGAAGGACAAAGGTGTAGGTAAGCTAGAGCGAGTATACTTCATTGATTAGTACTCCTGTAAAAACACAGGAGACATACTTGACATACAATAAACTGCACATTTTAAAGAGTACAATCTGATAAATTCTGACTTTATATACAACTGGGAAATCATCACAATTAAGATAATGAACATAACCATTATTCCAAAACTCTCCTTATGCCCCTTGGTAATCTCCCCCCTCCTCCACCTCTCTCCACCAGCCCCACCCCTTAGTTCCCCAGGCTACAACTGATCTACTTCTGTCACTACAGATTAGTGTGCATTTTGCATAATTTCATGTAACTGGAATCACACAGTATGTACTCTTTTTGTTGTTGTTTGGATTCTTTAACTTGGTATAATAATTTTAAGATTCATCCATGTGGTTACATGTATCAGTAATTTATTCCTTTTATTTCTTAGTAGTATTCCATGATGAGGATACACAACTTATATTTCCAATCACTTTTTGATAGACATTTGTGCTGTTTCCAGCTTTAGTTTCCTATAAATAAAGCTGTGAATATTTGCGTACAAGTTTTTGTGTAAAGTTTCCATTTCTCTTAAATATACAGCAGTGTAATGGCTGATTTATACGGTAGATGCACGTTTAACTTTGCAATAAACTGCCGAACTGTTTTCCAAACCGGTTACATTCCTACCAGCAGTGAGAGCTTCAGGCGTTCCATAGAGAGTTCCAGAAGTTCCAATGTTCCTTTCCAACACTTCTTATGGTCAGTCTTTTTAATTTTAGCCATATGTTATCTACAAATATTTTTCCAATCCATAGCTTATATTTTCATTCTCTTACCAGCATCTTTTGAAGAGTAGAAAGGCATATATGAGAAAAATAAGTTGAATCTTGTTTTTTTTGGTTTTGTATTTGCTTTTAATCCAGTCAGATAATCTCTGTCTTTTGATTGCAGTGTTTAATCTGTTCATTTTTAGTTTATAATTATTGATGTGGTTGAATTTACATCTGCCATTTTGTTATTTATTTTCTATATATTTCATAGCCTTTTTGTTTGTTTCTTCTTTTTTTTTCAGGTTCTACATTGCTCACAAGGGCTTTTTTAAAATAATTAATTAATTGAGTTATAGTTAGTTTACAATGTTATGTAGATTTCCGGTGTACAGCACAGTTTTTCAGTTATACATGAATATACATATATTCGTTTTCATATTCTTTTTCACTGTGAGCTACTACAAGATCTTGAATATATTTCCCTGTGCTATACAGTAAAAACTTGTTTATCTATTCTATATATACCTGTCAGGATCTATAAATCTTGAAATCCCAGTCTGTCCCTTCCCACTCCCCTCTCCCGTTTCTTCTTTACTGCATTCGTTTGTATTAAACAGGTATTTCCTAGTACACTATATTAAATCCTTTGTTGGTTTTTTTAAACTATTTTTGAATTATTTTCTTAGTGGTTGCTCTGAGGATTACAATGTACATCTTAATTTATCACAATCTATTTCAGATTAATACTAACTTAATTTCACGAAAACAGAAAAACTTTTCTCTAGTATAGTTCCACTCCCATCTCCCTTCTTTGTGGGATTGTCAGTATATAATTTCATCTATATGTATTACAGATTCAACAATACAGTTTTGTTAAGTATTGATTTTTATAATCTTACATCTTTAAAGTTAACAGAAGAAAGAAGAAAAATGTATTAGAGTCTTTGATATTAACTACGTATTTATCATGTAGATACTCTTCATTTCTTCATATGAATTTGACTTATCATTTGGAGTCATTTTCTTGCTCCAATATACCTTTATTTCCTACCCCCTCCATTGTTCTATTATTGTCATATATGTCACACAATTATATGTTGTAGGCTCAATAATACAGTTTTATAATTGTTCATGTCATTGTCTTTTAAATTAATTAACAAGAGAAAATGTCTATTTATACTTTAATAATTACCTTTACTGATTCTCTTATTTCTTTGTGTGGGTTTGAGATACAGTCTGTTGTTATTTCCTTTCAGCTTGAAGAACTTCCTTCAGTATTTCTTGGGCATAGATTTTTGCACTCTGCTTCAAATAAAGCCAGCCTCTCTGCCATACCCTGGTAGAACCACCACAGAGTGGAGTTGAGGGGAAAAGGAGGAAGGCAGTAGCCCTAGGCTAAACTTCCACAGGTTCCCACTGTTCCTTTCAAGGTTCAATAGTTCTTTTGAATAACTTCTCAATCTGTTGTCTGCCTTTGGTCAGTTCCTAGAGCCCCTAAATGACTGTGACCATTTTCTCATTTTAAGTTGCTTCTTGGGAAGAGGATTTGCTGAGACCTTAGCTCAACCACTTAGGAGCCTAAAGTTACCATCTTGATGTTTTCCTCTTATTTGTCCCATCAATTCTTGGTTCTGGTTTGCCTCTTTTTTTGCTTTTTTTTGGATTGATTCACTGTTTTTTAAAGTTCCATTTTATATGCTTTGTTGGCTTATTAGCTATTACTTTTTATTGTGTGATTTTAGTGTTTAGTTTAGGGTTTATATTATACATATTTAACTTTTCCTAGTCTACCTTCACGTGGTTTTATATCGCATCATTATTTGTCACAGAAAGCTTACGAGAATATACTTCCATTTCTCTCTTCCTGGCCTTTGTGCTATTGTTGTCATTTCACATTTGCATGTATTATAAAACCATAATTCTTTGCTATTTTTTATTTAAATAGTAAATTACATTTTAAGGAGACTGAAATAATATGATAATTTTTATATTTATCTATGTAGTTACCATTTCTGGTATTCTTCATTTCCTTCTGTAGATCCGTATTTCCATCCTGTATCATTTTCCTTCTGCCTGTAGAATTTCATTTAATATTTCCTATTGTTCAGGTCTGCTGGTGATGAATTGTTTCAGCTTTTATATGTATGTATTGCCTTTATTTTGAAAGATATTTTTGCTGGGTAAAGATCCTAGGTTAAGACTTTTTCTCTTTTTTTCCAGTACTTTGAAGATGTTCTTCAACGTCTTATAGGTGGCATTGTTTCCATCAAGAAATCTGGTAGCTATATCTTTGTTCCTCTGTACATGTCTTTTTTCTGTTTCTTATTTAAGATATTTTCTTATCACTTGTTTTAAGTGACTTGGTTATGTGCATTGGTATAGTTTTATGTTCTTGAGCTTGGGTCTGTTGAGCTTTTCTATCTATGGGCTTATAATTTTCATCAAATTTGGATGTTTCAGAGTTTTTTCATTTTTGTTTCAAATTATTTTCCTTCCCTGCTCTTTCCTCTCAAGGCTCCAACTATAGGAAAATTAAGGCTGTGGAGTTGTCCCACAGCTCACTGATGCTCATTCATCTTACTGTTAGGTTTTTTTCCCCTGTGTTATTTCATTTTGGATAGTTTCTATTGCTATGTTTTCAAGTTTACTAATCCTTCCTTTTGATATTTAATCTGTATTAATCCCACTTAGTGTATTGTGTCTTTGATATTATAGTTTCAACCCTAGAAGTTTGAATTGTATCCTTTTTTATGTCTTCTATGTTTCTGTTTAACATACTCTATCTTTCTCTAGCTTCCTTACATGGAATATAGTCACAATAATTGTTTTAATGTCCTTGTCTATTAATTCTGTAATTGGCATCAGTTCTCCATCAGTTTCAATTGATTGCTTTTTCTCTTCATTATGGGCTGTATTTTTCAGCTTCTTTGTATGCCTGGTAAGTTTTAATTTTTTATTTATTCCTAAAAATATTCTTGAGCTTTGATCTGGCATCCAGTTAAATCAGCTGGAAATAGTTTCGGATCTTGCTTTTAAGCTTTGTTAGATGAAATCAGAGGTATATTTAGTCCAGGATTGGTAACTCCACTAATGAGGTAATACCCTTACAGTACTCTAACTAATACTCCATGAATTATGAAGTTTTCCACTATAGCTGTTGGGAGTAGGCACTATTTTCTGCCCTCTGTGAATTTCAGGCACGATTCTCTCTAACTCTTTTAGGTGACTCCTTCCCTTGGCTTGAGTAGTTTCATCACATGGATACAGTGACCAGTTCTCATTTGAATATTCAACTGGAGCCCTCTGTAGAACTTCAGAGCTCTCTCTTCTCTACAGTACTCCTCCCTGACTGTCTCTTAGCTGCCTGGGCATCCCAGGACTCCCTACCCTGCCTCCTCGATTCAAGGAGTCCACTGAACTCTGCTTAGATTTCCCCTTCCTGGGCTGTGGCCTGGAAGCTTTCTCCAGGCAGAAAGCTGGGGCAATTACAGGACTCATCCCATTAGTTCCCCATCTTGTAGGAATCTCTTTCCTTAATTGCTTGATGTCCAATGTCTTGAGAGCCATTGTTTCTACTAGTTTGTCTTGCTTTTTAGTTGTTTCTGGTGGAACAGAAATCTGTAAAACCTGTTACTTCATTGTGGCCAGAAGTGGAAGTTTCATTAATATTCTTTTGAAAGGACTCTTATTACAGTGTTTTATTCAACATCCACTATGTACCAGGCACTGTGCCTACCATGTTCATTGGCCTGTTAGGTTTTTGTTTTTGTTTCTCAGGAGGGGGCAGCGGGGAAGGTGAGGAAGTAGAATGCAAAAGTGGTAAGATATGATCCCCCCTAAAGGAACTCACAAGTAGCTGGGAAGGCAAGATACACTCACAGTTCAGAGTAAAGACAAACAACACTATAAAGAAGACAAAGACCCAGAAGCATCTGTTCAACAAATACATATTGGGAGCCTGTTCTAGCTCTCATGAAGAACCCTTCGCCTCATGAAGCTTACTTCTTAGTGGAAGATTAAACAGGGTAAAGGAACAAAGGATGACTGGGCGCTATTTTAGAAGGGAAAGCCTTTCTGAACCGCTCCATTGGAGTGGAGACCTGAATTCAATGAAATGAATAGTAAGAACAGGTGACCTGTAAATCAGTTTCAAAGGAAGAGATTCCCCCTTTAACTGGAGGTAGTCAAGGAAGGCTCATAAAGAAGGTTCCATTTGAATTTCCACAAGATTTTCATAAAGAACAACCCATCGCTGGGGGTGGTGGGGTGGGCAATGATAAGAAAGGGAAAGGCATTTTTGTAGGACAGAGAATAAAGACTCTTGGCTGGAGCAGAGTATTCCAGGATGGGGGCAAATGAAATGTGGAGGAGAGAACTTCAGGGCTCAACTGCAGAAAGCCTGAACGGACAGGCTGAAGGGTTTTTAATCTTTGTTCTTCTGAAATTGCTTAGGAAGTGAGGCAGCCTAAGTACTAGGATAACCACTCAAGCCTCCATGTATACAGGACAAAGCAGAGGTATGGCACAAAGACAGAAGTCAGCAGGAGCCAGCCCAGGAGCGGCAGCGTGGGAGGGTACGCTGAACCTGGAGTGGGGATGGGAAGATGGCTTCACCCCTCAGAGGAAGAATCAGCAGTTCTTGGACACTCAGTGAGGTGCTGGGCAGCCAAGGGGTAAGGGATCCACAATACCACCACTGTCCAAATTCATTGTAAAGGTTTTAACACAAGGACTACAGAGTAGGATGGTAATAGAAGCTTTCTGCAAAGAAAGATTCAACTTTAAAATATCAGACTGTTGATTTTAAACTGGTTTTTCACTGTGCCTTTTCTTAATCCACAGATAGGACAGTGATGCCAACCGGCTCTTGTGCTGTAACAGACTTGATTTCCAAGTGAACAGCTCAAATCCAGCATCTCTGAAAAATCTGAAATGTTCCACTTTCCCTGCCAACCAAAGGCACGCATTAAAAAAAAAAATCACTACTTTCAGAAAGTCTTTTTAGTTTTCCCATCAGGAAAAAGATTTCTGAAAAGACGGAGGCAAGCTCCTTTAGACATCACATAAAGCAAACTATGCTCGAGGGACAATTGCAAATGAACTAAGGGAAGCGTCAGCCAAACGAAATGCGACAAACAACTGTCATATTCCAAATGGTCAATCAAAAGCTGGAACAACTTGAATGTAACAGAAGTCTATTGTGATGAAAATAATGATTCCAGGACAAGGGATACTTAATGATTTGCAAATTTAAGTACAAAATAAATATTCATCCATGTCCAACTGGTAACTTTCAAGCTCTAAGCACTTTGTGTGGCTGGGAGTATTACCTGGAACCGTGGGGCACCTTTAGAGTGAAAGGGGAAACAAATAATTCATCTTCATTTTAATTTCAATACAATTGCAGAATACCGTGCTACACTGGAAATGTGAATGATACACTGAGGGGTATCTTTTTTACATTCCAGAGTATCTCACTGTTTGGCCAGAATGGTTCTCTTACTGGAATTGTTCACAAAGCAACCTATTATATGGTGAGAGGTACCCTCCGGGCACCATTGAAATTAATATGAAAGGAACAATCAAGAATGCCAAGTGCAGAGCATAAAACGCAGGTAGGTGGTGGAAGACAGATAAGCAGCCTAGGAGGTTTAAGTTGCAGAATCTGAAGCCGCAGAAAGATGTGTTATACAATTTACATTACAACCAGTCACGATTTTAGAATGGGTAATGAAAAGCTCATATAGTTAAGCATTGAGTCCATAAAAAAACACAAAAAGCTTTACAACACAGGGGAACTAAATGATGGGTAAATAGACAAAGAAGATAATCAGAGAGCAGGAGGAAAAATCCAAACTCGCTTTCACAAAATTCCTCTGGTTTTGGCAACTTGACCTACACATCACAGGTAGCACTGTCTCTACAGTGGGATTATTTTAAAAGAGACTTTCTCAACCTTGGAACTAGTGACATCTGGGGCCAGATAAGTCTTTGTTGTGGGGGCCGTCTTGCGCATCATGGGACGCTTAGCAGCATCCCTGACCTCTATCTGTTAGTTGCCAGTAGCACCTACTCCCTTAGTTGTGACAACCAAAAATGTCTCCAGACATTGCCAGAGTCCCTCCAGGGGTAAAACAGCCCCCATTTGAGAACCACTCCCTTAAAGGAAAGCAACAATATAAACTACTCCTGTGAATTATTACCCGCTGTAATCACATGGACGTCACCATTTAAAGAGCATTAATTATAATAAAATGCTAATTTTGGTCAAAAAGTCCTATTGCACACCAATTTAATCTGGAGGGCAACCTAATAGTAGTTTAAAATAACCAATTTCTGTGAGTTCTAGAAAATCTCTTTGCTGATTTCTCCCTCAATCTATTTTAAAACACCTGTGAAAGTGTTTGGTTTCCTATTCATTCATGTAGTGAGCAATACTTTTTTGCAAAATAAAACCACAGATCCGCACCCTCTTAGGACATAGAGCAGCTAAACAGTAGTTCAACACTTTCTCCCCTGGATGAGACACTGAGAGAAAGCCAGGTATATTTTGTAAAAGAGAGAGAGGTTTATGTTTACTGTCAGACACTGAAGCAGCAGGAACAGTCTCGTGGTCATCAGGCTATCAGAGATAAGAAGGTTGACCCTTCCTTAAAGGTTACTCCTTAAAATTTGCACCCTAGCTGCATAGTTATTGCTGTAAGTTAAACTAGTTTCTGCTGAGTCTTTTCCTAACCTAGAAACTGGGCTAGATTTTAACGCCAGTAGGGCAGGGATGACGCTTTGTGTGCCATGCTAACTGCGGTATCCGTAACACCCAGCCCAGCGCCTGGTCTATAGCAAGCACATAACAAACATTTCTTGAATGAATGAATGAATGAATGAGGACAAAAATGTCAACTTTCAAGCAAACAGATAAGGATGCCAGCTCCTTAAGGACAGGAGCCTTTTCTTATTCCTGTGCCACAGCCAGCTCTCTGGTTGGCAGCTGGTGCACAGTAGATGGTCAATGAATGCAGAACTCACACGGATAGGAGTTCTCTGCCTGCATCTTTCGGCCAGCAAAGCCCATCTGGGGAGCACAAAGCCAAGGCAGCTGTGCTGCCTGAATCTGATGACCATGCTCATCCGTTCAACTGTGTCCAAGTACAACACAAAGACATATTTCACCATGAGGAAACAAATTAAGACATCTGTGTGGAAAGATTTCAATTTGCACTTTGCAAAAGGACATTGTCACCCCTCTGACAGATGAGGAGGTGGATCTGGTCCCTCAGCATCATGATCCTGTTACTAGAGAACTTTGGAAGTGCCACAATAGCCACTCAAACGGGACGTGACATCACTGGCTATGCTGCAGTCTAGGCAAAGGCTGGGGGACATTCTGTGCTAAATAAGTCACGACAGGCATCAGGAGTTTATCCTCATCCTCGAAGGCATTCTCTCATATTGAAACTTCAACGACTCATCTAAAATGAAAAATCAGAAGGGTGCCGAAACACAGAGCTGCAGGAGGAGTAAGATGTGGCTCTTGGGGAAGGCAAGAGATTCTAAGAATTCTAAGAGAGGGCCCGGTGAATGGCACACTGGGATACACATTAGGCTGGTGGAATGACAGTGCCCACAAGCTACTGTGAATGGTACTGACAGGCAATAAAATACTCCTTAAAAATCCAGCAAAAGATAAAGAAAGTAGATTGTAGCAACGCTTCAAAAACCAACCATTAGGAGATTAGCACAGACACGGTGAGAAAACACAACTAAAAATTATTCAATCTTACCAAATGCTTGCAGGGAAACTAGGCCAAGAAAGCAATCAAAATTAAATAGAAGCAAGGTGTGTTTATGTAATTCAGAAGTTCAAAAAAGAATTGCGAAATGTTTTACAAAGATATTTCAAGGGTTTCTAGCTCCGCTTTAAGAAAAAAAAAATTAATGAGACTTTCATTAAGGTAAAGAAAAGAAGAATACAGTTCTTCTCTATGACCCCGACCCCCATTCCAGGCCCAACCAGTATTGCCAGGAGATGTCGTATTTTGTGTGAGAATCCCAGGGTGCAATCATAAAATATCACACACATTTATGCAATCTGAGTTAAGTTTGGTTATACACCATATGTGGCAGACCTCTTGAATTAATTGCACTAAATGTTTTCAGTTATAGAAAGAAGATTCATGACTCACAGAGTCCATAAATGAAACACGGCATAGGGGGTAATTACTTGAATTGCATTCTTGAGTCTTTAAAGACAAATTAGCCAACAACGAGAACTTGGTAACTAATGTTGCAATTAGTTACAGGTACAATGCAGTGACCTACGTAACTTACTGTTTTTTAAAAATCTAAAATTTACACAGGTTAATAGCATAGGAGACCGGTCACTGTTACTCACGGCAGAACTGCAGTCCTCTAAGTGCACCCGGGCGGTCTTGTAACCATTGCTTAGCTCTTCATACGGACGTAGGGTTACTCATGTTAGTTCTCGGAACAGGAAAGGCGCAGATCAAACCAGCATTCCCCGAGCATCACCGCGGCCCAGGCACTTGGACAAACAACACCTCACGCGATCTGCCCGTTGCTCCTAAGGGCTTATATCACCAGCAAAGCCCATTAACAATTCCCAGGAAACAAAAATACAAGCGGCGTAACAATATCTAACCTCTTTTTCTTCCCCTGTGCTCAGTCCGGCCTCACTTGCTTGCTGGAGCTGCGCAGAGGCCTTGCCCCCGGCGCTTCAGACCCGAGCTCCCAGGGCGGAAGGGCTGCAGCGACCCCTCAGCTCAGCGTCCTAACGGAAGCGCTTCAGCGCTGACGCAACCTAAGATGGCGGCGGCGGCAGCGGCGGCAGCATTGGCGGCGGCGGAGGGCCGTGTGCAGAGCCGCTGCGCGCGGCACTGGGATCCGGAGCGTGAACACTGCGGCTGCGCACACCCAGCGAGAACCCCGCCCCCTCACCGCCCAGTCCCCGCCTGGCCGGAGAGACTCTTATTAAGCAGCCCCACCCACCACCCTTCTGAAAGACTTGTCTCTGGAGTGTTCTCTCTAGAGCTCACTGTGCACTTTTGGATCAAAGAATAAACGTTTGTCTCCTCCTCCTTCTGAACCCAACTTGGTCTTGATGTGGGAAGCCCCATAAAAATACCGGCAGGACCCCTAGGCAGGGCAGCTGCTTTTCTCCCATCCCCTTCTGGTTCCCTAGCCCAGAGGCTCTATCTCACTTTCTGCCTCTAAAGCAGCTAACTTGCACCTAAAATTCTATTGGTTCCCTGAGCTCATTTCTGCTTGGTTATTTCCTTCACTCCTGATTGGTTATTAGTCTCATTTCTGATTGGTCCACTTCCCTAACTTCTGATTGGTCCATTTGTAGTACTTCATTTGCATGGAGCTCACTCCTGATTGGTTATTTCTCTCACTCCTGATTGGGCTATTTCTACAAAGCTTGTTTCTGGTTGGTCAACTTCTGTTATACCTGATTTGCATATGATGTTGCAAAGTGTAAAATTGGCAACCTATAAAAGGCCTGTGTAAACCTACAGATGGGGTCCAGAGTTTGAAGTGTTAACTCAGTTGGGTCTGCTGGCATAATAAACCTGAGTTCTCCAACTCTGTGAGTGTTGTTTGGTGTCTTGCCGGGATCCTGGTTGCTATCACAACTGAGCTATAACTCCTAGCTGTAACACGTTTTCCCGCAACAGTCTCATTCTAATGGTACTAGGAGCACCAGGCAGAAAGACCCTTGTTGGGACCAACTCGGGAGGCTCGGTAACAAAGGCCGTCCTTTCCCGCAGTGAGGCAGTGGGGCTGGGGTGGTGATGTCTTTCCCTGGGGAAAGACTGCCCCTTCAAGCCCTCTTGTCACTGAGCTAGGGGTGGGTTGTGTCATAACGTGTCCCTTCTAGGAAACCAGCTGTCCCTCAATCCCTAAACATCTTCCTGGTCCATGGGGTTTGAGTGTAACCAACGGCTGAATCCTAGTCTAGGAAGAAGCGCTTGGCCCAGGGAGGTTGCGATTAGGTAACTTGGAGAATCTGCGCCTGAGGTTCTCAAGCTGACAGGACCACATGGGCCTAAACTGCAGCAGCCTCACTGCTCTGGGTAAGTAACTCTGCCTGAGAGATGGCCAACTCAGGGAAACGATGGAGAGATGGAGAGAAACATTATCAACACCATTTGAATTGTACCCTGAAGTCAACTCTATCTCAAACAAAAAATCTTGTTAACTAAATTCTATTCTCTATTGCAATTTCATTAGTTTATCCCTAATGCCCCTTTTCTGTTCCAGGATCCCGTCCAGGATACCACATTACATTTAGCCGTCACGTCTTGGACCTCTCTGGGCTGTGACGGCTTCTCAAATGTTCCTTGTTTTTGGTGACTTTGAGGAGGACTGGTCAGGTATTTTATAGTATGTCCCTCAATTTTGATTTGTCTGATCCTTTTCTCATAATTAGACTGGGGTTGTCAGGTTCAGGGAGGAACTTACCACATTATATCGAGGTTACATGATTTTTCACTGAGGATGCTGTGAATGCTTTTTAATCAAAGACCATCAAGAACACTCCTGCAATTAAATGAGATAGGTTTGTACGTCCTGCACTGAGGGAGTGCACACTGGGGAGCTGTGGCTGTCTCAGTAGAGGGTGCTGGAAAGAACCTGTAAAGACTTGGGCTTTGGTTGGCTGGTTTGGGGCAGGTCTAAGGAATCAGGACTTCATCTGCATTGTAAGCTCTAGCTGGTCAGAAAACAGGGCAGTTCTATGACTGGTGTCTCAATAAGTCTAATCTATAGGCAGAGGATTCTGGCACAAATTTTTCCTCCCCATAATTGAAACTTTGTGGAAAAAGTGACACCAAAATAGGAGATCACTGCTAATACCTTACAAAATAAAACATAATTATATTATCTGGTTGGATTAACTAGACTTACTGAACTGATGAAGCTCTCTGTCCCAGAACGCAGTCGAGAAGGTGTGCGATGACCAGTGTTGCTTTCTCCTAAGTGAACATCCTTCCTTGAGCCCGGCCTTTCCTCCTGTCAGCCGGCACAACACTGTCGAACACACTGTTGAACATCCTGCACAAAGAACCACTGTCTGAGCACGGCTGCAAGCTGCCCTCATCCAGTAGCAGCCTCGACATTTTACGTCTATCAAAGCAGAATTTGGACTTTAAACTAGCTATTTCTTTTTATGTGTTTTCTTTTCCTCTCCGAGGATGGATATAGTAAATCTCTAGCTGAAGGCTATTGATCCTTACCTATATTTATCTACCTACTTATAGACAAATACAGCTATCTAAATCTGGTCTGCGGGGAGGGGAGGCTGAACACGGAAAACTCTATCAGGGTGAGGAGGAAAGTCCCACATTTTGGCTGAGAGGTGTGTGTGGTCTTTTGTGGGTGGCACAGCGATCTTGTTTTTGCCTGTGCTCAGATGAAAGTATGAAGTGCCTTTGTTTTGTCTAATTTAATCGCAGTGTCAGAATAACTGACCTTGGTGTTCTGTGAGATTGGGTCTCAGAGAGGAGTATGGTCTAACTGTGAGAGCCAGACCAGCTTCTGAACGTCAAGGGCATTTTCTTCGTCAGGGCCAACCTCGATCGCCTATGTTTGCCAAGCTCCTCCGCTGCATCATTACTTTTCCCGGTTTCTGCACCGTACTGTACTCTTTGGAAGGGAGTGACAAAGCCTAGGTGACGTTTAAGCGGCGGGAGTTATGCTTCATCTCCTTAAGAGGCTATCCTTCAACTCTGACATCCTTTTCACTTAAGCTGATTTGAGTCAGGTTTTGGGAAACCGGACAGTTCTGATGAGCGTTCTCCGCCTCAGTGTTCCCGTTACTAGAGCTATTGTGCTGATTTCAGGTCCTCTTCCTAACAAAAACTTTACAATGAAGTCACCAAGGGGATTTCTTTGGAAACAGATTAAGGGAGACGATATGTCTACTCCAACGAAGTAGGTTTTTCCAGGTATCCTATTGGAGGATCCCCATATTAGCTAAGAACCAAATGTGCTTCTGGAAGTCTAGGGTGTCCACCATACTCCAGATGGAAACTTCCTTTGAAAATTCAACTTGAACAGAAAACCAAGTGCTAGTCAGTGTGCCATCTAGAAACGATAAAATGCCATACTAACAGGAGAAGAGTTTCTAACAAATGAACGAAGCAGCATTCTGGCTGTGAGCTGGGATGATCTGAAGAAAACAGGTTGCTCTTTAAAAAAAAAAAAAGTGCTTTTGTTCTGCACTAGAAAAGATAGAGTTCTTTCACTTTAGCAGTCAGTGTCTATTCACCACAAGCATTCTCCTGTGTAGGAAAATCAATAAAGACAATAAATAAATGGCAATCCCATGGAGGGCTGCTTACTAAGTGATTAAATGTTTCAAACCCCAAATACTTGCATGCTTCAGGGATACAAATCTGAATGAACATATGTAAATGGAATTAATGCTCAAATAATTTTCTAGTTACTTAGCACAAATGTGCAATTATTAATACTGCCATAATTTATGTTTGAATATTTTATCCCCGTTTTCCTAAACATAAAACCTTTAATCTACTTTTCTGAGATAACTTGAAAATAGACGTGGGAATCTTTTTAATCATCCTATGCTTTTTAGTGGAGAGAGAAAAGAGACCAAAAAAAGAAGCCTTGCAGGGATGCTTAGTCTGAGATAAAGTGAGATAATTTCTGATGTCTCCCCCCGCCCCACCTCCACCGGAAAGGGAAGCATATGGGTCTTCCCAAGTCCATGATGAATGTGGTACTGAGATATTAGTTTATACCTCACTGTTTGCCGCTGTGGATGAAAAATGTTGCCTGATGTACCAGCAAACAGAGGACGCTGAGGCCATCAAACCATCAGCCACAACAGCCCCCCCATGGTGCCCTAGAACTCAGGATGGAGACAAACAGGCTGCCCACGGCCAAGCCCTCACACACTACGGCCACCTCCAGCGGCACATCCTGAAGGGACTCAGGATAGGAAAGAACAGGACACTGGTCCTAGATGGCTAAGGTGCACGTCCCAGGAATGATTTCAAAGAGCCCAGATGCTTGCATCTTCCCATACATAGGAAAGCACTAAATTCGTTGACTTGAGATACCTGGTTTTCTTTAATTAACAGGAAACTTTTGATGTTCCAGCTACCTGGTTTTTATTGCAAAAACTCCTATATGTTCTTGCTTCTCCCTTACCTCTTTGGAGCAGTCGCTCAGATCTACCTGAAAGGCTGTCTTCTGGGCTTAAATCCTCAGTTCTGCCCACCAAACAAAACTTAATTCTCAACTTAGGCTGTGCATCTTTTTTCAGTCCACATTGCAAAGACCATGCAAAGGACAGGTTTTACAAGTTATTTATGAGAAAGATTCTCTGACTTACAATGAGGTGCCTGCGGGAGGTGTAGTACAAAGATGGCGTATTTGAGTCTTCTGACGCATTAACATTGAGAGGAGGGTTTACACCTGAGCCGAGGTGCTTTCTATTTGCTCTTGACTTCCTCCTTGGGGAGCACAGGTGGGCCCTGAAGGGTACCTCCTCGGCCAGCCTGCATCATGCCTCATAGCAGCAGGGGCTCCTGTCTTGTTTCTCACCCCAAGCCTGCCGTCACCCTGCCTCGTTGGAAAACTATGGTCCTTTAGATGCTGCCCGAGTGTTTTTTAAACTTTGATGCTGGACAGAAAAGCCTCCATGCCCAAACCCTTCACTGTCCTTCCCATCCTGCCATCCACTCTGGAAGGGAAATAAAGCAGACACTGAGAGAGGTTGAGAAGATAAAGGGATGGCCTCTTGTATCTGCCTCCTTTTTCTTAGAAGGAAGACTTGGGTTGGAATTCCAGTTGTGCTGCCCACTCACTGGATGATGTTGGAGGAAGTTCTTCTCTTGGAACATCTGTTTCATCATCTCTTCAGGAAGAAAGGAAGGAAGGAAGGAAGAGGGAGAAGATGGAAGAAAAGAAAAGGGGAGGCAGGGAGAGGGAAGGAGAAAAAAGGAGTAACCTGGATGGTCTCTAAAGCTTCCTTCTAAATGAGAGTCTACGGTTCTGAAATTCCCAGATATTTTAATCATGTTTGCTGTGTCTGCTACACTTCTCATGTGTCCTGCAGCCTCATCTCTCCCACCTCCTGGCTGCATGGTGGGCACGGGCCTCCTCTCTAGGAATGTCCAACAAGCTAAGATCAGCGTGTAGAATCTTCACTGCCGACCAGCCTCCAACGTCTTGGGCACCTAATAAGGTTTGGAGGAAGTGAGCTGGGTTTAAATGTCAAGGAGACAAATGTAGCTCTAGTTCAATGAAAATTAAACTGTATGGTATCAGGGAATATTGTTGACGTTGACTTTAATAATACAGAATGGAGAACCAAGTGAAAAGTGAAAAACTACGGAAAGTTGGTTTGGTTTTAAAAAGTAAATAATACTATCATTTATGGAAACTCTATTCATGTCTCATTACCACACAGAATCTTGTTATCCTCAAGTATATGTTAAATTAAACTGTTGAAATTTTTAAAATGTCTATTTTTGAATTAAGTATTTCATTCACTTTGTTCAAAATACAAAAGTTGCAAAGTGTGTACAGTGAACAGTCTTCCTCTGATGCTGTCCCTCGGGCATGCAGCTCCCCTCCCCAGGGGCGAACAACATGACTAATTTCTTATGTGTTCTTGTTTATAAAAGTAAATATATAGATTAAATATATATTCTCCCTCTCTTTTTACACAAATGATGACACAACCTAAGTTGTGCACATTTTATGCCCTTAAGAAAAAAATCTGCAGGTCACATGGGCTTAGCCCTCATGATTGTCTGCTCATTAACTTAAGAAAAACTTGGTCTATTTTGATTGTGATTGACTCTATTTGTTTATGGACACAATAAACACATGTACAGAGCTTACAACATGCCAAGCACTGTCCTCAGTCTTTATAAGTATTAATTCATTTGCTCATCTCTCCTGTGATCTATTAAAGGGATCCTAAGGGAGGACTCAGTCAGTCTCATCAGCAGTTCTCGAGGGAGTTGTACCACCCCCTAGGGGGCATTTCAGAAATCTGCAGTGGCAATTTTTGGTCGTTACGGTGGTTGGTTGGCACCACTTGCAGGTGTTTATTTGGTTAAGAGGTCCTGCAACGGACGGGACAGCCCCACTTGACATCTGTTGTCCTATCTGGGATAAGCTCTAAATGTCCCCCTGCACATTCAGCTAGGTAAACCCCCCACGCACGGTCATCTAATCCTAGCCCCTAACCCTGTTCATTACATAAGCACAAAACACTTCTTGCATGGTTTTCATATACAGTGAAACATCCAGGAAGGCAACAATGATGGAAATTGAGGGAGGGTTGGACTTTGTTTCATTGGGCACTTTACTACGAACTTTCCCCCATTTCAGGAAATCATATCACCGACAGCAGTTCCTCCTGTGGGGTTTGGGGCCTCAGTGCAGCACCTGCATCAGAGCAGGCCACGTCCTTGCCACTCATCAGTCTGCATCACCAAGCGGCTCGGGCTCATTTTTTCTCTGTAACCATGGTTTGGAATCAACGTACCTAGAGATAAATGTCAGGATATGCTTTCAAGTACCTGTCAAATGCTTTCAGTTCAATTGACCAGGACAATACCAAAACCAAGAGTCACCCAAGAATTGAAGAATGTGTGTGGCTATTATCTTAGGGGCCACGGTGCAGCTTGCGTTCGTCCTCAGAGTACCCCTCAGCTCTGGGCAAGTGGGAGCTTGGGACTTGCTGCATGAAGGGCTTCTAAAAGCCAGGATTGTGGGAGGGGGCAGGACCACTTAAGTTTATCTACCGGAAAGAGCTGGGCCAGGAAGAAAGGAAGGACCCAAACATTCAGAGCAGGTGGAATAGAAAAAGGGACCAGAGACTGTGGAATTAGGAAGCAGAGCTGCAAAGATTGCCAGAGAAAGCGAGGGCAGAGTGACCTTCGTGATAACCTGAAAGGGAGCCAGGGAACAAGAGGGAGCTGCAAGGACCCTGGGGTGGTTTCCCTTCCAGAACAGCGTCAGCCAACCATGAGGATGCACGCAGCCACTCGCTGCAACCAGGTAAAGCCAAAGTTAAAGACTTCACAGCCGGTTCTTGCAGAGGTGCTGGTGATTCAGTTATGGTCCCCTACTTGGACAATACTACTGTGTGAATTTGACAACACAGTGAGATAAAAGACATGAACATGGAACATAAAAAGACTTAGACAACTTGTTACTTGACTCTTTAAGGATTTAAACATAGGATGAGCCATTTAGCTGGTAGTATGTGTACATTTCCAGTAAATTTAACCTAAAAACACTGGGCTCTTCTCCTTTAGTGTAAGATTGAAGATGAGGTTAGCTTCCCTTGTGTTTGTATCCCAACTGGTTCCATCTCATTCTCATTTTCCTCCCCAATCCATCCTCAATGTTCAGCAAGAGTCAATTTTTTAAAATGTACGTTAGACTGATCACGTCCCTTGCTTAAAGCCATTCAGTGGTTTACTGTTGAACTTAAAACCCAAACAAAACACAAGTCCTTAGCATGATCTATAGATCTGTCCCCTCCTTACCTCTCAAGCCTCAAATTTTACTGTTCTTCCCCTCACTCACCATTTCTAGTTACATAAGCAACCATCATCTCTATCCACATGTCCCATAAATGTTCCAAGCTTTCTACCACCTTGTGCCTTCCCATGGTCTGCCCCCTGTACACTGGAGACCCAAGAAGCTGATGGTGTCATTTAGTCCAAAGGCCTGAGAATCAGGAGTGTTAGTGTCCTAGGGCAGGAGAAAATGGATGTCCCAGTTCAAGCAAAGAGAGCTAGTTTGCCTTTCTTCCACCCTTTTCTCCTATTCAGGAGCTCAGTGGACTGGATGATGCGCACTGGCATTGGTGAAGGTGGTCTGTCTTAGTCTGATTGAAATGCTAACCTCTTTTGGAAAGAACCCCACAGACACTCCCAGAAATATTTTAGCAGCAATCTGGGCATCCTTAGCCCAGACAAGTTGACACACAAAATTAACCATCACACTGTCCATCAAACCAGATCACTAAATTCAATGAAAAAACAATGATCAACAATAGGAAGACATATCTTGGGGAATTTACTGAACTTTAGAAATAAAGAACACTCCGTGCAGAGAGAAAGACAGGACAAGTCTCTTTGAATGTGAAAAGTTAAGCTGGCCTCAGAGCTTAGGTAAGTGATATTTAACGCCAACAGATAGTGGAGTATACGTTATAGATTTTGAGGAAAAAGATAAGTGACCCAAGTCTGTTTGTGCAGCCAAGCTGTCATTTATATATTATGACAAAACACAGACATTCCTAAGAAGTATGCAAGGCCTAAAGAGATACATTGCCCTTATGTGTGAATTGGAAACTTCTACTTAATGAAGAGAGGATGTAAAACAGAAAGTTATGGTTCTAAAGAATTAGAGGTAAGCACTGAATCTACATAAATAAAGTTAAACAACCACAGCAGTGATGCTATTAAAAACAGAATGTAAATTTACATGAAAAATTTAAAAATTTTACAAAAATTGGTACTAAAAAGAGAATGTAAATGTTTTGTGCAAAAATAAAAACAATGATAATAGACTGAGATCTAAAAATATATACCAATGTTAAATATACCACAATGTACACATTAAAATTAAGAAGAAAAGAAGTGAAGTAAGCAAAAGAAATGTAAGGATACTAATTTCATTGAAATGTTTCATTTTCTAAATTGAGAAATGAAGAAAGATTTAAAAATATTGTTTAAAGTTGTAAAGGTAGCCATTTGTTAGAAATTAAAACAGACTGTGTATCTTCCATATGCCTCCCAAGGCAATGAAGAATCAAAAACAAGCCAAAATATATAGTGAAAGAAAGAACACAAAGAAAAAAATTAAGGACACAAAACCCCAGAAAACATTAAATAGAATTATATAGTTGAAATGAAACATAGTTACTATAAAAAATCAATGCAAATGGGATCAAATACTAAAGCCAGTTAAATGTTCTTAGTGACAAACTTTGAAAGTAAAAGAATGGCCAGAGATACACCAGGCAGCTGCAAATAAAATTAAAAGAAAGCAGGATTTGCAATATTAATATTAAGTTGAATTCAAGGAGAAAAGCATTATAATGCTGAGGCACAAAATTCAAAATGAAAATGTAAGTTTCATTCATCTTTATACACCAAACAATATGGCATCAAAATACATAAAGTAAAAACTGCAGGAAATATAAAGATAAACCAATTAAAACAAAATAGTAAGGGGAGACTTTAACACACTTTTCTTACTCACTAGTGACTTCCAGAGTCTTAACACAAGTAAACAGAAAGACATATACACACATATACAACCCCACTGGATCTGACTAATGTAACTAATCGAAATTCCTTTTTAAGTGTCCATATATTTTTCAAAAATTGAGTGAAAGATAAAACCTCAACATATTCTAAGAAAACATAAAAGGTACAGATTTTCTGACCTCTGCTGTTTAAAATTAAACAGCAAAGGAAAACAATAGAAATAAAAACTCTCTGCTATTAGTAAATATAGAAACATCTCCTAAACTACTCTTAAGCCTTAAGAAGTAATCAAAACAATAAATGTAAAGTAGCTAAAAATAATGACAAGAAAAACAATGCAAAAATAAATCCTAAAGCTGTACCCAGATGCAAACATCCATTTTAAATTCTTTCACTACTAATCATTAAAAAATGAAGCACATGAATTAGGCATCCAAATCAAATATTTAGGAAAATACAACAAAACAAACACAAACAGCAAACGTAAGGAATTAATAATAAGGATTAATGCAGATATAAATGAATTAGCAAATAAAACGGAAAGAATTGATACATAAAATCAAGACCTTGCTCTTTAAGAGGAAAGAGGAAAACTCCGGAGTAAAACAAACAAATTGATAGACTAATCAAGAAAAAAGTGAGAAATCACAAAAACCCAAAATTAGAAATAAGAATAGAAAAACAACCGTAGATACAAAGGGGGTTAAAAGACGCAGAACAATATTTTGCTCAACTCTAGTTAATACATTTGAAAACCTGAATGAAAAGTCAGTCATTATATTTCTGTCCCCCAGGTTCCCAGCCTCCCTTGCTAAAGGGACATCTGCTGGGGGCTTTCGGGAAAGTGTCCACATTCCAGCTAACAGACAAGCATGGATGCACTGACCCTTCCTCTGTTTTGAACACAGCTGCATTCCCAGAACTGCTGCAGCCTCCTTGCAACCTTGAGAGAAAGGCTGAGACTCAGACACTGGGCAAGGCTGGGGGATGGAATGAACTCACAGCCTCGACCTCCAGCTTTCTTGCTATTGGAGAAAAAAGAACTTTTTGTTTGAATCTCTATTACCGAAGTTTTCTATTATGTCCAACAAAATGAATTTCTAACTGGAGCATATACTTTGTTACCAGCACAAAGCCAATGTCTTGCATTCATTTTAAAAGCAGGCACTATTGTGACTTTCACTTAGCTTTATGCCAGAAGTTTTAGCCGATGCAATTAGACAAGCAAATCAAATAAGACATATAAACAATAAAAAGGAGAAGGCGAATTGTCATTATTTTAGATGTTATGACTGATAGAGTACCCAAGTGAATGAACTAAAAACTATTATTAAAAATATAACTTAATAAGGTGCTTGGCTACAAAATTACTATCCATAAATACAATCACTACTTAGCAAATATAATAAAAGGAAAGATCCCATTTATAATAGCAACAAATTGATAACATAACTAGGAACACATTTGGAAAAACAGGATTTAAAACTATAAACATTAGACTTGATATACGCAGAAGTATGTGCCCAACAAGTGGAAAACAGTCATCCTCCTCAAAACCATGTAACATTTCAGAACGTTCACATATCATATCCTAAAGAAATCTCAGTTCCCAAAGGTAGACACCATAAATGCCACTTTCTCTGACTATCCTTCAATTAAACTAGAAAACATAGAAAACCATAATAACTCTAAACTCTGGACATTAAAAATTATCTTCTAGATAACATAAGTTAAAAATAAGATAAAAATTAAATTATAGAATATTTCAAAACTGATAAAAACCAAGACACTACAAATCAAAGTTATTGAGATGTGGTCACAATTCTATTAAAAAGAAATTGTATTGCCTTAAATACATTTTTTTAGAAAACAATGAAGACTAACAATAATAAATGACTAAGCATTCAACTCAAGTAATTTGAAAAAGAATAAAAGGAAAGACTTATTCATAACTTACATCCAGAATAAAATTAGAAATTATTGAAATAGAAAGCAAAAAGGTAAATTTGATCAACATAATCAATAGCAGATTCTTCCAAATAGCTGGTAAGATAAACCTCTGGAAATTCTAACCTTAAAAAAAACAAACATACATTAAAATATTAAAAAAGAAATATGAGACATAAAGTTATAGAAAAAATTTAATAAGAACAGTTGTATACTTTCTTTCTTACAAGATGATGTTTTAATAAATCTTACAAATTATGTTAAGAGAAACAGGACAGCTGCCAGACAGAGGAGTATATTGTGGCTGCCATCACTGCCTGCACACAGCAGAACTTAGCTTTGCTTAGAAGCTCTCTCTTCACTTCAACTTCACCTCAATAAATGTACTTACACTGGCCAAAACTTAAGCAGTTTAACTTTTTACCTATATTTAGACCCCTTGGGGTTCCATAAAATGTCTTCAGGACTAATCCTAGTATCACAAAACGCTGAAGGGAGTAGCGCTGTGTGTTCAGGGTGAGCTCCTAAGTCTAAGGAAGCCGAAGCCCTTCAGGCCGCTGCAGAGACTGGAAGAGATATCTCAGGAGCCAGAGAAAGGACCCCCCTCCCCCCCAAGTTTCTTTCCTAGAAGAGTCCACTAAATTATTGGAAATATCTAGCTATGAAATAACATAGTTCACATAACTAAGGGCAGGAGTTAAAAGAAAACTAAAAGAGAAACAACACCCCAGCAAACAACAAACTTGCCAAGTGCCCAGGTCTTGTTCTCTGATAACCCTTCTCCACTGAAAGGAACCAAGGCTCCTTGGAGAAAGGGATGATTCTAGGACCAGGGCAGGAAATATACAAGAGGAGCCCAGAGCATCCTGCAGAGCCACAAAGTGTGCTGGTGCTTAAAAAACATACAGAGAGACAGACAGAAGAGCCCCCAGTAACAGGGATATGTCAAGGAGACACGGGAGCCAGCCAGAAGAACTCTCAAAGGCTGAAGACAGAGCAATTTAAGCAACACAATAAAATTGTACTGGATTATAACTCAAAGCATAAAATAAATATCCATGAGTCCATACTGTTATAAATAAATGACTGAATAGGTTAAAAATGGGAGAGAATAGACAAATCTTGCAGAAGAATTCTAAATAATTTATGTAGATACTCTGCCCTTGAAAAGGTGGAGCCTAACCCTCCACTCCTTAAGTGTCAGCTAAGTATAGTGACTTCCTTCTAAAATGTAGAGAATGGAAAGGGGGCAAAAAAGAGTAGCTTCACAGTCGAGAAACCTCCCAAGTGCTACCTCAGCCAGGTGGTCAAGGGCAACACCCACAACCATAAACCACATGGAGAGTATGTGCTCTTGATATGATGTGGTGAACACGAAACTTCATGATCTTCCTCCCGATAACCCATTAACCCCAGTCTTGTCATGAAGAAACATCACGCAGATCTCATTGGAGGGGCGCCCTGCAGAATGCCTGAACGGCACTCCTCAAAACTGGAGAGGTCATCAGAAACAAGGAAAATCTGAGTAACTCAGCCAAGAGGAGCCCACGGAGACAGAATGACTAAATGTCACCTGGTCACCTGGATGAGATCCTGGAACAGAAAGGACATTAGGTAAAAACTAAAGGAATCTAAATAAACTATGGTATTTAATAAAAAGGTATCATATGGGCTCATTTGTTGTTACAAGTGGACCATCGTATGTTAACGACAGGGGAAACTGTGGTCCAGGCATATGGGAACTCTCAATCTTTCTCGAAACTGAAACCGTAATAAAAAATGAAGTCTATTAAAAAAAAAAAGAAAGAAAAAAACAACCAGTGATTGATGGAGCTGGGATATGGACAGAGCAACCTGATTCTATTGCTTATACTATTAACAGAAAATAATTTTCCAGAAAAGCAAAAATTATCACAATTTTCCTAATAAAGGGAATTTAAAAAACCTAACTAGAACAATAAGCCTTGATAAATGTAACAGGCTGTCAAAATTGCATACCTCCACCTTCTCCCCTCCCTCTAAAAAAAGGCAACAGGCCCAGATGGTTTCATAAGCAAGTTTTTCCAAAGGAACCAATGACTCCTGTGATACTTAGCCTTTTCCAAAGATTAAAAAAAAAAAAAAAAAAAAAAAGGCTGAAGGCTTCTCAACTCATTCAATAAAGCTAGTATATTCCTGACACCAAACAGGACAAAAACAGCACACACATCCATTAGACCAATGCTGTTTGTGAACACATATGCAAAATGTGATATAATAATAAATTTTATGCTGGGGAGGAGCAGAGGGAGCCCAGAGTGAGTTTCTTGAGAGACCTGGGGGTTGCTGCCATTTACCAACTAGAGTAGAACTAGTTCAATATTTCACAGCTTTCCTGACACGTCTGGCTGATGGTCAGCCCTGGCACAAACCCCTTTATGTTGTATATCTGCACACACCTGTGTTTTCAAGTCTGTAAATACATAGATCAGGGTCTGCAAGGACCCAGACTAAGCTGCTGACACAGATGAGAGGATTGGGACCAGAGCCATGCTTGGTAAGAAAGGGAATTTTGCTTTTTATTCAATGATCTTCTGTTATTTGGGGAGTATAAAACTTGCCCTTAGATTAAAATATATTATAAAACTCAGCATTTCAAAAGTGCCATCCTGACTCAGGAGTAGGTTTCTGATATTTCTGTTTCTGTCTAAATGTCAATAGATCAGAATGCAGTGTCCAGAATAGATTGGGGCATATGCAGAAATTTAATGTATGATAAAAGAGGCATCTCAGATCAATGAGGAAATGATGGATAACTCAGATGTCTAGCCATTTGGAAAACATAAAGTTAAGTCTCTATCACACTGTTTACACTGATATAGATTAGATGCTTCAAAGATTTAAATGTAAAAATCTAAAACTGTGAAAGTACCAAAAGAAGTCATGAGTGACTTGCATAATCTTGGCATGAGGAAAGCTTTCCTGATATGGCAAGGAAACCAGAAACCACACAAAACCAGACAGTTAGGCTCCCTAAAAAGTAAACACTTTAGCACAATAAAGAACACCATAAACAAAATCAAAAGATAAAAGAGAAGCTGGGGGATGTGTTTGCCACACACATAGGATAAAAATGTGTATCCTTTGTGGAGAATAAGAAAAAGTAAAAAGTCCCAAGGCAAACTGGAAAAGGGAAGTGATGGAAAGAGAAACAGGCAAAACCCTGACAGAGTGATATTTAGTGATTCTCCCTCACATAGAAAATGTGCCTGCTCTTTGGTATAGATATTCCACTTCTAGGAACTGATTCTCTAGACACACAAAAATTGTAACATTGTTTGTAATAAGAAAAAAATGTAGAAAAATCTAATGTGCACTAATAGGGTATTGATAAGAAATTGTGGTATATCAATACAATGAAATACTCTGCTACCATCAAAAATAAAAAGATAAATCTATGTGTACAGACATAAAAGTCTCCAAGATAATTATTTAAGCAAAAAAAAAGTTGCATAGCAAAGTGACCACATTTTTGTAAAATATTTAGAAGACATATATTTGCATAATTATAGAAAATGTTCTTGGAGGAATATAAACCAATCTGTTACAAGGGAGATTTCTGAGAAGTGGAAAAAAAGTAGAATGAAAATATTTCTATTTTATTTCTTACATTTACACATAGTTTGAATATTTTTACAGTTGGCATTATACAATCAAGGAAAATGACAATTAAAATTCAGAAATAATTTAAAAATTGTTAAGTATCTTTACTCACTTTCGTATTCTGCTTTGTTAGCAAAATAAAACTTTCTAGAACAACAACAAAAAAAGGCAACCAGCCTCCATGGTTAGCCCACTGGACGAGTTCAGCATCATAGGCAATTTCAAATTTTCAGCCAAGGTGCTAGCTAGTTCATTCATAAAGAACATTCAGAAATGGGATTAAGAGAAGAGCCCCAGCAAAAACCATCACCGTCTCTCCCAGAAACTTATTCCTGGAACTTCACTCTCCAAGCAGGCTGATGGCAGCACTAGCCAGGGACAATGGTGGAGAATGAACAGCTCTGAACAGGAAGTTGCCATTCCAAAAGGAAACTTGGCAGGAGATCTGAATGAGTGGCAGCTTTGTGGAGTGAAGAAAGCCCACCAGCTGTGGAACACTGCTGGCAACTGTGTGTCTGAAAAAAACACTGGACTTGAGAGTCTTGAAATTCAGGTTGAGTAGCCCCACTGATGCTTGAGTTAGAAAATCAAATCATCTCTTTGAGACTCATTTTCTCCATCTGAAAAATGAGATGATAGTGATATCATAGGGTTGTGATGAAAGGTTAAATTTAAATATGTGCATGGAATGCTTTGTAAATCGTAAGTGTGCATGTGTGAAAACGGTTACTCTCCTACGTGTGGAACGTGTTAGCCAGTAGAAGGCAGTAGTGGGACCTGAACTCTCAGCTCATGCTCAGTGCACCGTGGAAAGGCTAGGTAGCATTGCTGGATAAAATACAGGATGCCCAGTTAAATCTGACTTTCAGATAAAGAATTTTTTTTAGTGTAAGTGTGTCCAGTGCTAACTGAGCGTGAGCTAGCACTTGGTTTTAACTGCTTTCTATTGTTTTCTCCTCGTTTCAGATAAATTTGATGCATTTCCCCAAGCATTTTCAAAGCCCCGTGGGAATACAGATCCTGTCCTTGGATCCTCCAGGATGTGTGAACACTGTCATGCACACAACAGGTACTAAATAAATGATGGCGAGAGCAGGGTTTGGTTTGGGTGCCGTTAGTTGCTCTGACATCTTCAGTGCTTGAATGCACATGCTGGTGTCCTCGGGGTGCTCCTTCTCATCCAGCTGCCCCAGAAAGCCGTGAGTCAGCTAGTGCTCAGCGGCTCAGATACGGGCCCATTTCTGAGTTAAGGAAAGAAGGTCCCAGAAACTTAGTTTGATACAAATGTCTC
This sequence comes from Camelus bactrianus, assembly GCF_048773025.1. Classification (NCBI taxonomy): domain Eukaryota; kingdom Metazoa; phylum Chordata; class Mammalia; order Artiodactyla; family Camelidae; genus Camelus; species Camelus bactrianus. The sequence goes on along the minus strand of NC_133549.1, from coordinate 22,251,996 downwards.
TAAGCTCATTCATATTTGCTGCATCACTTCATAACGCGGGTATGACTCGAGTTACCTACACGTGGCTTAAAAATCTTAAATTCCTCCTGTACTGCATTTTAGTGTTGCTCCATGGTCATGCTTCAGTAAGGGATAAATAGAAAATGTTAGACTCTACTTGATTTATTAAAAAAGAAGAAAGATAATTTATACCTTTAAACACAGAAACTAGCTTAAGTTTGGCTGGGTTTTAGGCTACGAGATTTTGAAAGGAAGGCAGCCTTTCCTAAACCCTGGTCCCTGTCATTCTTCTTTCTTGGCTCTTTCTTGCTAGACTTTTCAATGAGGTTTTGGAGCTGCCGCTAACATCCCTGGGTTAAAAGAACATACTGAATCACTGTTTGGTTAGAAGAGGGGAGGAAAAACCAAAGAATGTAAGAGTTACTCTAATCTGTAGACAAGATGATGATCTAGATACACTATGCATATTACGTGGTGCATTTTTCTTTTCAGGGAAGATGCAGAACTTTCTCTGAGATTCTTTGATGAAATATCACTTGAATCCCCAAAACAGAAAAGTGACAAGGAAATACTTTGCATACTGAGTTGTAGCCGTGATCTTGGAGGAGCGTACACCATTCCCAGTTAAACAAAGAAATAGGCAGTAGAAAACACTTTTTGGAAACCACAGAGTCTCTCTGAAAGAAGAGTGGAATTTGCACGCTACCTTACTCATTAAAGTTAGAAACTGCCATCCCTTTAATGAGCAGCCGGAGGGAGGAGAAAGTGTCTTGAATAGCTATATTCCAGGGAGCTCTTGGCATCGTCACTGAAATGTAATGTGGGATTGCAATTGTGCGGGGTTTTTTCCCAGTGAATAGGAAGTGATCAAAGATAACATTGCCTGAGAAAGAATTAAAATAGTGTAACATTGCATCAAGTTATAGCCAATGCCAATCATTATATGGATGAATGAACAAGATCCTTTAAATAATAGTATAGACGTGCTGTGGCATTCAAAATATAATGACCAATTTCAGTGGGGTTTAAATAAAAATGCAAAAGCATGTGCCCACTCATCTGGCCAGCACAGTGAAGTATAAGCATGTCTCTTTAAATAGATCTGTAAGCCACATCCTTCATTTACATCATCTATAAAACACTAGACTATACGAGGTAAATTAATTCAAAAAAAGCTGCCTTAGGAATTTTATCTTAGCAATGAGAAATGCTATCTACCAGGAGACTGGAAAAATTAGGAGCACAATCAGAAAACATAAAGTAAAAAGGACTTCTATAATTACAGTGTGATCACCTTTCCCTCTGTGAAAGGACAGGAAAGGAGGGCACAATACAGGAATTGAATTCATCATTGTGCAGATGAGAGTTCCTGGCATATAATGCTAGACAGAGCTATTTACTGTAAAAAGTGTTGGTTTATTTACATGCTAAACAGCACCACCTTCTAGCTTCGGCCCACTGACAAATAACAGCACAGCAAGGAAGAGAAAGAAAAGGCACTCTCCCCTGTTGCAGAGAGAATGAGAGCAGGAGAGACAGGGGTTGTCACAAATCCAAACATCTTGACCCCATCATTCTAAAATGCAATGCCCAGCTCCTCCAAACATCTCCAAAGAGATCATCTTTTCTTTTTCAGTAGCAAGAATCTTAGCAAGGAAACTTGACTCTGCATCCAAAAGGAGGGATGGGTGCGGGGGGGGGGGGGGGGATCAATACTCACCTAATCTAGTAAATCTCCATAGCACAACTCTTTCAAAAGACGCAAAAAATAAAATTTAATCTTTGTCAAAGGACTTACAAACAAGGCCAAATGCACCCCTGTGCACTTGACTAAAACAAAGGTGAAAAATGTCTGATCTGATGAACAAAGACTGCTGGATGAATGGAGTGAATTGTCTTAATACAGTAAACAGGAGATCTGAATAAAGAGATCAAAGGAGGCCAGAGAGCGTAATGCACCCACAATTGCAATTGCTCCCCAGGGAGTGACAAGAATAAAATTGGAAGACTTTGCTGGGAGAGATACTGCCACTGATTCTAATCTAGTTGTCTATGCTAATCAAGGCACAGCCTTTGAGCTTCCTCTAGAAGTTTCCACTTTTTTGATTTAGAAAATAATGCTTGAACTTGCAGTTGTTATGTATAAATTCTGACAGATATCAAGAGGGGAAATGAGGGCACTGAGAGGGAAAACAAAACATTCAGGATGTTGTTCTAGTCTTGCTACTCCTTGCGATGCAAGCTTTGGCAAATAATTGGATCTCTGGGCAATTTCTAAATTTTATGTGCTTACCTTACTCTAAATATTTGTATTTAACAATAAAACACACAACCAAAAAAAAAAGTTCATTTTTTTCCCCTTAAAAACAAGTAAGACTGGGTAGAGAGAAAATTCACATAAACCGTAGGGACAATATCCACGTTTTTCTTTTCTCATTTGACATTTAGTTTACTGTAGTGGGATAAATTCTGTAAGAAGTTATCTGGGTACCATTTACTTATATGACTTTAAAATTTGTGAACAAGGCTATAGTTAATTGGATAGAAATGAAAAATGAATGTTCCCATGATTCTGTTTGAATTTCAGTTTAGGGCCCAAAGTTTGAAGATAAGCTCACAGCAAAGCAGCACTTGGGAAGGTGGTGATGAAAACGGTGGGGAAAAAGGGGGGAAAAGGCATTACCTTCCTAGAAATTCGTGGTATAACCTTCAGAGATTAAAGCGTTCAGTGTGTCTGGTGAGGGGCTTCACAGGCGATGAGCATTTACCAAGAATGTACCATCTTACCGCTGACCCGGGCTGGACCTAGGCCAGGGAGCAGGGCCATTGCCCGAGGCCATTGTTCTCAGAGGATTTCGGGCAGTCAGGCCCCGCCAGGATGTTTGCACGAGGGACCCCAGGACTTGAGGGGACCGACCTCGGGAGGGAGAGGAAGTGACTTCTCACGGCGGGCAGAGGCTGAGGCTGGGTGGCACCTGACCACCTGGGCAGCTGTCCGAGGTGCCAGGCTGTAGGAGGCCACAGGGAGATCTGGAATACTTCTGGAATTCTATACAGATTTGGAGATTGTATTTTTTCACAACAATGCATCTCACTTCTGGCGTTGGAAGACTTCTTTGAGATGCTGATTTGGGTAAAACTAACTGCCTAAGGGGGTAGATGGGCTATAAACTTCTGACTTGCCCAGGTAGGTGTGCCCTCAGCCTGCAACCCCGGTCATCTATGGTTGGCCCACCTCTGTACCCACCCTTTCACCTCTGCGGTGCTCTGTCTCACCTCGAAGTAAATGCAGAGCAAAACATTTACAGGATTGTGCTTGTGGTGGAGGAAGAGGACCCGGGGGTTAGCAGGAGTGTGTCATTTACATTGTACCCCAGCCCAGAGCTTTGTCACTTTGCTGTGGTGGGCAAAGCCCAGATCACCTTGAAATCAGAGGTGTCCCTCTATGAGAGCTTGGTGTGGAGCCGGGCCCCGGAGCAGCAGCAGATCTCATCCACGGCAGCTGGGGAGGATGGGAGGAACGTGGCAAATAAGACAAAGGAAATTTCCCAGCTCCGTGGGGGGTGGAATTAGAGAAATCTGTTTTGTGACCATCATCGTGACTCCTCTCCCCAGGCTGGGTGGCCTGGCACATGCGGAGAACTGTGGTGGTGAAGCTGTGTGGTGCCTCAGAACCTGGACACTTGACAGACAATTGCTGGCAGAGAGACTGCTGGCTTTGGGAGTCGTTTTGTAAACAGGCTTCTGTTTGTCAAAGTGTTTGTGGAAGGTCTTAATATTCAGCTTCCTGTGTAGAATGGGTGACATGGGTTCAGAACCCTGGATCCATCCAAGGCACCACACATTCCCAGAGTCCTATGGACGAGCTCACAAGACAGTCTGTAGGGGTAGAAAGACTTCTGTGAAGAAATCAACCAGAAACTGGATTTGTTCCTGTTAATGAAATTTCAAAATCCATGCCAGACCCAAATACAAATCGTGGACTAGGACTATATCCTAGAGTGGCATAAAAAGAGGAATCATTTCGGGTAAAAATATGGCACTTCCATCCTGGAAACAGAATTTCATCTTGGAAGCTTAAAATTCCAGGCTTTAAACATTAAAGTTACGAGCTTATTACAGTATCTCCAGCATGGACTGATTATGCAAGTAAAGTGGTGAATTTATCATTTCATTTTTAAAAGAAAATATTTTACATCATTTGTATCCCTTGAGTAAGGCCATTTTCTTCGTTTGGTTTTGATTTTTACGTTTTTAGAAGAAGGCATCTCTGATGAAAATAAAATGCACAGGGAGAACTACATAAGCTTTAGCCCCAAGAAATGTAGCCTGCGGGCTGCAACCATAAACCAGTGTGCCGGACAAGGTTACTCCGAGTTTGTGTACGTCATATTCTTAACACCATGTTCTCTAAAAGTGGTGCCCTTCAAACAGGAAGAGCGAGACAGAAAAAGTAGAGGGCACATTGGAATTTCCAGGGTAAACACCATAGTGTAGTAGAGAAAGACTATTCTGTAGACTTCATCTTTTCACAATACAAATTACAGAAGTTAAGGCTTGACAGAATCTTTTTTGCTTATGGGGGAGATGCAGTGGTTAAAGGAGAAAAGTTAATTAAGTTAAAATAAAAAAGATTGAGAAACTATTAAGCTGGCCTGAAGAATTTATCTACTGAGAAGAAATTTAGGTAGAGAAAATAACCATATGAAAGCAGGAAATATGGTATAGACTGATGGAAACGTCCTAGTATCTGAATTAAAAATCAGCATTGCATTTGAAAACTTCAGCCATAGATAATAGGTGATAGACTGCAGATTTCCAAAATTAAGGGACTAAGATGATGAAATTCACCTTTTCATCCCTATTTTTAAACCAAAATTAGATTTATATTTGAAATCAGACACGTATTGAGGTCCTTAATACTGTGATTTCATTCTGAATAATTGCCTTTTATTCTCAATGCCTATTGTATCTTTACCTCATGTCACCATTTAATCTCTCCTTAAACTTAATTTAATGCCCAATTTAATCTCAATATGACAGCTAATAATTAAGAGAGCTCACGTTGTGTAGCTTAATGTTTGGTTGTGTTGGTCATGTATACGTGTCATGTACGATATTGTTTTATACCATGCAATTTAATGAACAGCATCACTTGATATGTTTATTCTAAAGAACAAGAAGCCAAGCCACCACTTTTTGAGAGTCAAAACATAGGTTTTCATGGTGATGTTGTGAACAGCAAGAGACTTTATGCAGTACACTACTTTTAGTGTTTGAGCATTACATGTACGAATGTACAAACTGCGTATTTACATGTACAGATCTGAATATGCTATGCACAAATACGAAATGATCACTTTGCAATCATAGTAATTACTTGGATTAATACTTTATATCAGCGGTTTTCAACTTTCCTCCCCTTTTTATTCAGTGAAATCTTTCAGAGGAATCCTTACTTGGAAGCGCCATTTGCAAAGCAGACAAAGGTGGCTCTGCTCTGATCAAAGTGCTTGTGGGGGCCAGGAGGCAGCCTTTTAGATGCACTCTCCATGGCCCTCAAGCCCTTTCATGGACGCTCTAGAATTTCTGGAGCACTGGAACCAGTGTCACACATAGTGCCTACATTTGCAGTGAGCTTGTATACACGTGCAGCGTTTCATCCTCATAATACTGTTCAGAGACGTTCCATTTTGCAGATGAGAAAATGAGAGGTCAGATCAATTCGTCCTCACACTGCCACGTAACTACTGAGTGATTAGATCTAGAACTTGAACTCAAACCTCTGACTCCAGTGTTTTTCCCATTATTTCATACTGTCTACAGCAATATCCAAAAGATGCTCGGCGTCTCGTACCAGGTAGGACAAGGTAGAATTTATAAGGCATGTGGGTATCTTAATGCTGTCTTTCTTCTGCAGACATGACTGACTGATGGTCGTCACAGGGGTCACACTCCTGTGGTTTACCCAGATTGCCGATGGCAGACGGCTGTGAGATGTGTGTCATTCCTAGCCCATGAACCTGGCCCTTCTCTCCCAACTCAGAGGATACTGGACTGCAGGGCATGAGGGCGGTGTTATCATCTGGATCTACTTTTATTCATGAGCAAGGTGAACAGTCCACAAATTTCACTACTTTAATTATTAGTGGAAACAATTGCCCTTCGTCATCCTAGTTGAGAGACAGGACATCTAAAGAAGCAGGGTTAGCGATCAGCACCTTGAGAACTATTGTTAGAATATAATATTAGAACCAAAAATTACCTTGATGGGAGAAGAGACTCAATAGGGGCCAGTGAAAAAAGGAAAATTAAGAAAGAAAAATAAACTGCCTGGGTATGAGATGGGAAGTGTTTAGTACAAGTGGAATTAATACAGCAATCAGAATTAGAATATTTAATACCAGCCAACGATGAAGCACTTAATTTTGCACGTGGCGGATACCTTCAGTACTAGTCAGGTGTTCACCAAATGAGCTTCCCCAGTTCTACATTTCTTCCCTTCTGAGGATCTAAAAGGATCCTGGAATGGAGTAAGAAGGAGCCACAACTCTCAGAGAAATGCAAAATGAAACCACAGCGAGATATCACCTCATACCTATTAGAATGGCTATGATCAAAAAATCGAATAAAAAGGGTTGGCAGGGATGTGGAGAAAAGGGAACTCTTGTGCACTGTTGGTGGGCATGAAAACTGGAGCAGCCACTATGGAAAATAGCATAGTGGTTCCTCAGAAAATTAAAAATAGAACTACCATATGATCCAGCAGTTTCACTGCAAGGTATTTGCCTGAAGGAAATGAAAAACCTAACTGGAGAAGATATATGCGCCTACATGTTTGTTTCATTGCAGCATTATTTACAATAGTCAAGACATGGTATTAACCTGAGTGTCTATCCATACACACACACAATGGAGTATTATTCAGCCACAAGAAAGGACATCTTGCCATTTGCAACAATATGGATGGCCCTTGAGGGCATTATGCTAAGTGAAATAAGTCAGACAGAGAGACAAGTACTGTATGATCTCACGTGTGGAGTCTTAAAAAAAAACAGACCTGAACTCATATAGACAAAGAACAGACTGATGTTTGCCAGAGGTTGGACAGGCAAAATGGGTGAAGGGGGTCAAAAGGCACAATCTTCCAGTTGTAAGTCATAGGGATGTAATGTGTAGCATGGTGACCATAGTTTATAATTCTGTATTGTATATTTGAAAGTTGCTACAAGAGAAGGTCTTAAAGTTCTCACCACAAGAAAAACAATTTGTACCTCTGTGGTGGTGGATGTTACCAAGACTCACTGTGGTGATCATTTTGCAACATATAGAAATATTGATTCATTATGCTGTATGCCTGAAACTAATGTCGTATGTCGATTATAGCTCAGTAACGACAACAAAAAGGAGCTGCAACTCCAGGCCTTTGAGAAAAAAATAGAGAATGATATGAGTCTGAGGAAGGGAAAACTGAGGTTTCAACTGAGCCATTCTGAGGAGAGAAACATAAAAATGAGAATGGAACCATTTTGTCTCAGTCTCTTAAAGGGCAGGACTAGCCATTTATAGGAAATAAATACGAGAATTTTGCCATGTTGAGGGTGGAAGGCAAACTACGAGGGGAAGGCGGGTGAAGCCAAGAAGCTCATTAAATACGGGAGAATTTCTCACTTACCTAAACCATTGAAATTTGTTCTTGAAGACAAAGGTACAGACCAGTGAACCCCCTTGGATCTCCTCTATACGGTTTTATGACTCTTACGGCCAACAGAACACAAGAGAATTTTTAGCAGAGGAATTGTAGATATGCAGCATCAGTCGTGTCCCATGATGTGTTAATAGATCCTATGGGAAAATTGGTTCTGTGGGCAAAACATTTTGGGAAGCACTAAGTTTATACAAGGTCTACAGGTGTCTTCAGGACAAGACTTCTTTGAACCCTCGATATGTTCACGTACCTTGTAATGCTCTCATCACAAGAGAACCAGAAGGATTTTACAAACTTAGTTAAATGAAGAACATTTCCCTACCTTTTTACACCTCACAGGACACTAGAGTCCTGGGGAACACAGTTTGGGAAATGCCCATGAAGTACAGCTATGTTCTTAAGCAAGGACGCACAGGCAGAGAGTCGGCAGGTTCCTCCTAATTAATAAGAAATCTCAACGTCTGGGATCAAACTTAGGAATTTCACACTACACTTAGGTAGTCTTTCCCTCCCCTGAATCACACAGGACTAGGGTTCTATGGGACGCCCTGCGTCTCTGGGTCATGCTGTTCTAGCCCAACTGTTTTTGCTTACCCAACACAACCTACAAATTCCCATCTTCCTTCCTTTGTTTAATTGCCTTTTCCCAGAGTTAGAGTGTCCTGCGCTGAGCGCTTGTTAGACACAAATAGAGCACAGAACTCGTGGCAGGAGAGGAAGAAGGAACTGGGGAAGCTTCCTGATTTACACCTGAAGCCTTGACAATGTTTCCCTGCACCGACTCTTCTGAACCTGCAGGTGTTATGTTTACACCTCTCTTATAACTCTTGCCATTATTTTGCTTTGTACAATAGTTATTTTAAATTTAATATTAATTGAGCACATATTCCATGCCAGGCACTGTGCTAAGTGATGCAGAGGACAAGAAAAGGGGTCTGTATTTAAGAGCAGTTAACATTCAGGTAAAAATGTGTTAGAAAGGTAGTAATTTTTTTTCCTCTTTTTGACAAATTGACAAATAATCGACAAAACTGTATGTTTTTCAGGCGTACAATATAAGATGTATACATTTTGATATGATCACCACAATGAACACATCTATCATACCACATAGCTACCTTTTTAAAAATTGAAATATATTGATTTACAGTGTTGTGTTAGTTTCAGCTGTACAGCAAAGTGATTCAGTTATATATATGTATATATATTCTTTTTCAGATTCTTTTCTCTTGTAGGTTGTTACAAGATATTGAATATAGTTCCCTGTGCTACATAGTAGGTCCTTGTCACTTAGTTATTTTATATATAGTAGTGTGTATCTGCTAATCCTAAACTCCTAATTTATCCGTGCCCCCTTCCCCTTCAGTAACCATAAGTTTTTTTCTATGTCTGTGAGTCTACTTCTATTTTGTAAATAAGTTTATTATTTTTAAAATTCCACATATAAATGACATAGTATGATATTTGCTTTTTCTGGTTGACTTCTTTCACTTAAAATGATAATCTCTAGGTCCATCCATGTTGCTGCAAGTGGCATTATTTCATTCTTTTTTATGGCTGGGTAGTATTCCATTGTGTGTATGTATGTGTGTGTGTGTGTGTGTGTGTGTGTATCTTCTTCATTCAGTCATTTGTCAGTGGACATTTAGGTTGCTCCCATGTCTTGGCTATTGTAAATAGTGCTGCTATGAACATTGGGGTGCATGTATCTTTTCAAATTAGAGTTTTCTCTAGATATATGCCCAGGAGCGGGATTGCTGGATCATAGGGTAACTCTATTTTCAGTTTTTTAAGGAACCTCCATACTGTTTTCCATAGTGGCTGCACCAATTTGCATTCCCACCAACAGTGTAAGAAGGTTCCTTTTTCCCCGTACCTTCTCCAGCATTTATTATTTGCAGACTTTTTGGAGATGGCCATTCTGACTGGTGTGAGTTGATACCTCATTGTAGTTTTGGTTTGTATTTCTCTAATAATTAGTGATGTTGAGCATCTTTTCATATGCTTATTGGCCATCTGTATTATCTTTTAAAAAAATGTGCACTTGCATGTCATTGCTGTGCAGGGGCCACACTGATTTTCCTATCATTCCAGTTTAGTGGTGTGCTGCTGAAAAGAGCACTTACTAGTCACTGATTTGTTACCTCAAGTCTCAAATCTCCTGACTTATGAGAAAATGTAACAATTGTCCATTAGTTTTAGACATGCAAGTATACAGATACACCCTCAAATGTTATCTTTTCCTTTGCTCCTCCCAGCCTCCAGTCCCATACAAGAAATGAAAGGCTCTTTCTTAATATACCTTCAAATTCATGTTTCTTTGTACGTAGAGATGTGACCGTGTCGAAGGTGCCCTGAACCAATTTTTAAATTGATTTTGAATGAGAGGTAGGAAATTAAATACTAATGTTGCCCAATATTATATTCTTTTTTTTCTTTACAATATTTTGGGCTTACCTTTTATATCTTAATCGTTTTCTTCTTCCACATTTATTTTTTCCACTTAAAGCTAAATAACACAAAATGAAACCAAAGTGGAAATATCTTTTTAAATGATCAGTATTACCCTTAGAATTTTGCTTTATGAAAATATTTTTAAAGCTAGTACTCATGTTGAAGTTTTAGCATTCATTAATACATGTATTTTGTGCAAAATTAGCAAACTCCACATTCCCGGTTTGGCTGTTATACACACAAATTAATGAATACACTTTAATGAATTTGGTTAATACGCAGCAGTTTAAGATCCATTTTGTATTATTAGCACAGAAATGTCCCGCATTGAATGCTGCTGAATCAGAATGCTGTGTTTGCCTGGGAAGGCTGTCACACACACACACTCACACACACACTTCACAATAATGTAAAGCTAAGATTTACATAATTATCATAATTCACTCATTAAGATATTAGCAAACTGTCGCATCCACAAAAGATTCTCCATGCATGGAATTTTCCATCTTTTGCCTGCACCCGAGCTATACACGCAGTGCCAGCGCCAGAGAGTGTAAACGGAAACCCTACTTCTGCATTTTATTAGCAAATTTTGCAAACTACAAACAGCTTGAGTGTTGTATAAATTTATGGTTGTACTTGCACATTTGTGATGGTGGTTTTCGGCATGGAAGTTTTATCTAAGAGCTTTTACTTGGAACTGCACAGAGCAATTCCAAAACCTCAAAACTAAAGGAAAATAAAATTGAAGTGCCTTTACAATTGAGTGATTTATACATTAAAGTATTTATTTTAAAACAAGATTAAAAATACTGCACTCCTAGAAACATTCTCTCCCGGTCGAAGCCACTCAGATGGAAAATTTCATCTATTTCAAACTGATTTTTTGCCTGAATGACTCTCACATATTTTCCTAAAACCTAGTCCATGTCAAATGATTTATGCTGCTTTAACAATGCTGTGCAAGTAGCCAGGAAGATTCAAGTGCTGAAGGGGTAGAAGGCAGTTGTCCAATTAGGTGTTTGACTGTATTTTAATTTTTTAATGCTTATATGTACTTACTCTTTTCTTAGCTTCTGATTTCCTACTCAGCAGTAGTTTCTTCTAGATGCTGATTTCTGCATATTTCTGTCTGAGGAACACTGAGCCAAATTTGAACCACAAAGTGCATTTTAGATCAAAATTCCACATAAGGATAAGGAGGGAAATCCATTTTCCTACAGTTTAAGAGCTAATAGAGGGAGCTCAGGTACGGTGTACAAAGGGCGCTCATATTTCCAATGTCCTTCCCACGGTACACCCCACCCTCCACAGTGTGGTACCCCACCCTCCGCAGTGCGGTACCCCACCCCCTGCAGTGCGGTACCCCTGATGCGGCCACACTGCCCCTAGCAATAGGGATGCTCTGCATCTCATCAGAGTTGACTGGTCTAAACAAAGCTACCTGGGTCCAATACACAGGGCCACTTTCCAGTTAGATAATTGATGCTTTCTCTTCAGATTTTTCTTTCTCTTAATTAAAAAAAAATATATTTTTGTGCTTCAACTATTTTTGCCATTGACTCACCATCCTCTGTGGTAACAGACACTGTTTTTGAAAACTGAGTTTTAAAGAAAACAAACAGCATGTAAAAATTTCTTAGGGAAACAACTGCCAGGTGGAAAAGTTAATGGGAGGCTGTTATTCTCTGAATGGGCTCATGTCAAGATCTTAAAGTTAAAAAGATTAAAGAATGTGGTATAACTTCCAATTTATGATCTCTGGTAGTATGTGAGAAAGCTACAAAAGTAAATCTAAACTTTGATATTTGGATTTTTTTTTGGCTATGGGAAAAAGATGCTAATGATAGCAATGGCTGTTGAGTTTTCTCTAGGGCTAGACCCCTAGCTATTTTGATTCTACTCAGCAAATCAGACCCACCATTATTTTTCTACATAGCAGTACCAAAACAAAACAAAACAAAACCCTGCAGTTTAGACTAGGTTCTTACTTTGGCCCATTCACACTCATGTAAAAATTCCTTAAGTGAAGGAGTTCGGAGCTTCCTGTGACAGCTCTGGGCCAGCCATAGAGAAGCGTGATGTGGCCAGTTAAGCCCATCCCCAAATGGCCATAAAACTGTCATCAGAAAATGGAAAAAGCATGAAGTCTCAAGCTTCTTTCTTTATAATGCCTCATTTGGAATAAACAAGTCATCAAGAAAAAGAATTCCTTTTTGCTGCTCTGACTCATGCATGCCATCCAGGGATTAGAAAGAGATAATCTGCTAACACTGCTAACCAAAGGCTGCTACGCCCCGTTACCTCAGGACTATTTTAACGTTCCCAAATTCCAAGATACTTGCTTAATTAAAATAAAAAATGAAATCATGATCCTCCCTAGAAAGTCATATTTGTCTCTTTCCAGCTGTTTGGTAACTTATTTTTAACTTTGTAAAGTCACTTGTTTGTAATTTAAACTGAAGTTTAGTTAGTGCACAAGTTGCTTACCTGTACGCTGGAGCTAATTTGTAATGAGAGACGAGAAAGATAACTGAGTACCACCAACTCTTGTGAGGAAAGAATTAACAGACCTCAGCCCCAGTTTTGGGAAATGTATGTTGTGTATACATCAGTCAGGGTACTGATGTAAATAATAGAAGGCATTTTTACTATTTTAGGCAGAAAGGGATGCTATACAGGGAGTTAGAACCTTAAACATTCATTGGAAGACTTAGAAGAAGAGCAGGCTCTCCACTGACCTCCAGGAATGACTCTGAGAACAATTTTGCAGAACCTAGCTTCCAGAGGGTTCCACTGAATCAGGAAGCCGCAGCGGTAACTGCCACCCCCAGGATCGCTGCAGATCTCTGATTTTAGCTGCTTTCCAGGGATCAGGAGGCACCACTGCAGTTATTAGCTCTAGAAAGTCACCACTTAAGCTGCAATCTACTGATGAGAAATTGCAGCCAGGACTCTTGACTTCAGGGCCATGCTGTGCCCACTAAATGCACAAGAGGAAACTGGGTGTCTCCTGTGTCCCTGCCTCTCCCTCCACTGAACTCAGTGAGTTCACACTGGTTTCTTTAGCTGCAAGGGAGTCTGGGAAATGTAGGTTTTGTTTTGTTTCAATTTTCTAGTTTTTTCAATCCAAGAAAGCATGCTAGCAGATCAGAACATCACTGAGATAGTCAGTTTATCAAGTCTAACCCCCAAACCCGTAAACTTTCTACTATGTTAAGCATGCATAAAATCCTTCATAATTTCTTTGCTTTTTTAAAATTGGTGCTATTCCTTCTTTTATCTTTTTTGGGATCTTACACACAGTTATTGTAAAGTCATTTTGAGATTGCTCTACCATTTCCATCTTGCCAGGAGTAAATCAGTCTCCTGATCTAACAGGCAGAATAATGTCCCCTTACAAAGGTGTTTACTTCTTAATCCTTGGATCCTATAAATATGTTGCATTACATGGAAAAGGGGAATTAAGGTTACAGATAAAACTGAGGTTGTTAATCCTGACTTTAAGACAGAGAGATTATCCTGGATTACCTTGGTGGGCCCGATGTAATCACAAGGGCCCTGAATGTGGAAAACGGATGCAGAAGAGGGACTCAGTGTGATGCAATGTGAGAAGAACCTGACCCACTGTTGCTGGCTTTGAAGATGGAGGGAGAAGCCGTGAGCAAAGGAACGCAGGCAGCCTCAAGAAGCTGGAAAGGGCAAGGAAATGGACTCTCCCCTAGAACCTGCAGTAAGGAATCAGCGTGTTAGAACCTGTTAGATTTGAACACATTGAGATCCTGTCATCTTCTGAACTACAAACTCATAATAAACTTGTGTTGCCCGAAGCCACTAAGTTTGTGGTAATTTGTTATAGCAGAAACAGGAAACTGATACGTCTGACACAGATCGTGGGCTTTTCTGAGAGCTGCTTTTTTGTCGTGAGCTTTGACGTGTCAGCTTGCAGGTGCATCTTGAGTGGGTCTCCCCCTCTCTGTCTACTCTCCGACCGGGTCTACCTGTCTGTGGACACTAGGAAGCTTCCTGGGTCCCCAGGTCTTAACCTGGTTATCCAGCGTCCATTTCCATGATGATACTGGCACTGTCCCAGAGCCAGCCACCAGACCAGTGGACGAGTGCTGCCAGTGCTGTTCCCTCTGCTTCTTTCTGCCACTGTCACAGTCAGTGAATGGCAACTAGGGCTTTCTCTGGCTCATTTCACATATTAAAACCCTGACCCAGCCCTTAGTCATCTGCAGAAAGGCCAGCTTTGGTCCCCAACTGTACATAGGATGCTCCTGTCCAGGTTACCCCACAGGAATCAAATCTTTACCCCCTGCCTGCTTCAGTGCTCAAAGCCCCATAGACTTCTGGCTAATGATGCGCTTTCTGCTTTGTAGTTCTGTTTCTGGTCTGTTAGGTTGGTTAGGTCATTTTTTAACATGACCATACTTTTACATTTATAATATATATTTAATATTTAATTTGTAAAATGCTTATGAAACGCTGGCTGCATATTTTGTTATTGCTGTGTTTGGAGCAGAGAGGAAAAATTCCAAGCGCCACCTTCATCACAAGACCACCGTATGTCGTACGCATGATTAACATTTCACAGAACGCCACGTCCCGGTTTTTCACCACGTTTTAGCTGAAGAGAAAATACAGTGAGGGGTTAGATATTTCCATTGCTCTCAGTGATTTGCTTTCTGTATTCTCAGGGATGTCACTTCCTCTAACAAATAATAGCCTCTTGGCAGAAGCTGGGCTGGTTGAAAATTATAAGAGAAAGTTTCATTGTATTGCACCTTCAGGTGGTGCTTCCAGAAATTCATCTTAAAACTTGCTATTTCAGGAAGTTGGCTCAGCTCCTCTGCTTTTTCTGTAGTCCATCAATTCCATAAATTGGCTAGGCGTTACTGGAGGATGACTGTTAGGGTCAGGAGAGGGGAGGAACAGAACGCCAGGTGTTACATTAAAAAAGGTGGCATAAGTCCCTGGTTTAGTCATGTACTTTAAGAGTGTGGAGAATAGCTGTTCGCAGTTAACACCACAAATGCTCATTAAACTGGTTTTCTGTTGGGAATGATTCCCCCAGAATGTCTCAGGCTATCAAGTAGCTGAAATTCTATCAGGATTATGATACCCACTGAGTTACAAGTTAGAAGAAATGATACTTGAAATAAAGGCTTTACAGGCAAATTAAAATAGTAATAATTTCAGTTAATGTAATGGTATCTTTTTTTTAAATCCCTTAATATCATTCAGCCAAAATTACATATTTGGAAAAAAAAATGAGCTACTAAAGAAGATTTCCTAATTGTGTGTAATATGCCTGAAGGCACATTGCAGATGTAATTCAGATGCCTGGACACAGAGGAAGATGGCTCTGATGATGACATTGTGCAATAGAACTACATTTTAGTCACGAGTAGTCATAATGTAAAATTACTTCCCAGGAAAAGGAAGCTGGGACGATGCCACAGCTTCCCACAGTAAGCTCTGTAACCCTGGCTGCACTCTGGAGATGACATAACTACGTGAGCAGCCTTCTCCGTCAGCCCCCAAACCTTGCAGATCCAATTTTGACATCTACCATCTCAGTACTTCACAAGCAATAGCGCTTGTTTCCCTGAGATTCAGTCGAGTCTCTTGCCTCCTTCGTTTAGTTTACGCCAGTGTGGTATCCTCTTCACCAGTTCGTGTTGGCTCACCCCTGTCTCATCTACAGACGAACATAACCCCAAGCCATTTCTTGAGGCGAAAGGAGAATTAGTTAAACCAAACACGAATCATCCTGTGTATAAGTAGGAGTAACTGAAGGGCCTTCTCTTTCCTTGTACCTTGCTGAGCTGTATGTTGTCTATCAATCTATCAGTTAAAGTATCTCCATTTACTATAGTCCAGTGGCCACAGGCTCTTGCATAGAATTTCGAAAAGATTCACATGGGATCTTGATAAATGACTCAGAATCAAAACTTAAGGACACTGTATACTGATTTGTGGTCTAACTCAGGTGAGTAAATCTGGGATTTTTTTTTAATGCTCAGGCAGATTTCGTAGACCAGACTGGCAAAGGCTCATACAAAAGTAAGTTTCTTGGTGTTAACCCCTTCTCTCCTCAAATCCCATGGTTTCTTTCCTTGCCTTTGCGGGCTCAGGGGTCAGATGCCATCACCTCTGACATGCTGATTTTAGAATTCCTGAGATAAAGGCTCAAAATCCATCTGGGCCACACTGTCGTGAGCTCTGCTTTCTTACCGGCCTCCGAGCTCACCATGGTGCCTTCTCCTTCGACGAGTTTAATTCCCTGTCCAGCCTCCCATCTTCTCCTTACACTGGGTAAGTGCATTCCACTGGGGTGGCTGGGACAGTGGAAGCTTCTGGGGAAGCCTGAGCTCCCAAATAGGCTTCTTGCCTGGTGAGTCTGGGTTCACAGTCCAGTCTCCCTGCGTTCTGTTTACGCCTATCTCCCCAAGCCCTCAGGGCCAGCTTCATGATCGCTTTCCAGTTACGTCTCGGCACTAGCAAAGCTCAGCTGTGGACTCTGGCCCACTATTTGGCCAGGGTGGTCACTGGCTTGGGCCTCATACATCCAAGGGGGAGCCCGGAGCTGGGAGAGCAAAAAGGAACAAACAGTTGTCTCTCTGGCCTCGGTCAAGTCTCTCCGACTATTTCCAGACACTTGGAGAGGCGCTCAGTGTTCAGGATCAGCTCCGGGCTCAGTTCTTTCCAGAAGACAGAGGAAGATGAAGACCCATTCCCAGCTTCAGGCTGGGCTTTGTAAGAAGGCCTCCACCTCACTGCAAAGGCTGGGCGAGGAACCTGCAGAACAGGCAAGGCCCTCGCTTTTGTTTGACTCCTAGAAGGGCCCAGTGAATAATGGCTGAGAACTAGCTAAGAGGAGGCGACAGCTGGCACCCGCAGGCGTAACCAACACCAGATACTGTACAAGGATCAAGCTGTGGGTTTTTAGATGACACTGTCATACACAGAGCAAGGCCAAGAACTAGGCTAAGCTGGGATGGTACCGAGTACCTGCTGACCTCTTACCATTTCTTGATACCAGAGAGCTGCCTTCTGGGGTCTAGCTCAGCAGTAGAGTGCATGCTTAGCAAGCATGAGGTCCTGGGTTCAAGCCCCAGTACCTCCACTAAAAAACAAAAACAAAAACAGAGATCTGCCTTTCTGTCTTTACTTTCCGTGTGAAACAAAGATGACAGATATAATCCTTTCTCCCCTCATGAGAGAAAGGGTCTGTGCAGATATCTGTTTAATCAGTTTAACTGCTTGCTCGTCACGCTGTACGTGTGTAGCCTTCCATGCGCGATGGGGAAGGAAATGGAGAGACAGGCAGTGTCCTGGAAGAGTCCTGCTCTCAGTAGCTATGATCGGTCACACGTGAGCCAGTGCCCCTTCCTTTGCACTTTGTTCCTCTGCAAAGACGGGTGACAGTAAGAATACTGTGCTGACTTCCTGATTTTGTGGGGAGGAGCAGGTCGGAGAAGGGATGTGTCAAGCTCTCGAAAAAGAAGTTTACAAACGTGTTTAAAAAATACCTAGTGAGTGGCAGACTGCGTGCCAAGCCCCGTGCTAGGCCCTGGAGATCAGAGGTGAAGAAGACAGCCACCTGCCTCCTAGAGACCAACACTCCCAGCCGTTGAGAGGTGAAGTCACTGGCCCCGCAGGACATAACATTATTATGAGTATGACCCTCTGTAGCGACTTTAGTGTAGTGTCCATATTGCTGCAGGGTTACTTATTTTCGAGTCATGGCCCATTGTTTTTGTCCTTCCACCTCTACCTAATTTTTCCCTTGTATCTTCTTGCAAAACTGGAGGTAGTGCTTGGGGACCAGACGGGACAGTTGGTGCTGGGAGATATGTCAGTGAGCAGGGAAAGCGTGCCGGCAGAAGGGACCTCTAGCTGAGACCCGAAGGCTGAGCTGGATTTGATCAGGCCAAAGAGGGTTGGAAGTGATCGAGGAAGAAGCCAGGCTGAGAGGAAACAGCATGTGCAAAAGCCCAGGGATGGGAGAGAACACGGACAGTTGGAGAAATGTGAGTGATAAAGGGTGACTGGGATAAAGAATCCAGTAGATGGAAAGGAAAGACGTGGAGATGATGAACACTCTCAGGTATCTGGATGACAGGCAGATGGAGGGGAGATGAGCAGCTAACTAGCTCTAGGGGGCAGAACCAGGATCAAAGGGTAGAAATTCCAATGAAAAGGACATTGACTAAAAGTTAAATTACAGTAATGATTTCCACTCATATATTCCTTACCATATGTCAGACACTGTGTTAAGGGTTTTACATCCATTATCTTGTTGGCTCCTCAGAACAACCCTATGAGGTAAATGCCATGAGGAAACAGAGACAGAGAGGTTAAACGAACTAGCTCAGGCTCGCACAGTAAGGACAGGACAGAGCCGGGGTTCCAAAGCTGGTGCTCTTAGTCACCACCCTCAAGGTGCTTCCTTGTGAGAATTACTTGTAACAGTGCAAATGCGCATCTGTGAAAGCTTCCCATCACTGCAGGTGTTTGAGCATTTGGCTGGGATACTGCAGAGAATCCAGGCATCAAGGAGAAAACAGTAGCTTTCTGAGGGTCTTCCCATTGTGAGATTCAGGGATTCAGTGGTGTATCAACAGCTGGAAATGTAAACCAGCCCTCAAAGTCAACCACCCTCTGCATGCGGGGCCGCTTCGTTGTCTTGTGTGTAACGGGCCCTCGCGGGGTACCTTTAAAGGGGATGTTCCGCGTCTCCCTCACGGCAGGAGAGAGGGGTCTGGTGAGCACTGCAAGGGAGGCAGAGTGAAAAGGACCGAATTAGGGCAGCTCAACCCTCCAGTGAAGACATGCATCTTTCACAGACATCTGCTTTAGCTAATGCTGGCCCTGGGCAGTATGAAATTATGTATTCAGCCCTTAAACTATCACAGATTCATGTTTCAAGAACATAACCGTGAGAAAATACTGCACCAGTAGCAGAAACAAAACAGCCTCGCTCACTTTGCATTAAACAATTTTTTGGTGGATTTCTATAGTCATTCTTCATTTTCTTTCAAATTAAAGGGCGTTGTGGGAGACCAAATAGGTTAGAATGCATAAAAATGTTTTGTGTGTATTGACTTATTGAAAAAAAAAAGAATAAAAATTGCCTCTTTTGCTCATCATTCAGTGGAGGATATCCAAATAACAACAATAAATTACACAACGAATTCGGGAATCTTAGAGGCAGAGAGAACTTAGAGGGCACTTCGACGCATTTTCTAGAACGTGGGAACTGCCTGTTATTTATAATGAAGTGCTCCACTGAAGCGTTAAATTGTGATCTTCTCGATACGTACCCTGTGTAGCCCAACTCCTATCCGTCCCAGCATTTTCTTAACACAGGAAGAGTCTTAGACTATCACAGTGTGAAGACTTTACTTGTGAATCTTAAAGAGAGACAGAAAGACAGGGGTTGGTGGGGGAGACAGAGAGATGCTGGGGAGAGATGAGGGCGGAGGACCCTCTTTTATCATCCACCCTGACAGATTTAGAGGTGAGCAGTCAGAAAGTAGCATTCAGAGTTTACCAAGACGTGTGCTTCCCAGAAATCCCAATAAAATAAAACACTGAGTCATCAACACAAGTGTCCTTTGCAAAGGCAGCCCAAGGTCCTCGAACACTGATGGAAGGTACTCTCCCTAGTGCTAACGGGCACAGGGGTTGATCTCAGGCAGAACTCAGAGCTGATTCTCCTCTACCTTCAGTTGAGCAAGATATTTTCATTCCCTCTCCCCTTCCTCACCCTCCAAACACATAACAGCTTTCACGTCCCTTAAGTACTCGCTCAATTAAAACCCCGCATTCCAGACGCTTTCTGGTTCTTTCCTTTCTTTCATGAAGGGAAAAGCTCCTCTCTCACATAGGTATCCACAATATGCGCAGAGCATTTACTCTTAAAAGGTTGTGATAAACCGAATTTTTGAAAATAACATTCAGTATCATTACTTTTGCAACAGTCCTTTCCTATTTTACTCCTTCCATAAATATTTACCTAAATTTTTGGATCATTCTTGTTTAAAGAAAGATACACCAGTAGCCTTATATAAAAGAATCTTTCTGGCAACTTGAAAATGCAGTTATTTATAATAAACGGATAGCAAGGATTTTACAATAAGGGCCGCATACACACAAAGGATCTCAACTGGTATAATCATGTCAAGGAGCAGGCAGGTGGGCAGGCGGGCAGGCGACTTTTCTTAAATAGAATTCAACCCACCGGCACCAGCCATGGTCCAAATAAGGGAACGGCTGTGGGCCAGGGCCTCGAAGACAGAGCTGTTCGGGGACAGTTTCGGCGGTGGTGAACTGCGGGCACCTCTGCTCATCTCCTCTCTGGTCTAACGCGCACGCGAGAAGCGTTGATCTTTGCCAGCTGGCGTGAAACACAACCTGTAGGAGAAGATGAATTAAACTCAGCAGAAGCACGCTTGCTCCCGGGGCTGCTGAGGAGGCAGGAAGGAGTTTGGTGTGGGGCTCAGCAGGACCCACGATGTCTGAGGTGGGCAGGTGGAATGATGCTGGGCTGCGCCCAGAGGCCATCGGAGGCTGGGACTTCGGGCCTGAACCCCAGGCATGTCCAGCAGCAGTGTCTCCTACCAGCCAGGACTTCTGGACACCTTGATGCCTCTGTGCCTGGGAAGAAGTGGCAGGAGGAGGTGGAGAAACCAATCAAGGCTCTTTCGACAATGGCATTTCTTTGGAAGGTCTTCCACTGGTTTGCGTGGCTGAACATGGCTCTACAGTATCACGCATGTCAAGCTGTCCAAACTCACACTTTATCAAGCACTTTATTCCTCCAAGTCAGCACACAATCTGAGATCTGTAAAACAGTCTGCCAATATTTTGTTTCCTTTTCTCTCCCCTAAAGCCATTTTTTTTTAGGTTGCATATTCGGGCATGTGCGTTAAAACTGAAGGCATCTGTCAAAAATGTTTCGTTTAGCATGGTCTTTGTGTGTGTCTTTTCATGGCCCGGGAACTGTTTTATTTTCCTTTACTGTTTGTCTTCTCCCTTCATCTGGCAAAGACCAAGCATCCCATCCACCTCCAGTGATTTAGAACAGAGAGGAAATTAATATCGGGGCTTTGTTTAACAGCGGCACTACATCTGCCATTAGACAACTTTTACTTCCTCTCTGAGTAGCAGGGAAACTGTCTTTCCTCAACCGAAATGTCAAATGAACACAGTCCTTAAATAAGAACACGAATTTGACCTTTACCGGATGTCTTTATTCCTTAACATTCTTCAAAGATACACACTTGAAAAAGTGAAGGCTTACGGATACCCAGCATGGATGCTTTATCGTCTGTCGTTTCCAAGTGGCCAGCGGCTTTCTTCTGTGACCAGAACGACGATTTCCCACATTGTAGCGCATAATTATGTATTCACCTAGGAGAGCAGAGGAAATAATTTTTTAAGCTAAAAACACAGAATGGGTTGTTTCTACCACGAACTCCCCACAAAAGCAGGAATCTTACTTCATAAGTAGAACCAGACCCCCACTCCATTCTCTGCCCAGCAGAAAAATTACATGGCTTTTAGCTTTAATGGCCTTTTAGGCTTGTCGCCAAAAGAAGTTCCAAAAAAACTTTTCTGGTCCCAATTTGCCCTCTCAGCCCAGTTCTTTTGTAAGCAGGGAGGAGAGACGCTGGAGAGAGTCCAAAGCCCGGCCCTGAGAAACGCAGCCCGAGGCCAGAGAACCACGCCACACGATCGGGAGAGAGGAAAAGGAGCCCCTCAACTGCAGTGAGTCAGGCTGACGCGGAGCGGGTTTCGGGGGGTGGGCACAGCCCCCCGATCTGGACTGAGCCCGCGGCAGGCGCACAGGATGACAAGGATCCTCCATCATCACTGTGCTGTGTTCTCATCTGTTTCTGTCTTCAGTGAACAAACACGGCTTTTTGTTTCTTCTTTAAAGACTGGGGTTTTTACTTGAACGTCACTCCCCAGTCCTGAGCTCTTCCTGATTATGAAGCAGAGAGCTTCTCTGACTCTTCAGGGCATCTCCAGGCTGCAGGGATTTCAGGAGAAGAAACTGAGTATTCGAGCCAAAGCCGCAGGGGAGTTTGAGAGTAGCATCCATCCCTGCCATGTTAGCCGTCATCCTCTCCGTGAGCTGCACTTCCTCACGCTGAAGATAACGGTCACTAACTGTCATAGCGGCCGCCGCTATGCCATATTATAAAATATTACGCAGCATTTTTGCATCGCACACAGGCTTTACCCGCCGCAGCCCTGGCATTCCGTCCTGTTCTCTCTTCTCCTCCTCCCATTCAACACCTGTCTACGTGCTCCCGAGGCACCAGGAGAGACTCAAGGTTGAAGTCTGCTCAGCCCCTGCCCTCAAAGAACTTAAGAGTTGCCCAGAGAGATGAGAGGGTGGCACGAAGGACAGAAGTGGCCACGACGATCTGCCCGGAGCCGTGAGGGCCGGCAGGGAGGAACCCGAAAGCAGCAGTTCTGCCAAGGAGGGGAGCTTGCTTCTGCTGTGGTGATCAGACACGGCTCCGAGGAGGGGCCTGCCCCCGAGGAGGCCTTGAAGGCTCCCCGGCTTGAGACCCGCAGAGGCTGAGGGCGGGCACTCCAAGTGGAGCAGGGGATCCTGGAGAACCGTTTCCTCCCCACTTCCTCCGGCCAAGTGGGCACCTGAGGGGCTGGTGGGGTGCTCCAGGCCCTTGCCTCCCCTGCCGCAGCTGGCCAGGTTAAAAAACTGTTTTTAAAGCTGACACAAAAATGAACAGAAGTAAAACAAAAGCTTAAAATGGCCTGGATTGGAGGAACTTTAAAAAATATACCTAAATATGAAAATGAGTATGTGTATGTATATGCATGACGGGGACATTGTGCTGCACACCAGAAACTGACATATTGCAACTGACTGTAGATATGTACATATAAAACAAAAAGGGGTGCCCTGTGGTTTCAATGAATAATTTGCCTGGGTTCTAAATCGTGCCTGGATGCACTCTGAGCCCTGCCCCGGAGGTGCTGGAATGCTCTGTGTGTCCGAGGGATTCTGGACTCAGGGAAGACCAGAGCTCTGCCCTGGAAGCCCCTGGAGATGGAGCTTGTGAGACTGTTGTCGAAATCAGAGATGATTCCTGAGAATCAGAAAGCTGTGAATGCTGTGACAAACTTACACCCCGGGTTTCATATGAACAAATCCGAACCTGTGACTGGAATGTTCTCACAGTTATTTAAGTTGCCAGAGTGTGGCGAGTTTTCCTTCTAACCATTTCGTTCTTGTTGAAATGTAAGGAAAAGGAAGCTGAGAGATGGCATCCTGAATACGGGTCAGAGAGCCAAGAATGTAACAGTCCATCACAGGCACGTCCAAACCTTTCAAATGGAAGACAACACAGTTAAATCATTTTTATTACAGGCATAAAATAAAAATTAGTATAAAATATTAAATGTTTATGAGCACAGGCTCTGCTTTTAACAATTTCCAATTTAGATGGGATGGTGTAGCAATTAATTTCTCTCATAATCACTCTCCTTGATACATTAAGTTCCCTAAGTTTCACCTTCAGTCGTTTAATGGCAAAAGACAATGGTGTCTGTAGCCATATTTAAAATATAAGAAACTCTTCCCCCAGCGGCCTTTCCCTTCTCCGCTCCCCCGTCTCTGAATGCTGGACCAGGAGACTGCAGGAAGGTCAAATCCCTGGAGGGGCAGCGGTGGGCAGAGGGTGCCATTCCATTTCCTGGCACAGATGGGAGCTACACCCTGGAATCTCTCTCTTCAACCCAACTTAAGAAAGGGTGGCTTGAGGAGAGGCAATGTGTCCCTGTATGAATAATTAATGAAGTAACATATTTTTCCAGGGAGACAGTTTTATTCCTTTGGTATATCTGCATTATTTCTCAGTACATCGTACGTACTCATTCTGCGCAAACTTCATAGTTTTTAATACTCATAGTTTCATTTTATTAAAGATTTTAAAATATACATACAAAGGATCATATTATACACATATTTCTGAATCTTGCTTTTTGAACTCAACAAACCTTCATGGAAATCCCCCCAAAACAACTGGTATAACTTTAAGTCATTTAAAAATGCTGTGTAATATTTTATAATGTGGCTGTGCCATAATTTATTCATTCTCTTCCTGACAGGGCTTAATTTAATTTCCTCCTTGTATTTTATGCTTTTGCTAAATAATATACAAATAAATATCCTCTTATGTGTGTATATCCTTATGTCCTTCTGCTTTTATTTCTGTGGATTAGATTCCCAGGAATGGGATAGACATTTCCAGATAGCGGCTAAAAGAAGGGTTGTAACACTTTATAATGTGTGCATATTCTTTAGTGCTCATCCCTAGCAATATTAAGAATTTTGAGTTACTTAAGCTTTTCTCTAGTCCAGTGGCTGCAAAGTGATTCATTCAGCAAACACTTAGTGAACACCTTCTCTGTACTGGGTACTGTTGTTGGCAGCCGTATACAGCTGTGAACGAAGCAGGTCAAGTCCCTGTGCCCATGGGAATTCCGTTCTCGAGAGGCAAACGGACAAAAACATGTGGATACCTGGTGCGTCAGAGAGGATCTGAAGGGAAGGGGACAGGAGTGATGGAGGCAGTGGCACAGACAGCGCTATTTATGACAGGGTGCTCAGGAAGAACATCTCAGAGGCAGCATCTGAGCAGAGACTTGAAGAAAGTGTGGAACTGGGTCATGGGAAGAGGGGGCCGCTGGTGGAGGCTCTCAGGCTGGTGCATGACTGGCGCGGCTTGCTGGACGGACAGCAAGCGGCCGGTGTGGCTGGCAGGGGTCTCCGCCGCTCTATGCCTCGGAACTCCTTGGAAGCCCCCTGCAGAAGCGGTGCCACGGAAACGCACTGGGATGGCACCACCAGGTGTCCAGCACACTGCTGGCTGCCGCATACAGCAGGAGCACACTGAAGGCACACTGGAACAGGAAGAAAGACCCCATCTGCCCCAGTTTCCCTCCTGAGCCTCTACTGGCAAAACTGGCACAAAAATACATTACAAACATTTTTTCCAAAAATACCATGTGTCTTTTTGACTTTGTATAGAGCTCAGTTTGTCATCCCAGAGTTTAAAAACTGTATCTAGTCATATATATATGTCATAAATATCATACATACATAAATATCATATATATGTAATTAATTTAAAATCTATAACTTCTAGTTGCCAGTCATGGTTAAGAAAGTCCTTCCAGTCCCTGGATGGTATGCATACACCTCTAGATTTTCTTGAAATGTTTAGAATTTCTTTTTTTTTTTTTTTTTTGCTTTCAAATCTTTAGTCCATCTAGATTATATTTTTTAATGTGATGTAAATAAGGATCCAATTACATTTTCTTTCAGACATCCATTATACTGACACTATTTATTAAATAATCCATCTTTTCCCCACTGAAATGAAACCTTGTCTATCATATTTTTGTATTTGCTGGGATCTGATTTTGGATTCTCTGTTTGGTTCCATTGATCTCTTGGTCTCTTTCTGAGCCCACACTGACTTGACTGCAGAGCTTAGATCACGACCCATTATTTTGTAAGGCAAGTGTATTCACTGTTCTTTTCCATAACTTGCTTAGCTATTCTGGGGGCACTTATCCTTCCATATGAGCTTTAGTATCATTCCATCCCATTTGGAAACAACTCATTGAGATTTTAATTAGAATTAGATTACTTTTGTATATTAATTTAGGGGAATTGACTTTTCACGATATTAAGTCTTCCAATCCAAAAAGAGTATTTGTTCAGATCTTGTTTTATATCATTCAATAAGAGTCTTTGCTTTTCTCCTTTTAAAGACTGCACTTTTTTGTTAAATCCAATTTCTAAGTATCTGTGGCTCTTGTTATTACCATTGTGAATGAGATGTCTTTTCCCGTTTCTGCTTCTAGGTGCTTGTGGTTGTGTCCTGGCCAGAAACACATGGTATATTGAAGTGGGATACTAAAAAAATTTAAAAAGAAAGTATAAATGTGTAACAGGGTGGGTGTAAGTAAGGGAAGTCAGTGAGTGGAGAGGCAGGCCAGGGTGAGCCGAAGGGGCAGCAAAGGGTGGGCAGGAGCTGTTTACACAGCATGGAGGGGAAGCCACAGCTGCAGGAGAGGAGAGCTGGAGGGGAGTCTTCGCGGAGGAGCCAGCAGCCGGCCAGCCGAAAGGAAGGTGCCCTGTCTCTCCCTCCTCCCGCCCTCCCACCTCCTGCCAGTGGTTCCTATTGGCTGAACCCAGCTGGAAGCCAGGGGGCGAGAAAATCGATGCAGGTGAGCAGAGCCAGGCAAGAAGGGAGGGCAGTGACTCAGGAAGGCAAATGGTGAGTATCCAGCACAACACGCAAATCCAGAATAGAGGAAAGCTGTTGAATTCTGTGCCTTCGTCTTGTATTAGGCCTCCTTACATGTTAACTTATTAATTCTGATAACTTAAAAAAAAATCAGATCCTTCTGGGTTTTCTGGGTATACAGTTGCATCATTATTAAAAACAAGTAAGTCTATCTCTTCTTTTGCAGTGTTTGTATTGTCAATTATACAATTATATATACATCTCAATTTTTTCATTTTCCTCTTGTGTTAGTTACCCAGGGTTGCCGTAGAAAAGTATTATCAACCACGTAGCTCAAATAGCAGGAATGTATTGTCTCACAGCTCTGGGAGCTGGAAGTCCGAGACCAAAGTGTCATCAGGGCTGGATCCCTCTGAGGCTGTGGGGGAGAATCTGTTTTGTGTCCCCCCAGCTCCTGGTGGTTTACTGACAGTCTCTGGTGTTCCTTGGCATGCAGAAGCATCACCCCAGTGTCTGCCTTCATGTGCACAGGGCACTCTCCCTGTGTGCACGTGGCTGTGTCCAAACTTGCCCTTTTTAATTGGTCATCTTGGAGGAAGGCCTAGTTTTAATGACCTCGATCTAATTAACTTGATCATCTGCAAAGAGCCTCTTGCCAAATTAGGTTACACTCACAGGAACTGGGGGTTAGGACTTCAGCATTTTTTTCAGCAGGGACACAATTCAACCCACAACACTTGTATTGCTTTTGCTAAAACCTTTAAGATGACACTTAATAATTATTAACAGCAATGGCAGACATTATTATCTCACTTCTAATTTAATTGAAATTATTTAAAGTTTTCCTCTTATGGAATATACTGGTTGTTGATTTTTGTTAAATGGTCTTTATTAATAATTGAGTAAATAATAGTTTAATAAATAAGTAATAATATAGTTGTTAAATTATTTCCTTCTCTTTCCCTTTTACTTAAAAATTGTGCTAGAAATAAAATTACCACTACATTTTATCAATTGCCTTTCTAACATTTGTTGATTTGATCACATGATTTTACTCCTTTAATTGATTGATATAATGGATTGTTGTTGATAATTGTAGAGCTGTTGAATCTTTCTTGCCTTCTGATATGAAACCCTTTGTGATAAAAATAGATTATTCTTTTGATACATAGATATATTCTAAAAAATTTTATTTATAATTTTTACATTGATTTTCATAAGTTAAATCAAACTATAATTGTCCTTTTTGACAATTTTTTTGGTCAGGTTTTGGTATTAAAGGTATGCAAATTTCACAAGTTTCATTGGGAAGACTTCTTTATCTCCGGCTTAGAATAGCTTACATAATGTTGGCTTTATTTATCTGATCTTTAAAAGTTAGATAAAATGCAGCTGTGAACCCACCTTGTTTTATATATTTCTTAATGACACATCTTTAAGCAACTCTACAATTTCTTCTGTGGTAATTGGTCCATTCAAGGTTTCCACTTTTTATTGTGTCAATTAAGGTAATGTATACTTAATTTGTTTTTTTCTCTACATTTTCAAAGTATTTGCCATAATATTACATGTAATATTTCCTATTTTTTCTAAGTTATTTTTCATCTGTGATTCAATCTCTTTTCTCATTTTTATGCTGTATACTTTTGCTCTCTTGCTATATTTTTCTTAATCAAACTTGAAAGGAATTTATCTTTTTTTTTTTTAGTGTTCTTTCCAAAAAAATAGCTTTTGGATTAATTTATCCTTCTACTGTCTTTGTTGCTACAGTTTTCTACTTCATTAATTTTGTCTTTTAAATTAATAAATTCCCACTTTCTGACTTTTTAAATTTATTTTATAGTTCCTTTTCTAATTTCTGGTTTCCTTCTTTTCATTATTTTAATCTTTTATTTTTTTATTTTATTATTGTTTTCTTATTTTTCATTTTTGATAACTAACTAATTAAATCTACAGTTTTTTTTTTAAAGCTTTTCAATGTGTACCATAGTTTTTTTTAGAATAAAGTGTTCTCTTCATTATTTGCTAAGTGTTTTGCTATTTCCCTTTAATTTTGTACTTGATCTGAAGGTCAGCTAGGACTATGGTTCTTAACTTAAAAGATTTTTGGCCAATGTTTAATTACTTATTTATAATTTTTTTGAATTTGGTATAATAATATGGCCTTTAAATATCTACTTTTTGATCCTCTATGTCCACACTTACTTTTGATTTTTCATTATTGTTTCCTGTTTTTTCTTTAAAAATTTTTCTTATTTAGTCAAGTTGCTGTTCATTTCCTTTTCCCCAAGCTAATGTGGAATTTTAACTAAAGATTTCTATTCAATTAATGATTATTAGACTTTCCCCAAAACTCTTAAACAGAAACATATTTTTAAATTATTATTTTAATCGAGATTCTAAGTGCTTCCCCCACCAGGATGCACTGTTTCCCTTTTCTTCTGCGCTATCCCAGTCAGGTGAAGCCATTTTCAAGATGTTCCTGGCTATTCTGGAAATTTTATTTTGGTGAATTTTAGTGTTGATTTATAAAATTGAAAAATTAACAAACAAAACTAAAAAAGCAATTGGGATTGTGATAGACACTGCGTTAAGCAAATTTTTAGGAGCAGTGGCATTTTTTTACAACATTGACTTTCCTGATCCGAAAATAGAATCTCTTTCTATTCACGTGTGATGTGACATCCTTCAGAAAAGCTTTGTCAGTTTTTTTATACTGAAGTTATGCATGTATCAGACTTATTTCCCCAATTTTGTACTTTTAATTGCTATTGTGAATGGATCTCTGTTTTCATTATATTTCCTAGCTGGTTATCATTGTAATAAAGGAAAGCATTTTGTATATTCATCTTGTCTCTATTAGAAAATCACCAGCATACTAAATTTTAATGTTCCACGTAGTGTAGAATAATGGTACTTAGAGAAGGTATTCTGGTTTTATTCTTAACTTCAGTCCAAATATCTTTATTTAAATATGAATTTTTATATTCTAATATATATTCTATATCATTTTATTTTATTTTGTCTTACTTTATTTTTTTCATGGTAAAACGAAAACAAGTTTATTTAGAGAGAGACACATTCCACAGACAGACTGCGGTCGGTCTCACTCAGAAGGGAAAACTTGACTTAGGAGATGCGTGTTCTGTAGGCAGAATGCGGGCCATCTCCAAAGGTGAGCGGGAGAGAGACCGAGAGGTGCGGGGGTACTTAGTTTAAAGTAAAAGCAGATACACACTCCATCGACAGAGTGCGGGCCATCTCAGAAGGCAAGAGAGAGAGAGAACGCAAGGCGCGGAGTTGTTAGGTTTTATGGGCTTGGTAATTTTATATCATTTAAAAAGTTTTATTTTATAGGTATTTCTAAGAGTTGTTTCTTTTTATTCAAATCCAGAATAAATCTGAAATTTTGTAGGCTGTCGTGATGTCTCCTGAGATGCTTACTAAATTTTTTCTTAACCTTTCAATGCAGTGATTTACATTAATAGATTTCTTAAGAATCTTTGCGTTCTTAATCTATTTTATACCCCACTGTAGTCGATTTACTAATATTTTCTTCTGGATTTTTGCATTTTTGCTTAAAAGTAAATGGCCTCTAGTTTTTCTTTCTTGAGCTGCCTTTGTCTGATTTTGATATCAAGGATATGTTAATCATTTAAAAGATGTCTGAAAGACACTCCAAATGTATTTCTGCAAAAAATACGAACTGTATCTTAATTCTATTGAAAAGTGTCTATCACTCTAATCAGGTCTTGAAAGGAAGGGATTCCATGGCTCAGCAGGTCTGGGAAGTGTACCCTCTCTTGGAGATTCGTAATACATCATGCGCAAAGGCTCTGAAAATTCCTGTTGGGAAGAAGCTTATTTCTTCAACCTAGCCTTTACCAAACTAATCTCAGCACAGAACACTTATTTTTTAAGTTCATCTATTAAACCATCCTACAGGAGATCTTTAAAGAGATACCAGTTTTAGAAATGCCATTTTAAACACAAAGATGTTTCTTAAAAATTATTGATAATAGGAAGATTAGGAAACAACCTAAACAACAGGGGAATGTGTAGGTAAATTTTAGTAGAATGGGACATTACGTGGTCACAGACTGCTGTGTGCAAAGATTTTATAAAGGCATGAGAATGCATTCATGTTGCATGCGTGCATTGCATGAAAATGCAATAATGTTAAGTGAAAAATCAGGATAAAAATATACGATGTGATCACATGTACATTAAACACAAAGAAATGGAAACAGAGAAAGTGATTAGGAATAAATTCACCAAGATTCAGACAGTCATCTCGGATGGTGGTTGTTTCGTACACTTGTTTCAGTGTTCTTTTTTCTGTTTCTATAAGCACGTGTTGTTTCCATATTTGGGGGAAAATGGTAATACCAAAGTAGGAGAAGCCTTCCTTTTTTACCCAAAGGGAGCATGGAGGTGGGAGTCTGCTGGTGGAGGGATGAATGTCAGGAGAAGGTGTTGGGTGCCAGGGCCTCTGCCTAATGTTCTTTCTTGCCTCCTGCCTTTGCAAGGGCTTCCTGGGGCTGGCCACGTCCCTGGTGTGGACGTTAAGTGTGAGCAGCCTCTCCTACACACCAGTGCCAGGTTCTAACTTAGCAGGATGGGCTCCTGAGCACATATTCCACCCTGCCCCTACTCCCTTTCCATCCCATATTTGCACTAACTACATTAAGACTCTCTCTCGCATTTGACCACAACTTCTCCAAGGCTGAGGACAGGGGCTGATGGACCTCTGAGTCAGTTAGCACAGTTCTGGCAATTAGCACAGGGCTGTATGAAGGACACAAATGAGCACTTGTTTGTTCGTATTCTAAAATAATGTAAGTGGTGTCATTCTCTTTAGATGCCCCCCCACCCCCAGCTCCCAAAATCAACCCTGCTCAGCACAGAGGAGTCCAGAAGGAAGCAGAAGGATTCTGTAGCTCCAGGAAGAAGTGTTAGAGGCACGATGCACTCTGCTGGGTCACTGTGGACACTTCTGACTCTCTCCCTCTAAATCCAGTTTCTCCATTCTTGGACCTAGGATTCCCCCACCCCTGAAGTAGAAATTTTCTGTTCTACATTATGGAGTTCTAATTGATTCACATGACTATCCCTCAATTTCAGAGTAGCAGTGAAATTTTGTATATTGGGCAATTACCCAGTAAGGGCTTTTTTTCATGACAGAGAGAATTTTTCATCACAGAGAGAACTGGGATATCTAGTAACAGCTCCCACTCTTGATATATTTATTAATGGGATTCTGATTCTGACTAATTACGCAAAGGTTTACATAATTCTTGACCTCTTCTAACAGAGAATGTGTACTATGCAATTTTTGAAGGCTAAAGACACAGGATCTCCTATAAATTCTGGGCCACACACGTAAAAGATCAAGAGCTAATTTTTCAAGGAGCACTCTCTCTCTCCTGCCTTCAAAATTCACGTGTGCAATCCAGAATCTATTCAGCCACCACCTGACTTTGTATTATTTTGATCCTCTCTGTCAGATTAAGACAAAGCTTCGTTTTCCTGAGATTTTGACATAGTTTTGACAAGCGATGACCCCTTAATACCAAGAATGGCACCATCATAATGGCTTTCGTGGACTGAGCTCTTCCTCTGGGCCACACACCAGGCCAGGGCTCATCCTCAGAACCCACGGCCCTCCCACCGAGTGGCGGGTTCTGCTGTTGCAGGTGAGCAAGCCGAGGCTCAGGGAGGTCCAGTCACCACCTCGGACGGTGCAGCTAGTGAGTATGCACGAGGTCAGGGGCTCAGGCACAGGTCGAACTTTCTCCATAGCCAGACCATTTGTTTGTAATGGCTGTGTGGGAAAAATGGAACTGACACATGAGATAGGCAGTACTCATGCAGTATGGTCATAATAGAAAGAAACTCCAATTGTCTAACCCCTGAGCAGCACCAGGCACTATACTTGGCATTCATGAGAGATGAATTCATTCCATTCACAATGACCCTAGGAGGCAGGGACCATTACTGTCTCCAGTTTACAGGGGGAGCAATGCAATGGTAGTTTAGGCCACTTGCCCAAGGCCATGCCTCTGGCAGGAGCAGGGCAGGGCTCTGACCCCAAGGAGTCTGGCTCTAGGTCTGGGGAAGAAGCTGCTACTCCTTCCTGCATGAGAGCAACAGGAGCCCTAGGACTCTCTTCTTGGCTGTTGGTCCCCTCTGTTAAAACAGATTAATCCAACACTTGCACTGCCATCCTCAGCTTAAAGAGATTTTTGGATTATCTTTGGAAATTGGCAAGACATGTCTGTCCTGGGCTAGTCAAGATATTCCAGCCTCTTTGCAACTGAATGTGTATCTTCAAGCACCCTTCGGGGAGGCAGGAAGCAGTGGGAAAAATCTGGCTATGGATTCGGTATTTGTTAAATCTGCATGTCACTTTGGTATAAACTGAGTTTTGGACTGACTTCTTGGTTTAATCAAACATCTATGTGTGTGTGTGTGTGTGTGTGTGTGTGTGTGTGTGTGTGTGTGTGCATGCGTACGCGCGTGTGTGTGTGTGTGTGTGTGTGTGTGTGTGAGAAAAAGCAGCTTCCTTCAGATTTTTTTAATCCAGATGCTAATAAGATGGTAGGGAGGAAAAAGAAAGTTCTGCACTTCACATTTTGGGGCACCAGCTGCCTTAGACCATATTAGTGACTCTTGTGAAGTGCTCTTTTCCCAGGAGATTATCATCATCAGAAGACCACCTCAAATTAACATTTTCCAAGAGCTTCCTATCCTCTTTGTATTTATTATTTGGCTTCAAATTACCTCAGTCAATAAAACTACCATTGTTGGTTCGCACCTTTCAGAAAATTTGTGTGCATTAAACACTTTGGCAATATTTATTTATTCTGCCATCTGTCTCACTATCTACACATTCTCAACAGTCTGGCCCAGAAAGCGCCCAAAATCACCTGAGCATCATAAAATTGTCCATGGCTGTGAGAGTAACGCGTGGAGAACACAGCTGCTGTCCTGCTGCCTGGTTTAATGAGGTTCTGAAAGTATGTGGACAAGGATGCTTTCCCTTGGTTACTATGGCAACAGGACGGGCGCTCAGAGCAGGTGGCAGCAGCACTGAAATCAAGATGAATCAGCTGATGGCTCGTCACCTGGGAGGAGGCAGTGACCAAGCCGAGGCGGCTCCAGTTTGCATATAGTCTCACCCTCCTGTTCCTTCCTTCAGACAAACTCCAGGACAGGGACCCAAACTCCACCCCGACTGTATTCTGAACATGTTGTGTTGCCATATAAGCTTTGTGAGTCTAAGAGGACTTGCACTTTGAGAATTTCAAAGTTAGAAATGCCTAGAATACTTCTGTTCTTTCAGATCCTAATTAATTGGTGATCTGTTGTTTTAGCTGAAAAGAAATAGTCACACAGCCACCCCGCACTTCCCTTCCTCCAACACGGGTTTAGTTGATTTCATTCAAAGTCAGGCTCACCTCCAGAGGAAACTTTCTGTTTGAGTGAATAGAATAGGATATCCGGTGCTTCTGGCTAAACTCACCATTTTTAGGGTCAAAGGCTCTTTGCACAAAGCTGGTTTTCATCCTAAATTATGTTGTTACCAGTGAAGCAGCACAACCCATGAACTTTAGTGGCAGCTCCGTGAGTCACTAAAGTTTATAAAGGGCTCATTACATCACTTGTAAAGAACAGAAAATTGAATATAAAATAATTCTCTACAATTCATTCTATATTTGTGGAATAGTTTTCAAGTGGGAAGGTATGAATTCAGTTCGGCTAACTGAACTGAAGTATTATTGGAGAACTAAGAAAAGGCTTGAACACCGTTCTTCAGAAAGTTCCAATTTGGCACCAGAAACTCGAAGCAGAGTAACCTTTGGTAAACACAGATCTCTTCCGATTTTTGCAAAGAGAAGGAATCTTTAACTTCTTGGCTTCATCTTCTTAAGATTTTTCTCCCTTTTTGTACAGGGTCAAATAGAATTCATTAGCCAATTAGCTCAGAGAAAATAAGGCAGCGTATATGCTATATCATGTAGAAAAAGAGCAAAGTGTTCAATTTTTCTGCTTTTTGGCTGAACTGACAGATATTCTTTGTTCTCTAAGAATGTGATGATTTAGGCTAAAATTCTGCTTCCTGAATAATTCAGATAATTGCCTCAACCCCACACTTTGCTGGAGCTGGAGAGACTTGACTTCAAAAGGCAGGTGATTAAATTAAAATCACGTTTTGATGACCCTATTTTAAGCCATTTTTGAAAGAAAAAAGATAGGTATTTACTGCTTAATTAAACATTTCTATGTATTTTGAAAACATAGATGAACCACATAGATGCTGAACAGATTAGTCTAACGTTAAGTGGTGAGCAGTGAAAAAGCTCTTTTGAAATGGAGTGGAGGGTGTGTTGGATACACTAGACTTTGTTCCGGAAGAACCATCCAATCAGATGTTTTTTGTCAGGCAGATGTTACAGTTTAGATGTTGGAGGAGACAGAGCTTTCATCCTGGCCCTTAGAAGTTGCGAGCACAAAGTGGTGCTTGTTACGCGGCTCTGTAGCTGCCAGTCTGTGGCATGTCATTCAGTGCCGTTGTCCCGAGGAGTCTGAGGGCTAGAGCCACACCAAGCATTTCTTGGGTATTACTGGCATAGGGGCATCTAACCTGCACATGAAGGGAAATGCAAAAGATGTAATTGAAAGAAGTGGAGATGCTGTCAGACTTGCCTCCTGTGGTAGCCGAGAGCTCCACTTTGGCATCACGAGTGATTGTGTTCTCACCCTGTGGACACTCGCAAGCCCCTGAGTCATGCTCCTAACTCAGAACTGTGATTTGAGCACCGGAGTAGTTTGCCAGGTGGGTGGGTGATTCGGCCTGCGCCATCTGCACACCTTGTCCCGAGCGACCCAAGTGCAGGGTTTACTGCCTGAGGTGGACACGCACAGCTGTAGCCGCAGAGCAGAACGGAGCCAGGGAGGGCTGAAGCAACGGCTCCTATCTGTCCGCCGTGCCCACCGGCACAGGGCCCACCTAGGATGGACCCAACTCTGTGCCAACTCCCTGCCGGGCCCTGGGCTGCTCCTGAGTGCTGTCACACCCTGGGCAGGTGGGAGGCTGGACCTGGTGGCATCTAACCTCAGCTAGGCCTCAGCACTGCCCCTGAAGCCCACAGCCCTTTGGGGGTACGACTCTCTCTGCAACTCTCAGTGAAGCCCACTTTGAATCTTGGCCCCTTCCTCAAATGTCTGCCCAACTCTTCCAAGGGGGCCCCACCTCTCAGCAGGTGACCTTGTCCCCCAGTTGCTGGAGAAAACAGAAACCCTTGGGCAGGGATATGACCAGCCCTACAAAGCAACCTGCCTTCACCCATCCTCTCCTCATTCTCTCCTGTTCTAATAATAACATCAACAATAGATAATGCTTATACACCGCTTACCAGGAAGTCTCTGCATGTGTTACTTTACTTAATCTTCATGAGACCCTTAGGATGTAGGCGCTAGGCACATCCCCATGTTACAGACAAAGAAACTGAGGTACAGAGAGGCTAGGACACTTCAGAACCAGCAGGTGACCACCTTTTAACCACTATGCTAAGATGCAGCTCAGCTTCTGTCTC
The DNA here is from genome assembly GCF_048773025.1 of Camelus bactrianus. Taxonomy (NCBI): domain Eukaryota; kingdom Metazoa; phylum Chordata; class Mammalia; order Artiodactyla; family Camelidae; genus Camelus; species Camelus bactrianus. The sequence goes on along the minus strand of NC_133549.1, from coordinate 22,215,928 downwards.
AGGCCAAGTCCTCCCACAGGCTCTGGGCCCTATTCCATTCCACCTTCTGCGGGACTCACTCCAAGGGCTATTTCTACCTCCTCCTGGATCCTCAGCCCCTCCTTTTCCTCTTGGCCCCTTCCCATCGGCAGTTACATACACTCAAGCCCCCATCCCTCAACCTATCTTTTTAAATCCTGGATCCCTCTTCTGTCTGTTGTCTTCTCTTAGCTCCTCCCTGCCCACTCCACATTCACTCACTCACTCACTCATTTTCTCTGTCCTCCTCTTCACAACGACCAACCTTCATACAAAAGTCATCAGTGCTCGTGGCTCCATTTCCTCACCTCCACTTACTCAGCCCATGACAAACTGGCTTGTGCTCCTGTCACCCTATAGAAATGTCCCTCAGGTTGCCAGTGACCTCCATTGGGTTATTTCAGTCTTTTTCTTGGCACATAATTGGTTTTAATTGTGTAAAATAAATGAAGAAATGGATATACAAACAGAGAAATACATAAAATCTTATAAGAAAACCTTGGCTGACTTCTCCCCACTTTGTTCCCCATCCTTCTAACCTTCTAACTTCTGGAGATTCCCCCAAATCAGCACATCCCCATAGCACAGTTTCTCAACCTGAGCTCCTGGGACCACCTGCACAGGAACTGCATGCCCTCCCCTGCCCCCCAAGACCTGCTGAGTAAGATTCTCTGGGTGGGGTCCGGTACGTGCACTGTGAACGGACTCTGGCGGTGGGGCTCAGGCACGTGAGCTTTGAAGGACGGATGCTCCCCCCACATCTGCCCTTCTGTTAATCTTTATGACTCAGTGCTCTCCTTATAAACAAAAGGTTTAAAACCATAAGAAGCGATTGTGCCTTTGGAAACATTCACAGATACAAAGGAAAAATAAGCGTTATCTCTGGCATGCAGTAATGCCCGTGGAATTTCAGCAGCCCTTGCCGTTTGCTTACGACATTTACCCTTTCCAACAAGGGTGTTACTAAAGGCTGCCGCCACCGAACAAGAGCAGGAGCCATCAGGGCTCAGACTGCGCTCTGATCAGCTTCCGCCTGGGAGCTGACATCTTGGAGACTGATAATCTATTTTCTCTGCTCCCACTTTTTGGAACAAGAAAGTCTTAGTTAGAAGGTAGAATTGCTTCCCAGACAAATGCAGATCAGGGAGTACTTTCCCCTTATGTGAAAATGCTCAGTGTTTCCCGTTCCGCGTGATTAATAACTCTGCCCTTCCTGCTTGTCTGTAGACTTGCCGTTTACACCGCACGGTGTGTGCTTTAGCGCGTTTGACTCCAACGACAATACAGAGAAGTGGGCAGGGACTTCGATGCACCAGCCCTTACCCAGACTCCTGACAGCTGCCTGCTCTGCTCCCAGCCCCAGCCTGGGTGCCATGGGAACAGGGAAGAGGGTCTGACTTGGACTCTGCTGCTCTAGGTAACTTGCAGGCTAACGGAGGAGACAAGCCACGGATACAGCATCTGATACAACCTCGAGGGAATTCATTGCCATGCATTTTCCCACCTGTGAACTGTTGGGTCCTGCCCTTGGGTCTCCCCTAGCTCTGCCACGTACAACTTGGAGATGTTGGATAGTTTATTTAAACTCCATGAGTGTCCACTTCTTCATCTGCAGAATAGGTGTAGTAAGATTACCCACCTGAGAACCTGCAAGAGTTTCTAGGAAGCTTAAATGAGAGAAAGAATTTCAAGCGTTTAACACCATGCCTGACCTGTAATAAACATTCAGGCCCCACTGATGACTATTGCTTGTTCAGAATCTTGTCATAATCCTCAGGTGCCAGCTCGGGGAAGTGTATACCCAGAGGATGCAGGACTCCTGGGTTGCTGGGGGCACCAAGTGACTTCAGGCAGAGGGGAAGCCAGGCATCCTCTGTGTTCTGCTCAGTTCCAGTTTACAGCCCCAGTTCCCTGGCACCTCTGCCCGAGGGCAGGGAGCTGATGGCTTGTGAGTGGGCACAGTGCCATCCTAAGAGACGGGAATGAGAGCAGGCAGCCAGGGGAACATGTAAGTGTCCTGCCGTGTTTGTTAAACAAACCATTCCCAGCCGGGGAGCACTAAAACAGCTGTCAGTCCTGGTCTCACGAAGCCTGGTGACAGGAGACGTGCAGCCATTAATCCAGTTCTAGGAAGAATTACCTTTCAAACTTTTTTTTTTGTAAAAAAGAAACAGTATAGTAAACGCACCAAATACAGAGAAGTTGATTTATGCCTCATCCATCAAACTGAAATAAATGTTATTCCATGGAAACGAGACCAACACTTTGAGACTGGAGGTAGTAAATTCATTTGCTGAGCCCTGACTGAGGGGTACTCACATTTGTCACTTTCCCCTCTCGTCTGAAGGTGACACCCTGCACCCTGCCACCAGCAGCACGAGTTCTTTTAGTGGCTTTTCGTCCCCATTAGTGATAATGGGCTGTGTCTGGCCAGGCACACACTCCCTTCTTGAGCCCAGCAGGGCCTGGCCACAGCTGGTAGCCCCTTGGGGTGACATTTTGGACCACAAATAGACCAAACCTCAGCCTTTGGCACCTCAGGATGTTTTAGGTGGGTGTTGGGCCTGGAGAGAACAGACAACTGCTGGATGCAACAGGCAGGGAGAAGCAGGTGAAAGGACTCAGAAGGCAGGGGCTCCTCCACCACGTATCAATCACGGACCTTAGAGCCTCAGTCTCTACATCTGCGAAATGGGGATGCAAATGCCTGCTCTGCCTACTTCCCAAGAATGTGAAACCACACAAAACGAAGGCCTTGTTCCTGTGTGAGATATAATCATAATGGAAGCAAACATGTATTCTCTCTGTATTATTCTTTTAAAAAGACTTCCACATCTAGTATATATTTTATTTTTTAACAGCTTTGGAAGGGTTTAATAAATATTATTTTTTCCATTTCACAAAGTAGAAAACTGAGGTGCATTGAGTTTGACTCGCCAGGGTCATCGAGTGGAGCCCAGGCCTCCTGTTCTCACTGGACCGCACTGTCCCCAAGTGGCACAAGGATGCTGGGCTTGGGCACCTTCTTTCCATGACCTCGCTTTTATGCTCCTGTAGGTCAGTTCCAGCCGGGACTCAGGGAGCTGGGGCTCCAGGTGTATGACTGAAGGTTTCTCACCTGGAGAAGCCCCTAGGAGCCTGCCCCTCATCTCCTCCGTCCACAGAGGACTGCCCTCGGAGGACTGGCTTGGTCAGAGAGACTCGGACTGGCGGCACAGCACCTGGCTTGGAAAGGCCAGTGCCCTGCTGGAAAGAGGGCAGACCTGTCAGGCAGGTGGAGTTGGGTTTTAGTCTCTCCACTTACCGGATGGGTAAGTCTCTGAGTCTCAGTTTCCTCAAAAACTGGGGACAGTACCTCATGCCACGTGCGGTTGTTGGAGGATTAAAGAACATTCAGTGTGCGAAGTACCAGACCCAGTGTCCAGCTCAGGGCCGGGGGACAGCGCTCTCTTCCTTCTTTTCTCCTGTCCTTCTCATCTCTCCCTTCTTTCCTTTCTTTCACGTTTTCTTCCTTCCCTAGGGGTCTTGGAACTACCTCAGATACGAACCAGACGTATCGTGAACTTGGGGAATTCTTGAGCAGATACATTCATGCTCATGTTCAGCAGATACTCCGAGGCCACACTGATGGTCAAGCAGATTAAATGAAAAGGGGGAACCACATTGGCCTCTGAGGACAGAGACAAGCAAGATGCAGCTGGCTGTTCCTATAACTCAACTCATGTCGTTCAAGTATTTCTTAACTGGTACAGCGCTCCTCACCTGCTGGGCAGCAAAACGGCCTCAGAAGCCCTGGAAGTTGCTCCAGCTTTTCCGAGATAACGGAGTATACCCTGAGTAAATCCTGAGGCCCCACGTGGTCCACTCTCGGGTAGTGTCATGTCAGAAACTCTCAGGCAACCACAAACGAGTACAAACAACTCCAATCCCCGCTGGAGGAACATCAGAGGAAATCCAAACTGTAGTATCTAGAAACACTTCTGAAAACTCCTTTATTCTTCCTTCCTTTTTTTCTCCAGTTCTCACACAGTCCCTGCATGGGGCTCTCAGACTGTAAACACTTCACTCTCAAAATTCTGCTTCCAGGTGTCCCAGAAGTCTCAACCCATGTGGCTCTTAAGTCTCTGGGAAGAGGAAAGTTCTCACCACTCCAGCCTGTGTGTCTCTATCCTGTCTTAGAAGTCTGGGAGTGCAGGACAGGGGAAGGCAGGACGCTCCGGAAGGACAGAAGAGGAAGAGAAGGGGAGCTGGGACCTGGGAGAGGTGGCAGAGTTGTGGCAGGTGATAGACTGGGAGCATCACACAAGGATATCCTGTTTCTATTGCACATGCCCGTGCCATGCACATGCCTGTGGACCAGCAAATCTCCCCAGTGCGAGTAGAGACAAGACCAGATGAACTGGTGCCCCCAAACTTTTTCTAGCGTGTCCATGTGGGGAAAGGCAGGCAAGGATTCTGTGTGCATAAAGGCGCTGTGGTGAGATCCCCAGGACTGTGTAGACAGATCAGAATTCTTTCTCTTTTTGGGGGGGGGAGTAACTAAGTTTATTTATTTTTAAATGGAGGTACTGGGGATTGAACCCAGGACCTTGTGTGTGCTGGGCAGGCACTCTACCACTGAGCTGCACCCTCCTCCCTCCTTTTCTCTTTTTTGAATAGAGATGCTGGGTGATGTTTAAACTACTTGTGTAACTAGGAATAAATTTTGTAAATTTCCCTAAGACTCACTCGGTTTCCAACCCAACGGAAGACATTTTCCTAGCTCCCTAATGTAATAAAGTCAAGTCAAACCTCATCACATTTCGGCTGTAACGAAGCCTTTCCTCTGCTGGGTGACTAGTAATTTCGCCTGTTCCTTCTACGCCTTGTGCTCGGTACTCACTGCTGCTCCCGACAGCTGCCTTCAGCTTGCTCCTGCTGCCTTGTCCCGTTGTTCTTCATACTTTCCGGGCTCAGATTCAAGAAGGCTGGCTCATGAATTCCCCTGCATCTTCATTTACCTTAATAGTCAATGAGCCTAGGTATGAGCAGCCCTTTCTGAAAGGCCAGTACCTGGATATTTTTAGAATGGGATTCTTTTAAGGAATGTAGCCTTTTTGATACTAAATATGCCACAGAAGTAACACAGTGTACTCTGTGTGTGTGTGTGTGTGTGTGTGTGTGTGTGTGTATAAATAAGCTAGAAGACCAAGCCGGGAGATCTGGCCCTTTAAGCTCACAAATTGTTGTATTATTACCATTGCTCTATTAATAACATCTTCCGTTGCCATGGCACTTTGTTTTAAAGTATATGACCTGCATCACCTCACTTGGTTTCCTCAAAACCCTTCAGGTCTTTCTGCTGACATTCTCTTTTGCAGAAGTTAAAATGTTTAAGGTGGTCAGGCATCTCAGGAGGAAGGCTGGCTCTACCTCATGGTCTAGGCAGATGTGCCCCCAAAAGTTTCAGGTACGCTGCAGACTTTTCCTGCCAGAAGGGACTATTGTGAGCTCTGGCTCTGCCACCTACCAGCCCGGCCATTGGTGTGGCCCCAAACCATCATCTGGTCCCTCTGTCTATTTCCTCCCTGAGAATTGAGGGGTTTGAACTGGATCCTTAGAGCCAGAAGTGAACTTCAAGCTCACTTGTCTGAAGCTAGAGAGGTCGTATGATTTGCCTAAGATCACACTGAGGGACCAGACCCCCGGCTTCCTGGTTCCCACTGGCCTGGGCATCTTCACCGCCTAAACACATGGTAGGTGCCTTTCCAAAGGAGCTCGCAGTTACACCTCTGGAGATGCAAACACCCCGGTTCTAACCACTTCAGCGTCTGGGAGGCCAAGCTTTCTAAAAACAAGGCACTTTCATTTTAAGGGCTGACTCTGGAAAGTGTTTCTTATCCTCTCCTGCCCCCAACCTGCTGAATGGTTTCTATTTTCCCACTTCTCCCCACTCCAGTCTGCAACCCAGAGGCTCCACGTGCTTGGTCAGGTCCTCGCTGCTCCCTCCCATGCCCCTGGGATTCAGAAGTGCCCCGCCACTCGAATTTCTTAAGACAGCCGAACCTTTGTCTGACAACGTGCTGCTTCCTCTGAGAACGTCTCTGCTCGCCCGTCTTCACCCAGCCATCACCAACTCAGCTCAGCATCACTTCTCCAGGAAGCCTTTCTGACCACCCTCATCCACCCCACCCACGTGGTCCAGGAGAGGAGCCCCTCCTTTGCTGCCTCCTCCTGTGTGTGGGCCCTGTGCCGGGCAGGTGGATGCAAAGATGAGCAAGACGTGGTCCCTGCCTTCGGGGAGCAATGACGTGGGGGAGACAGGACGGTGCTGGGCTCACCTTCCTTCTCCTGCAAGTCACACTGTCTACATGTCTATCTCCCCCACAGTGCACCCCTGGAGTCCTGGGAGGGGATCTCAGCCCCATCCGTGCCCCTACCCCGGCCACAGGTCCAGGCGTTTGTAGTCCTCTGCCCTCAGTGGATGCGTGGTCAACTGAATGAATGAACAAGCGGACTCAGGCGTGAGGTACGTGCAGATGTGTAAGGCGCAGCACAAACCTGATGCTACTGACTGTTGTCTAAGAGGCTGATAGTCTGTCAGGCATGCATGCTGATGGGGAAATTCTTAATTCAGAGTTCCCCGAGCAAACACTCTGATGGACAAACAGAACGGTCTCCTTCCCAAGAGATTCCTGCTGAAACACTCACTTCCTGCAAACGTGCACTTTTCTTGCAAACTGGAGTCATGGGTTAGGTTCCTCCAGGACAAGAATTAGGGTGAATGATTTATGAAAGGAGCACTCCTGGCGACCCAGGCGGGAGTGGGGCAATTCTGGGAACAACCCCAGTGCCAGCCTGATCCCACAAGGATTTATGGAGCACAAGTTACACTTGTGATGGCTTATTTTACGTGTCCACTTGACTGGGCTAAGGGAGCCCCGATAGCTGGTGAAACACGATTTCTGGGCGTCTGTGAGGCTGTCTCCAGAAGAGGCTCATGTCTGAATTGGCAGACTGAATAAGAAGAGCGCTTGCCTCCCCCTCTAGTGCTGGTGGGCATCATCCAATCCGTTCAGGACCCAAATAAAACAAAGAGGTGGAGGAAGGGCAAAGTCCTCTGCATGAGCTGGGACATCCCCCTTCTCCTGCCCTTGCACACCGGTGGCCCTGGTTCTTGGGCCGTCAGACCTGGAGCAGAACTTACACCGTCAGCTCCCCTGGTTCTCAGGCCTTTGAACTCAGACTGAGTTACACCACCAGCTGTCCTGATTCTCTAACTTGCAAACAGCAAACTGTGGGACTTCTCAGTCTCCATAATCACGTGAGCCCATTTCTGTGATAAATTTCCTCATGTCTGTATCTGTATCTGTGTCTGTGTCTGTATCTAGCTATCCTATTGGTTCTGTTTCTCTAGAACATAAAACGTCTCAAAGCTGAGCTTGGGGAAACACGACCCCAGGAGCCGGCAGACAGGCCTGTACAGGAGGCTGGGCCAGCAGAGGCAAAGTCCAGGAGGCTGGGGGTCTGGGAGGACCTGGGAGCTCACAATAGTCCCTTCTGGCAGGAAGCTACACCTTGTGGGAACAAGATTGTTTGAAAGTCCTGGAGTTGGGGACCCCTTGTTTCTATCTTTATTTCAGAGTCTGTGTTTAACTGACAAATGCTGACAGCCCCACTCAGCAGTCCTAGAGCAAACACCCTGTGCGTGTCCTCCAATCACACCCTCTGGCTGGATGGCGGAGGCTGATGCCATGCGCATGGGCTGATCCCAAACACAGGCTCCCGGATCCCGTGGGCCCCCTGGTCCACTGCTACGAGGGATCCTGCCTGTGCCCTCAGGTCCTCTGCTAAGGACTCCATCATACTGTGCCGAGGGTGGGCAGGGGTTAATCCAACAAGACAGAAGAAGGTCTTCCTGAAGATCAAAGCATGTCTCTGAGATATCTGGTAAACTGCCAGAGACTACGACTGAGAAGGTGGCCACGGAAGCCCTGAGGGCTGAGTGTGCAGAGATCAGAGCTCTCTTTCCTTCCTGGCTTGAGTTTATTTCTAGAAAACATCACTTTAAAAAATCATTCAAAGTTATATTCGTGGATGCCGTGGCCAAAATATTTTAGTAGGACAGAGCGTTATCGCCCCCCTCCCCGCTGTCTCTAGTTCTTAGGAATTAAAGCATTTTTCTCCAGAAAAATGAAGGCTAATGTGAGAGAGAAGTGCTTGGGGAATTATACCACTTAACTAATTTCATAAGTGTTTACAGCAAACACAGCCTCAGTGGAAACTTTGGAGGGAAAGAGGAAGCTTTTCAAAGCCTTTATAAAACGTAGCAGCACCCCTCTGACACCGGGGAGAAGGTGAGGATCACAAATGAAAGAACATCTCAAAATTCAAAAGGAGGAAAGGATAGCTGGAGGAGGGCAGGGGAGGGGAGGCAGCGAACACAGGAAAAAAGGCATCATTCCCACTTTGCTGATTACAGAGCTCAACCAAATCCTCCCACGCCGGAAAGAACAAAGTCCGCGTTTCCAGCAACCCCGGAGCAGAAGAAGGGGATATTGGCGGAATCTCTTCTTATTAAGGAGCAATTAAGTTATTAGGAGATTTCAGAGAAGTTCCAAGGAAAACAGAGCTATTTTTTAATGTTACAGAATTACCTCTGAGCCCTTCACAACATCACAAGACACAACACTGTTGTGTTACTTGTTATTTTTTGGCTGTTATGTTCGCTCATTCACTCAACAAATATTTATCAAGCAACTTCTACGTACCTCATTTATCAAGCGACTTCTACGTACTGGCCATGGAAAACCATTTCAAGGAGCCACCAAAACCCTGTAGAAGAAAGAGTCCAATCTGGAATTAGAGAATCTAGACTCAAGTCTCCACTTTGCTGAGTGCATCCTTTTTCATATAGATTTAAAACTCCAGGGTCTCAGGGTTCTCATCTGTAAAATAACACTCTGACAGTGCTTCTCAGAGCAAGTGGAGTGGCACTGTAAACCACAAAGACCTTTACAAGGTGAGCTGTCATTATTTCTGAGCACCGTCATTGAGGTTCCCTGGCAGGATGGGGCAGCACCCTGGTCTTCCAGAAAAGTCCCAGGTTCCACCTGCTTTCGCAGCCCCTTTTCACTGTTACAGGTGTGCCAGTTTGGAGAATAAATGATACAATCCCCTCCTGGTAGGATCATCTGCGCAAGAGGAAAGTGTGAGAGGAGGCCCAGGGCTCCGAGCTGACTATCCTGTCGCAGGAACTTTCCATATCTCAGTAGCCTGCTGGTGGTGGCTCCTCTCGGCCTGACAATACCTGCTCCTTTTGACGTTGCAGCCAGCTCAGGTGTGAGAATTCAGTGTGCTCACAGAAATGAGTACTTGGCTGCACACTCACAAGAGAGGTTTCTCAAAAAGAAAAAAGAAAAAAAGAGGGAAAAAAAGTCATTTGTGGAACACCCATTATGAATGCAGAATCTGGGCATAAGGAAATGTTTTCCCACACAAAGACATTCTTGAGTTTATAAACCAAAACATTATATTTCAAGGCAACAGTGCTGCTGGCCTCTTCAATAGGCACAAAGCACTGGCTGAGTCTGGCAGCGGCTGAAACCCAGGAGACTGGGGGCTCCCCAGGTGGAATTAGGCAGCTGAGCTGTGGTCAGGTGGGAGACACTGCTGAGGCTCGGGCTTGGATTTCAACTCTCAGCTCTCCTGCCCTTGGCTGTGTTTCTCAGTCTCACCTGCTTCAATGTCCTGACTTGGGGAGCGGGTACAACTGCCCCTACCCCTCAAGTGCTGTTTTGAGGGTTAGGAGGGCTGGTGCGTGTGGAGCATTTACACTGCCCCTGACACGCGGGACATTGTCCATTGGTTGTAGAAAGGCTTGTCATTCTCAGTTCTGCTGCTCCCAACAGAGTGGTCTGCAGAGGTCAATGGGCATTTTCATGGGTAACAAATAAATGGCAGGAGTTAAGAGCCAGCCCCTGCTATACATTCTCTCTTTTGGCCTTGATTCCAAATGCTCCAGAGTATGGTCCAGAACAAAGACTTTCAAATGTGGCCAATGAGTTTGGATGCTACCTGCATCAGTTAGCCATTGCCACAATAATGACTTGTAACAAACTACCCCAAGCCTCGGTGGCTTAGGACAGCAACGATTCATCCTCACTGACATGTAGGTGAGCTGGTGTCGACTGGTCCCGGCTGAGCTCTGCTTCAGACTGCCCTGGTTGGGGGCATTTTGGAGGTAGTTCTGCAAGGACACATCTCCCCTCCTCCTCCTGCAGCCAGGGGCCTATCCAGAGGCTGCTCTTCTGATGACAATGGCAGGCGCTAGAGGGCTAGTGGGAACACCCTCCAGGTCTCCCAGGGTCTAGGCTCAAAGCCAGTCATTGCCACTTCTGCGCACATGTCACTGACCAGAGCAAGTCACATGACCAGGCCCAAAGTCGACTCTCTCCCCAAAGGGCCATGGCAGGGATGTGGTGGGAGAGGGGTACAGAACTGGGGCCAATTCACAACATCTCATCTTTTGCAGAAGAGGATGGAGCAAACAAATTCTGAGCACCACTGTGGGTTGGGACTTGTTTCAGCTTCATGAAACCCTATAAAGTAGGTAATTTCTCTCTGTTTTATAGATGAAGACACTGAGGGCTGAGACTGAATCAATCAGCTCTTGCTCTGACCAAGCCCTCCCAGACTTAGCGTCTGGGCACCGCCATGTATCTAGTTCACAATCCTGCAGCAGCCTGGGCTGGGCTAGATGGATACTTTTGAGCTGATCTCAGCTGGAACAGCCACGCATCCATGGTCAGCTGGCAGGTCAGCTGGGGGCCGGCCAGTCTGCAGTGGCCTCACCCACTGTGTGATGGTTGGCTGGCCATCGGCTGGCAATAGGGGTGCCTGGCCCATGAGTCCCTCTCCTCACCCAGCACACTAGCCAGGGTTTGTTTACATGTGGACATCCTAGTTCCAAAGGCAGAAAGGGAGCTGTCCCAGAGTGCAGGCACTTTTTCCGCATTCGCAGGCTTGTTTGCTAATGTCCCAGTAGCCAAAGCAAGAGTTAAGGCCAGCCCAGAGCCAGCATGGGAGGGGGCGACCCACAGGGGCAGGGAGAGGAAGTCAGGTAACAGGTTGCCACTGTGGTAATCTCCCACAAGTACCTTGCTCGGGGCACACAATAAATGCACGGCAGACTTCCTTCTTCGGTGCTTTGGGCTGACAAGCATGTGGTAAGCCCGGCCTGCAAGTCTTCTGTGTCCCTGATGTGTTCCAGACATGCATCACTTCCCAGCAGGCCACGTAAACTGCCTGGTCCTCACTGGACTCATAACACAGCCCAAGAGCCTCTTGTCACAGGAGTTAAATTAAAAATGAACCAATAAATGTACTTACGTGACCTTTGGAAAAAAACAATGTGAATGTCTTAGAGGCAAAATTTACTTTCAGAAAAAGAAAACTTGCATATATGATTCTAGATTAATTCTCAACAAGCACTTTTATAAACGGAGGCAGGGGGCTCTACAGGTCTCTGCCCTCACCCCCAGCAGGGCGCTAACGTGTCAGCCTACTGCTGGGCCTGGTTTCCAAAGGAGCGCCTAGGGTTGGCTGAAGGCGCCCAGGTCTTAGCATGTGAGCTTTTACTATGTAAATAGGCTCAGATGCACTCACCCATTTTGCATCAGATATCTGGAAAAGGACAAAATCATTTTTCCAAATTGGAGGGGAAGGGGAGTGGGGAAATGTGTTCAGTGTTATTGCAATTAGTCACGCTTTGGAATATCCTGGGGAAAGTCTACTCTCGAGTTATTATTGACATAGTGAAGTGGAGGAGGTTAAAAAGAAGTCTGCAGGCACCATTAATTAACCTCTCCATTATTTTTACTTCCCCATGCATTTTTCTGACAGATGGGAGATCACGGGGTCAAACCCTGTTAGAGCTGCAGGCCTCCCGGCATTTACTGAGGCCAAGCCTCCTGCTTTCCAGAGACAGAAGGAACTGTGGGCACCCTTCACAATCACGGTGGGCTATCTGGCGAGCTCAGACCCTGGTCCGATATTGTTTGTGAGGTGGGCCTTCCTCCAAATCCTGCCAGTCCTCCCAAGACTGCTCACATGCTGCATCTCCAGGAAGCCTTCCTGGAATGGACATCTCCTTCCTCTGTAACTCTCAGCCCTTCCTTAGAGCCTCCCTGCAGTGGAGGCTAGGCTATTCCGACCAGATTCCCTCTTCAGGATGACAGCATTCATCCCCCAGCTGCTCGCAGCTGCAGCCCTCCATGGCAACTGCCTTTGGCCACAAGAGAATAGACTTGTTCAAGGTTACAGGCCTCAGGGGAGCCTGTAGCCAGTGTGACTGGCTGAAGCTAGGAGACCAAGTCCAGCCCACTTCCCTGGATTTGGGCGCACTCTGGCTTCAGAGCTCCTGTAGGATCATCTGGGGCCTGTGTTGCACCCGCGTGGTGGACCCACTTCTGCCCAGGCCCTGCTTCCTTAGGTCCACCTCTCCGTAACCCTTCCCGGGATACCTCTGCAGGCAGCTCCTCTGCGAGTCTGTTTCCAGGGAATTCAACCTGAGACGCTCCTTCATGATACCCTGTGTCTTCTTTTATGTTTGCTAACTGGGTGCTCTGGGGCTGAACTTATACTGATATTTATTTTTCTGAAAGCTTAAATGGCTAAAAATGAGGAAAACTGTGATTTTCAAGTTGCCCACAGTTTTCTCCTTATCTAGAGGTGGAGGCCAGCCCTGTCCCTGGGAAAAGACTGTGTGTCTGTTTGGGGGCGGGAAGGACATTTCAGTGTCCTTGTGGTCATGCAAAGTGGAGCCCCAAGCCTGCTTTGGGATGGAGATTTGAGGCTGCAACATGCTCAGACACCACGTTTTGACCTTCCAGGATGTCTCTGCCAGGCAGGGAGTTCCATCTTGGTAGGGGAACCAGTCAGGGGGAATGGGTTTCTTTCCTTCTTGGGGCTGAGGCAAAGCACATGGCCTTGAACTGACTCTGGTTAGAGGAAGATGATGGAAGCCATCCTCTCACTCCTGGAGGAGCTGCCTGGCCCTGCCAAGCATGACTGTCTGAGATGGACACCTAAGGAGAAAGGGAGCCGACATGGGCCCCTGTGAAGGGCATGGCCGGTGGACTCTGGGAGATGTGAGATCTGGGAGCTGTTTAAAATTTTTCTTCCTTTACACTGCAGGCCTTATGTTATCCCTAAGCGTCCGTGGCCACAAAGATATACAGGAAGAACCTGTGTTCACACTTGGATGGAGGAGGAGAGCTCCAGCAGGCTGGACAATGAAGGGGGATGGTGATAAGGGGGTGGACATGCCCAGCCGAGGTGATAAACTGTAATTCGGTCAGATTCGTGGGATGGACACATTCCTGAGCCCCTCAGAAAAACTTGGGGTGGGAGCAGGGGACTGGACGAAAACAGGACTTGTTGGCCGGGTGTTGATGGGAAGGTGCCTCCTGGAAACTGGGTCTGTGGACTCTGGCTGGTGAGTTCTTTCCCTACTCAAGGCTCCTTGAGAGCAGGGGGCATGCCTCATTCCTTCCTTGAGTCATCCTCATTGCCTACTAGCATGACTGCACATGGTAGGACCTTAATATTTGGACTCTAAAGCAATCATCCATTACAGACAGCACAGTGAGGCTGCCTGCCCAGGGTCCCAGAGTGAGCGAGTGGCAGACCCTGGACTAGAACCTGGCTCTCCAGATCCCTGGGTCTGTGCTGTCAGGAACTATGAGTGTCCTGGGTAAAACTAGGAGCAGCTTCAGCCTCCTGGGAGAAAAGAAGTAGTGGGTTGCCTTGAGCCAAGGGTGCACCACTGAGCACCCAAGAGCCAGCAGTCCCCTGTCCATGGTTTGTGGAGATCAGAATTCTAAGACGACCCTCACTCTCATGTGATCCCTCGCTGTGTACATGGTGAGCTATCACGCCTATGATCACGGTGTGTGATGTGGCAGAGGGATTCTGCAGCTGTAATTAAGGTTACTAATCAGTTGACCCTATGATAGGGAGAGTATCCAGGTGGGCCTAACATAATCCCAGCCTTTTCTCTGGCTGGTGGCAGACAGAGAAATCAGAGAGGTTCAAAGCACAAAAAGCATTCAATGCATCTTGAAGGTGGAGAGGGCCATTTGCAAGGACTGGAGAGTAGCCTGGAGGAGCTGAAAGCCATCCTGGCCAACAGTTGGCAAGTGTATGGGGACTTCAGTCCTACAGTCACAAGGAACTGAATTCTGCCAACAACCTGAACGAGCACATTCTATCCTAGATACGAGCCAAGCCAGCTGACACCTTGATTTCAGTCTTGTGATACCCTAAGCAGAGTCCAGCGGAGCCTGGTGGACTTCTGCCTGTGGAACTGTAGATAATGGGTGTTAGTTCTAAGTCATAAACATGTGGAGATTTGCTATACAGCAACAGAAGACTGATCCAGTCTTCCCTAAAAGCTCTTTGCAGCAGGTTTTGGAGCAGGACAGACCACGGATGAGTTCCTGTTATTCTTACCAACTCTACAACCGCTGAGCCTCAGTGTCCTCATCTAAAAGTGATGGCTATGACACCTACCTGTCAGGGTGGCCCCCTTTACTGGAGTCTGAGGTAGGTGGCTGCTCTCAGGAGAATCCTTAACCATTCTGATCTCAGCTGACTCCTTATAAAATAGGGCCCATTCAATACTCATCTTACCATTGGTCTAAACATCATATCAGATGAGACAATGGACAGAAGGCACAACACCAGCATTCCCTATTTGTACTGTCAGCCTGAGCATGAGCCACAGACAGCACACGCCCAGGATCAGGCCCTAAACGGCCATCTCCTGTAAACACATCACCAAGCACTGTCATTTTTGTGTCGTTTAGGTCCCTCTAATTAAGAAATGTATTGAATGTTCCAAAAGAATTAAACATATCATCCGTTTGACTAGTCAGATATCTCAATGTAATATTTTATTTGCATCAAAAAATAAGACTTCATGGAAGTCCAGAGGAGGTCCTGGGCTTTGAGCCTCTCTCAGCAGTGAGCGTGACTGGCTTCCTTATTTTATCAGGAGAGAATCTTTGCCAAAGAAGCCCCATCACCAAGGAGTTTTTGCCAAAAGAAGTCGTCAAATCAGAAACTATGTTGTCATTTATCTTTTCATGCCAATCCCATCCCGCCCTGTCCCACGGGGAAAGCTCCTAGTAAGGCACAGGCAAGCGATAAATTAGGAGAAGCAGCTGACACGTCGGCAGGAAGTAGTCACGTGGCCGGCGGAATGGACTGCTCCGAAGGGAACTGCCTCCCACTCACTGCGCCATATCTGAGCGCCCATGATTCATGGATGCCCCGATCACAGGCCCCATGTTATCTAATAGATTTCTGAAGTTTTCCACCAAGCATTTTATTTTAAATGACAGTTATTTCTATTAATGGGTGGGCCCTGTCAGTTTCCTGACCTCGGTCGGGAAGGATGTCTTTCTGTTCAAATGGCAGTCATCATTTCTGTGAAGTGATGCATGTAAAGGAGGCAGCCAGTGCGAGGCACCTCGCACGGGGCTGTCACTCAAGTTGACATCTCCATGTCGGAGCATTTTCTCAAAGTTTTCTCCATGTGACCTGTAAGTGAAAGATCAGGGGGCTCCCTTCATCCAAGACATCCATGTGCCAATCATCCTTACCTAAAAATGAAACTTACAAATAAGCCGGAGCTTCTATTTATACTCCTCTGCCAGACCCATCTTCTGCCTGTCAATCTCCCTCCTTCATTATGGATACGTGGTGCCGCGTCTCCTACGCTGGATCACAGATCAGCTGCTCCCGTTCCTCCACTATTTGTTTTCCCGCACCTTCTGTGATGTTTTATAAAATAATCCATGTCCTCCTGGCCTTAATAGGAGGAGAGTAAATTTTCCTCCCCTTTCCTTTTCCTCTCCTTCTCTTCCTTCCATCTCTCCTCCTTCTCCTCTTTCCTTCCCTTCTCCCATGTCCTCCTCTTCCTTTTTCCTCCCCATTCCTTCTCATTTCTCTTTCTTTCTTTTGTCCCTCCTTCTTTATTCCCTCCGTGTCCCAATGTCTTCACACCAGGAAGCCAAGATTTGACTCTTGCTTGCTCAGCTCCTTTCTTTAGCCCTGCCCCAGGCCTCTTGCACCTGCCAGTCTGAACCCCTGGCCTACCTGACATCTTCCTCTTGTCCTGACTGAGCTGCCCCCTTGTGACAGACTCACTTCTCCCCTTGGACCAGCCTCACCTCTCCACCTGGGGCCTTTGCTTCTCTGCACGGCCACCACTGAGGATCCTTCTCAGCAACCCCTGGTAAGAGTACTACTCAGCTCATATGTTCAACAAATTTTCATCAAGCACCTTCGACATGCCAGGTTCTATGGAGGGACTAGGGATTCCGTGGTTAAGGAGACAGTCACAGACCCAGCTCGCAAGACCTGTGAAGCCTGACAGGGAAGACAGACACCAAGCCCACGTCTGCCAACACGTGGTCAACACATGGCGACGTGTCCACATGTTCACCATGTGACGCGTGTCACAAAGGAAGAGTCTCTCATCCATTTCCCCCATCGTCTGCCTGCCCTAGCGGGGGCCACCAAAGGTGCTGCTCCCTGAAAACCGTGATCTGCTTTTAAGAACCTCCTGCCTCTGAGGACGGAAGGCAGGCCCATCCTCCAGGGCAGACGAGGCCTTCCAATCCTCTCCAAAGTCTTCCAAATGCTGAGCTGGACGCCAGGGACCAGAGTGGGGGAAAGAACTGCTCGTGGCCCTTCCCGCGGGAAAGAGCCCCCTCGCCACCCCCGTCCAGGTGCGCTGTGGGACTCAGCTGTGCTCTCAAGCGCTTTGTGTGCACGGCGCAGTCTCCCAGCCCTCCCTCCGGCTCCGGCCGCTGCCTCCCCGCCCTCACCATTTGCCTTCACTGGGGCGAAGCCTGACTCTGAGTCTGAAGACGCAGGCGTGAGCCCTGAGCTCCGAGAGCCCCAGGCGCTGCGCTGCTACCGCGGAGCGAAGGAAAAAAGCGAGTCTTAAAAACCACAAAAGTAGTGAAGAAAGGGAAGAAAATCATTGGCGTTGTCAGCCCCAGTTTCCCACGTGTGACGTGGGGGGTGGTGACAGCACAAGAAACATTTTCAAAGCATCGCACACACCATTTGCCCCGCAAAATGTTGATCTGTGCGACAGAGCTCGACACGGGAGCAGCACAGGAGAAGGTGGGGCGCACGCACACGTCTCGGTCTCTCTCTGCTCATCCTCCCCTGTGGGTGGTCACGTGGAAGGAAGTAAACTGAGGCACCAGGGCTGGGCTGACCGTGGGAAATGAGGGGTGTGATTTGCACGCCAGCCTCGATGTCTTCTGCACAGATACTGGCGACGTGAGACTCGTCATGACTTTGTGCGCTTTCTAGGAGAAATTCAGAAAGTTCGGATACGGGCAAAGCTGCTCTGGGGCCAGCACTGCTGACCTCCGAGACCAGGCGGCACTGCGAAATCGAACGCTTTACTTGGAGGACTGGGTTGAGGATACTGGGAGTTAAAAAAAAAATAAAACAAAGCTACTGTTAACTTTTACACTAAAATAGCAGCCCAAAGTCAGACAATTAAGTGGAGAAACCATGCACAGATGTCATACACAGAGGAGGAGACAAAGGAAAGGGTGGCCTCTGATAAAGACCAGGAGGGGCAGCGGATTTTTATGGCATATGCTGACAAATGGCCCAAGTGGACAAAAACACCCAGTAACTTGATTTCTCAGGATGCTGCAGAGATCAAAGGCTGGCCTCAGAGGCAAAATACCACAAGAAATGGCAGACCCTTTGTTTTTATTATTATTTTGGGGGACAATTTGTATTTCAGAGCCATAACTCAAGGGCTAGAAACTCATGAACCAGCATCATGAGAGGTCAGTCGGTTGGCTGAACGGCGAGGAAATACTGCACTTAGAAATGTTTTCCATCCCTCTCATCCTACCCCTTCTCCAGTAAAGAAGGGGATACAGGACCTCCGTAAACGGACGGTGTCTCAGTTAAATGCTCCTGTGCCCGAGAATGCGGCTTTTTCTGAGTTTGATACTATGTCACTGTGTGTGCTCTTGTCAAACGTTCCATCATTACTGCTTGCTGGCATTTCATGTTCTCATAATTACCCGTATCCCCTGGACTTGCCTCCCTCTAACTTTCTCTTCAGCGTCATCTTTATCATCTCCTAGGTGTGGTCTTCTTTGAATTGCCTATGGTTACATCTGTATCCACAGGATGAAAGTTACCCATCTCTCTGTGATCTGTCCCAACGTGTAGACATTTGGCAGCAGGTAAATAAAACATCCAGAAGTGCAATTGCTTCCGTTTTCATCCAGAACTTTGACAGAGGGTAGAGACAGCCTGGATGAAAGCTAGCCTATTCTCAGGATTTTCCACGTTTGGTTATCATTATGTTGTTATTTATTGTTCATTTCATATAATTTACTAGCTCACCCAGGTAGCGATCAACAGGCATTATAATAATGTGATTAATATTTTATACAAACAATTATCCTTCAAATATAAGTTACTAAATGGATTATGATGAATCCAAGAATATTTTGGCAAATATCCCCAGAAGCTGCATTGGGACTAAAGCCATGGTAACAAAGCAACGTGTTCAAGTTAGGGGATGACTGCGGTGTTTGAAAAGCTTAATAGAAACATTAAGATTGTTGATATTGCTGATTCCAGGAAAGCAGGCAGAGAAGTTTAATCGGGTATTAGGTAACATAGAGAATACAAATAAAATAGATCAGAAATGCATGTCCTATAATTGGTATATTTGCATCTCTCCAGAAGAGAATCACTCAGAGTGAGGGTAATGCTCAGGTTACTGTCGTGTGTTTGAGGAACCTGAGAAGTAAAGGTGTGCTGCCTGCTGTTGCTGAGTTCCTAGCAGGTGTGGTCCAGGGTCTGATCGGCACTGCTGAACTCCCTTCTTTCTCTGCGTGGCCAGTAGGGGCCCACGAGCAAATTTGTGTTTCCACCCAGGCTCACGCATCCTCAAGCCCTTTGGATGTTTCAAAAATCCAGATCCTCAGTGGGTCTTCCTCAGTACGGCATTTGCTAAAAGAGTAGTTTTTCACTTAGTTACTCTTCTTACAGAAAACGTCAAGCACTTACTAAGAGACAGCAGTATAATGAACCTCGAGGTACCCATCATTCAGCTTCACCAATTAGCAACCTTTTACAATTTTACTGCTGATTTCTTTTTTTATTTGGTTACCAAAAAAAAAAAAAAAAACAACTCCAAATGTAAAATTTAGCATCTGAACCATTTTTAAGTGTACAGTTCAGCAGCGTTAAGTATATTCACATTGTTGTAAAAGAGATCTGCACAGCTTCTTAATCTTGTGACTCTCTATGGCTATTACACAACTTCCTTTTTCTCTTGCCCCAATCCCTGGAAACCACTACCATGTTTTCTGTTTCTATGAATTTTACTACTTTAGATACCTCATGTGAGTAGAATCATGCAGTGTTTGTCTCTGTGTGATCAGCTTATTTCACGGAGCATAATGTCCACAAGGTTCATCCCGTGTTGTAGTATGGGACAGGTTTTCCTTCCTTTTAAGGCTGAATATCCCATTGTATGAACATATCACATTTTGTTTATCTATCCATCTGTAGGTGGACACTTGGGTGCTTCTGCCTTTTGGCTGCTCTGACTAGTGCTGCTGTAAACACAAGTACCCAAATACCTCTTCAAGATCTTGCATTCAATTCTCTTGGATATACACCCAGAAGTGGGATTGCTAGACCATATGGTAGTTGGCTTGTTTGTTTGTTTGTTTGAGGAGACTTCATACTGTTTGCCAAAGTGGTTGCACCATTCTGCAATAACATCAACAGGACACAAGAGTTACAATGTCTTTACATCCTTGCCAACACATGTTATTTTCTGTTTTTTGATAGTAGCCCTCCTGGTGGACGTGAGGTGATACTGTGGTTTTGATTTGCATTTCCCTGATGATTAGTGATGTTGAGCATCTTTTCATACACTTATTAACCATTTATATATCCTCTTTGGAGAAATGTCTAGTCAAGTCCTTTGACCATTTTTTAATTCGGTTACTTGATTTTTTATTGTTGAGTTGTGATTTCTTCTTAAGCAGAGACATAGAAGGTTTTCTGGCTTGTTTTTAACCATAAAATTGTAAAAGAAAAAAAGTGACTAGATTACTGAAATGGAGAAAGATCCAGATAATCACACAGAGGTGGTTTCCAACATAAGCCAGCGAGAACTAGCAGGCGAACTGGAACTATCCGTATGGCTAATGTGAATCACCCTTCAGTCATCAAACATTTACTGGTGCCCTATGGAGCCAGCCCTCCTAAGAGCACGGGGATATAATGTGTTCAAAAGAGTTCACATCAATGGAGAAGAAAGGCAGGGTTTTTTGTCTGACTTTTTTTTTAACAGCTTTATCGAGATATACTTCACATACCTACATAATGTACCCATTTAAAGTATATAATTCAATCGGTTTTTGTATATTAAATTTTGAGATGATGATATATATATATATATTTTATATACTTTATCATATATATATGTATCATATATATATAATGTGTAACATAAAAGCTATCATTTAAGCCATTTTTAAGTGCACATTAAGGCACAAGATTTGGGAGTATGCATCCCATAGGCTGGCCAGCAACCTTCAATATGATTGAGGTTCTTCGTGCTACTTCAGGCGGGATGGTCAAGTTTTCTTCTCAAGTTCCTTGTGAGAGAAGGCAAACACATGAGCCCTTATTGCTGCCTTAACTGTTCCCTTCGGTCAGAGGACAAATACTAGAGAGAAGCTGGTGAAGCATCTAAACATGCCCCTCCTTTGTTTAGTCACTAATCACCAATTACTTGGTATGAAGGTCTTTAAATTAAATAGTACTTTTTTTTTTGCCAAATTTTTTTACTCATTCATATGGTTCAAATGTTAAAAAAAAAAAACCCAAAAGGATGCCAATTCCTCATCTCTCCCAACAGAGGACCAGCATTATTAGATTTTTTATTTCTGTTTCTTTTTCCTTCCAGAGATTTTAAAGCATGTGCAATCCAAGGCAAGTACTTTTCTGCCCGACTTCTATCATAAATGGTAGCATATTATGTACATTGTTCCACACCTTGCATCTTTCACTTAACAATATATTTGGAGAGCTTTCATGATGAGTTTTTAATCATCACAAACAGTAAGAAATCAAGACTTCTGATGGGAGTAATTTTTTAAAAGTATTTAGTTATTACTTGATGACTAATGTGTGAGTCATTTATAATCAGTGTCTACCAGAGCACACAAAAGTTCACAGCCTGAACATACCTGGGTGGAAAGAGACCCTGTCTCTACCTGAATTATGAGGCAATTGCGTTGATTAGAGTGAATCTAAAAATACATGGCCCTTTCCCTCTTCCATCAGGGACATACTCCTTTGTATTTTGATCCCAACTTATTTTCAAAATCAGCATAGCTGTGGCTTGAACTGCTTCACAGACACTTCAAAAGTGAGGCAGTGGCTCAGAAAGATGAGAAATGGCTCCGTGGGGGCCAATCTGTATCCTAGAAAACTGACAGACCTCTCTGGGAAGTAAATGAGGAGCACCCGAAGGTGAGAACCGCTCACTGGAACACGAGGTTGTGGCAGATCCTGAATCAGTCGACCAGCTCCTCCAAGCCAAATGCGTCATTAATCAACGGGGAAAGAAATCACCTCCCCTGAGCGATGGGTACTGCGGGAAACTGGATTCAACTCCGGGAAAATCCACTTCCCCACCGCAGGTGGCCTATTCCTAAGCAGAGCTTATGATGATTGTCAGTTGGACAGCTCAGGATACACCTTGAAGGTGAATGGAATTAACTGCATCAAAGGAAAGAATGGGGTACAGAGAGGGGTTATTGAGTATGAAAAGGGACAGAATTTGATAGCTCCCAACTGGTGAAACTCTCCTCTTGACCTTATGTGGGGAAGAAAAATAAGAAAATTGGAAAGTTTCATTTTTGCCTCAAACATTCCATCTGTGGGCTTCTATGATAATATTCACCATCACCTATTAAATTATCCTTTCCTTGTCAAATTATCATCTGAGCCAGACCACCAGCTATCTCATTCATCCATTTCATCTCGGCCTTCAGTCCTTTGATTGAAATAGGTAATTCTGAAATGACCCATCTCCCTTCAGTTCTAATGAAGTGGACAGGCTTCCTACAGGTGTGCACATCCTAACCCAGCGTGGACCCCGCCCCCCAGGTTCTGTTCCCATCTCGGATGAAGGGAGCCCGCTGCCTTGTTCTGCCGTCCTGCATGCCTCTCCTTCCAGTCTTCCTCTGGCATGCCCAAGAATTTGCAGAATTTTAATATCTTCCCCAGATGTCCCACAACTGTGCCAATTAATGCTTTAAGAATGATCTATATTTTATTCCTTAATTCCATTAACAAATTTATGACTTAACAGACTTGTGGGTTTTTAACCAGAGAGAGTGCTATCACTAGAAACTGTCGCAACATATTCTTAAACCTCTAGTGAGAGGAGCTGGCTGGAGGTGCAGTGCCTGCCTGCGGATGATGCCTGCCTGGGGATAAAGTCATCTGTGCCACCTGCCCCGAAGCCCTGGCACAGCTCGAAGGGGGAGACCACTGGGGTTTGTGAGCGCATTGTTTTGGAGAAAGATACTGTGGCAGGAGGTTGTTATTTAATAACCAGTTGCCTTCTGAGCCGGAGAGTTAATCACTACCATTAAGCAGTGATCGCTCCAGGTGAGATGAGCGCTGCTTCACATTGGAGAAAGTTTGGAAGACAAAAAGCTAATGGGCTGACGCAGCGGAAGCTTGACAAGAATGCCGTTTGCAGTTCCAATTGTGTTGCAGCATCAGTGCCTTCCTTTGAGTTGGGTGCTTTCAAGGTGGAAATTAAAACAAAACAACTTGATACTGGGGACAGCCCCTTTCTGGGTTTTACCTGTCTGTCATGTTTGAAAGTTTTTACCATTAGCCTGTCTTATTTTTGTAATTAGAAAAAGCAATTGACATTCTTTAAAACAACAGAAAAAAATTGTTTTTGTTTTTTCATTCTTGCTTTTCGCCTAGCTCTGTAGATAGCAGTAGCAGCTCAGGGTTCAGGGATGTTTACCCGACTGTGATAAACAGCAGATTTTTGCTTTTACTTTCTGACTTTGGGAGAGATGAGATGCATGAAGGCTGTTTCTAAGTAAGGCAGCAAAATCAAGAACAACAAAGAAGATGGAGATAGAACGGTCATAATTTCTAGCCTGTTGGCATTTGTCTTCAGCTTGTCTGTCGGTTCCCCAAAGCCATTCCATGTACACTGCTGGGAATCAGCTCTGACATTAAGAGCCAGAGAATGTAATGTACAGGGATGGGAGTGGTGTGGCTTATGGAAGGGTAATCCAGTGATGCTGGCTCAGAGACACTGCCATTCAACCTTGCCTGCAGTTTTTATCACCCAGGGAGCTTCACAAGAGACTGATGATCTAGGCCCACCCCCAAAGATGCGGACATGATTGCTCTGGATACACGCCAGCTGACTCTACTGTGCACCTGAAGTCAAGACCCTTCACCCTTCTCCCGTCTCCGGCTCCTGCTGCGGTGAAAGCTCCCTGTTCAGTGCGGTCTACGGGCCAGCAGCACCCACAGCTTCTGGGAGCATGTCAGAAGTTCAGACTCTCAGGCCCCATCCCAGACCTTCTGGATCAGAACCTGCATTTTCACAAGATCCCCAGATGTGTGGAGTGCATGTCACACTTTAAGAAGCACTGATCTAGGCCTCAAAATCTCTCGCCGAACTCATCCACAGTCTCCCAGGGGCCTTCTTTTCTCTGTTCTCTCCCATTTCAAGGCCATCTCCATACTGTTGAAGGGGTTCAGAATAAGCCACTGTAAAATTATTTTGAGCTGAGGCATTTGAATTCCTGAAATCTGCCTAAAAGCAGAGCCTCTCAAAAGAACTCAGTGGTCATAAATCCCCTCTCCCCGAGCAACTCTAAGTTTCTTCTCTTCTCTGACTCAAAAAGACATTGTGACAAGACCATCATATCTCCCATGTATTCTCCTAAGGGCCCATTTGTCTTTCCAAAAAGTCGTTTGCTTTTCCATAAGTTCCCTTTCTCCCCCTCTTTTAAGAAGTCATTTGTCCTCCCAAAAGTACCCCTCTGCCCCTTCCTATCCCCCTGGTAAGATGGTATATAAGCCACAAATTCTAACCACCTCCTTGAGTCACATTTCTTTGTGAACTCTCCTGTATGTATGTAATTAAATCTGTTTTTTCTTTTGCTAACCTGTCTTTTATGAGTTTAACTTGCATTCCCCCAAGAACTGAACCTAAGAGGGTAGAGGAAAAGCTTTTCCTCCCCAACACTATGTACCTGATCATTTCATGCTGGTGCCCATAGGATAAAGCACAAACTTCTTCACCTGGTAACAAGGCGACTCAAAACCAGGCTCCTGCCTACTTCTCTAGACCTATTGTGTGTCCCTGGCTCCCTGGAACCCTGCTGCTCCAGCCATGTTCAAACCTAGACATCAAAGCCCTTTCATGAATCTGTACATCTCCACAAACTGTTCATTCTAACAGACTGTCTTTCTCCCTCTTCTCTCCCTGGGGGTCTCTCACTCTCAAGAACATCTCCAATGTTGCCCTATCCACACAACCTTCCCTATTTTCTTCCCAGAAAAGGTTATCAGTGCCCTAGTCTGTGAATCCAACACCTAGCATGACATCTAGTTCACAGGAGGGCCTCAAAAACTAGTTTTGTTTGAGTAAATGCACGGAAGAAAAGATGGATGGATTGACGGATGGGAGACTAAAAACTTTTATTTCCCAAATCCCTCCATCCATAAAAATATTTAAAGGTCAGTACCACCCTTAGCTTCAGGCAAGAGGGGCCTCTGTCCTGGGTTCTGAACGTCTGAGGGTTGTGTATATCACAAACACACACAATGAATGTTTTAAAGGACACATGGGTGCCTCTGTCACAGGGGGCCTCACAGGTGATGCTGGTACAGTCCCACTGGCAGCCCGAGCCACCTGCTCAGGGGAAAAGCATAGCTCAGCCCCTAGGGAAGCACTTCTTTACATGTCTTGCTCTATGTTCTTGAAACAAAAAGTGCCTGAGCTCAAACGCCATGAAGGCTTGGGGTTGTACCTGCAGATGTCAGAAATAGAACAGGGGAGGATTTGAGCAGCGGGAGTGCTTAGGTAAGACAAACAAGTAATTAATTACCTTGTCAAACGCATTCTCCTAGACAGGACAAACGTAAGAGATTCTTGCATAATGAAGCCTTCGTTGTGATGCTGAGGGTCCATTTTCTTGTTTCTCCTCATATTTCAATTTGTGGCCCAGAGGTACTGGAAAACGTTTTGCAATAGTTAAATAATTCATATTACTCTTAAATTTACATACATATGGATCTAGATATAACATGCATGAAGCCTGGGAACAACTCCTGAGCTCATAACTAGATGGGCATTGAACGCTAGAAATGGAAGTAACCCCGTATTTGTCAGCTATGTAACATGATTAGCTAAGGTTTCAAAATTAAATAAAAATTCAACTTCAAAAAATAGCTTCACTTTTTATACTTGTTAATGCTATTTTCTATTTTCCCTTTTAATTTTAATAGATATTCTTACTACTTTAAAAGAAAGTAACTTAAAAACATACGTTTCTGTTTTATCATCAAACAAAAATGTTTTTGTCACATTTGCTTTCATTTACTTTTTGATATAAATATATTTAAATTGTATTTACTTTTAAGTCCAACTGCATTCTAATTTTAAACTTTAAATCACTGGGAATAAATATAAGGCAAGATCGTGATAGGAATAAAAAACAGAAAGCGGAGCTCAGAAAAAAAAACTGAAAAGAAAAAACAGAGTACCTTCAAATAAGTGGTCTGTCTAAATCTTTTAAAGTTAAAAATAATAAAAGTGAGAAGACTATGTCAGGCATGACTCATTAAAAATTTGCTAGTGAGACATTATAAAGTCTATATTTAATAAAGTTTTAATTACTGATCAAAACAATGAAAATGAGCAAGAAAATTACTCAAATAAAATCCACAACTTCAAGACGTTAGATGAAATTCCTGGGACCTCATATTCTTCACTACATGAAGATTTTTTTTTTGTCACTACATGAAGTTTTAATTACTGGTCAAAGCAATGAGAATGAAAGAGAGGACTGTTCATAACGAATTCACAACTCAGAAGCAGCAAGTATAAGCCTGGCTTGTCCACTGAAAGATGTATGAAAATCCATTCATGAAATTTAGTAAATTGGATGAGAAAGATGAACTCCTGGAGTGTGAGTCATTTATTGTAGGATGATCCTAAAAATGGCGTCAAACCCTCTCTGACAGAATGAGAATGTTTCTAGCAAAACAAAATCTGATTCAAATTAGCTAATACGATTTTTCATTAGATGAGTATGGCAGAAAACTCAGTATTTAATTTTACACCAACATTCTTTCAAATGGAAAAAGAATCACTAAAGCAGGTTTTCATATTCCAAGGAGAAAGAAAGAGGATGTTGTTACATAGTGTGTTACATAATTCACAACCAATTTTCAAGATCAATTTTGACCGATGAAGTTATTTGTGACCAAAAATATTTGGACTTTTTATTAAAATAATACACAATGTCACTCACACACATATGAAAAAAGTACACATGCAAGCACCAGAAATTTAAAAACAGGCTGAAAAAAACAGCAAACCACCAATGGTGTTCAACAGTGACAAGAAATGGCAGTTTAGAACACTGTTGGGATGTTCTAAAAAATATTACTTTGGGGTCCAATATTTACCCAAGAGTTATGGTTTGTTTTACAGTAGTAACAGTATGGTATTTATGGAAAGCAACACAATTTTTCTAAGTTTAATAGAAAAAATTCCAATTTTTATGTTAGGATGGTCAAAAATGTAAGATGGGTAAAAATAATATGACAAATAACCCCCATCTAGGGTGAATAACTTAAGATGAAATTGTTAATTTAGCAGGTAACAAAGTGAGAGAGTCAATCACACGTAACTTAAAAACATGAGTAAACATTACTCAGGGAAACTAGCTGTCAATGCAACCGCTGACAAAAGCCATGTGGAGCAGCAAACATCTGCTGTGTGTGCTGTTGAAGAAGAAAACAAGAACATATTGCATTGCTTTCACACCTAGAAGTGCGGTTTTTGATTTAAGTAAGAAGTGGAAAAGTAACTTTCAATTTTAGGCATTAATTTGAAAGATTGTTGAGAGTAAGTCTATGAAAACGGCACAGACGTAGTTGGTAAGGAAAAAGGTGTAGGGGCCAGAATTTTGTCAAAAATTCAGAAGCATCCTACATGGAGCTCACAGCTTGGATTTGTGACTAGGACACGTGGTCTCAAGTGGGTCCCTAGTGATGTGTCCTTCAGAATAATTAAGCAAGTATAAAAAGTATTTTCTGGATCCGCCCCAAATGGGAAGAGCTTGATCAAACGTACATCAAATCTGACCTTACAGACTCTCTCAGGCATGCAATGGGAAGGCCAGCGAAATGCTGTCCAACAAATTAGATTTAATTTAAACAAAACATGAGAAGAGCTCCACCAAAAGCTCCAGCAAAAAAGCAAATGGGTAGAAAATGAAATAACCTTGAATTTGCATTATCCACTGTTGTTCAGTATATATTATTGCTTGCTCTCAATAATATTACCAGAAGCTTCCAAAAGAAAAGAATTATGTAGCTACTTTATTTTTTAATTATTAAAAAGTATTTTTTGAAATTTTAAACAAAATGGGTTTTCATAATCAAAAGAAAATACATATGAAATATGTGGCATTCCATTAACATATAAATAAATTAGAAAAAGGAAAAAATAATTGGATAACTAAGAAGATCTATATAAAATAACTCCCAAATTAGTTTCTATAGAGAATATTTTCTGGTCATTGTGGATTGAGAAACAATCTCAGCTGAGAAGAGAAGTGAAAAAAATTGAGCAATTTACCAATATTTTCAGTTTTCTTTGTATTAACCCAGCACTGAAAGATTTGAAAGAATGAATTAAGAAATATTAAATCAACCTAGACACTGCTTTAAGAGTTGGCTAAAATAATAATAAGTGATAGTTATTTGTATGATAAAATATTTTCTGTAATAATCATCACATTTGGTTCCATTATAATTTGTGAACGTGGTACGTACAATTCATGATCCACTTTGGAGTCTAACTATTGCATGAAGTTTACTGATGACTCCAGCAGTTCCTACTTCACAGAGCAAAGTTCCTCCAATTTGAAATTAGTAAAAGGCTAAGAACTATGATAACTCAAGAAATGTCTGATTTGGCATTATTCCATATAAGCATAAGTTATATGAAAATCTTTATGATGACAATAGTTAATTTTGCCAAAATAAAGATAAGAAATACACATTTTCTGTCGTAAGTATATAATTTATGAATTATACATGTCTACTTTATTACTCACTCATCCATCACTGACCCATCAGCAAAATGTGTGGACACACACAATAATTAAATTTGGTCATCTTTCAACTTTTGTCAACTTTCTTTTATGCAAAAAGTAGTCAAACATATTTATTTTATAATATGTTAATATTTAACATACATCTAAATTTTTAACATATTTAAACATTTTTTAAAATTGTCCTTATATAGGTGTAGCTCTCAAGTGAGAAGGATGGAACATCTTTTGTTTAACAGCTTGTTAGATGGAAGGTATTTTAAATGATCGTCACTGACATATGGTATGAGGGTTTCCACTTGCACTCTTGTGCTGGAAATGGGCCTTTTCTGACCCAACGACAGAGACATTTTCCCCAGTTCATCCAGTGACATTCCTAGAACTCCAACAGCCCTTTCGTTTCTCCTCACCTTGACTGGTTTTTAACTCAGTGTCTGTGAGGTAGAAATGGGGGTTGGGAGAGTACCCAGCATTGGCCTGTCCCACAGACCCCTGGGACTCAAGTTTCCCTGACGGAGTACTCAGCGCCTGTCCCCGGACCCTTCAGCTGACCTCCTGTCTGCTGATGGCTTCCATACAGCTGGCACCTCCACCCCAGGTGCCCTACTCCTGCAGGACACGGTTGGGAAGATGGCCCACTTGTGGCACCCCAGAGTGACTGTCTCTAGCTTCAGTTCATTAATCTCAAAGCCCAGCATGGACCCCTAGACTGAAGCTGTGTGCTTGCAGCACCATGGCTGACAGCTCCCCATGAATATCATGGCTGTGGTGGGGAAGCGGGGTTTCCCAAAATTCCATCATGGTGGGGTCTGCAGCAAGCTTGCAGCTGCGCCTTGGCGTCCTGGCCAAGCCCAGACGCCCCCTATCTAGAGCTGGCCTCTCCTCTCTGTATAAGTTTCCTACTGCTGCTGGCAACAAATGACCACACACTTGATGGCTTAAAACCACACAAGTCTATTCGGAGGTCAGAAGTCTAAAATGGGTCTCACTGGGCTAAAGTCAAGGTATTGGCAGGGCTGCTTCCTTCTGGAGGCTCAAGGGTAAATCCATTTCTCTTGCCTTTTTAGGATTCTGGAAGCTGCCCTCACTCCTTGTTCTGTGGCCCCTTCCATCTTCAAAGCCAGTAATGGCTTGTGAGCTTTCCTTACACTTTTTTTCCTGGCTTCCTTTTCTACTTACTGGGACCAGGGGAAGGATTTGGTGTGACATAGCTTGATTCCTACGCCTGTCCCTGGACTGCGGTCAGGGAAAGGGGTGGCATTACTGGCTCAGTCTGCGTCACACATGTGTCCATCCCTCCAGCCAGAGAGGTGGGATGCAGCGATGGGCAGCCCTCAGCGAAGCACAGGCTGAGGTAAGAGAAGTTTTCTAAAAGGTCTCAGGTTCTCTTTCTGAATGGACAAAACAGTAAATACTACAAATGTCCATTATTTTAAACCATGGGAAAATACTAAAAATTCAGAGTAAAAATATCATGTATAATCCTGGGATCCCAAAACAGCTGTAATGAGCACGACGGAATGTTTCCTGCAAGCCTTTTTTTTCCCCTCTAGGCTTTTTTTTTTTCCCTCTAGGCTCATGTGCATGTTGAATATAGTCTTACCAGATTGTATAGGCAATTTTGCATCCTGCTCTTTTTACTTGAAATTCTAACAGAAGGATTTTCTCATGTTATTTCCTTTGACTCTGTGCCCTGCACAGTCACTTCCTTTCCCACTCGGCTCTCTGGCAGCAGAATTTGTGGACTGCACACATAACGGGAAGGAGTAGGGGCTTTTCTGATCCGGGGGCATTTGAGCAAAAAGAGGAGAAAGAGGGATTAAAAGGACAAGCCTCTGTGACCTCACAGAGCTGCTGAGATGAACAAACGACATATTACATGTGAGAGTGCCTTGGAAATGGCTTACTGATCAGAGTTATAGTCACTAATCACCAAACGCATTTTCCCCCATTTTTAAAATAATTGCATCCACCAGAGAGTCCTGAGTGCCAGAGGGAAGTCGTGCTCTCCCACCACAACGTCCTGCAGGGAAAGAGCGATTTCCCAGAGAACCCATGGATTTGGTGTGGGGGGGTGTGGGGGTAGGGGATGGCAATAGAGTTTTCCAAAAGCACCCTCAGCTTCAGGTGAGGAGAGGATGCTATTCTGAGAGCTGCTGATAGTACACGCATCCTAACCCACAGGCTTTGAAACTGTTTAATTGAAATTCACATCAAAACCTAATTCTGGTTTAGCTCAACTTTACTATGAATGATGAAAATAAATCCCTGGGTCACACAAGGATAGTGAATGAGTAGAGCTTGTTTGCTGGCACAAATCAACATTTCAACTGGAATTAAATTGTCTTCTTTTAGCAGAACTAAGTTTTCTGTCATTCTCTGACTTGGATTTTCTTTTTTCCCCAAGATAACGTGGACAGGACCCCAGTGTAGTCAGAGACTCAGAGAAGACAGTTCGTATATGCAGCCAAATCTGGCTACAGGCTTCCCTGGTATCCAATGGTCTCTGCTTTCCTGGAAGAACAGAGCCCAGGGAAGGCGGGGTGCCCCATCCTCCATCCTCCTCCCGCTCCTCGTCCTGTCTGTCCCTTCACCAACAAGTTCTGCTGGTTCTACCTCCAGATTCTCCTCTGCTACCACTTGTAGCTAGACCACACTCGTCTTACCTGCACCCCTGAAGGTTAGCCTTACAAGAGCAAGAGTGACCTTGGAAAAACCAAAACTGCAAGCACCATTCCCCTACTCACAGCCCTCCCACGGCTTCCTATTGCATTGAGATCAAAATCCCCACTCTTCACCATGCTCCTGGCCCTGCCAGTGGAACCTTTCTGAATCCGCCCACCCATATTCCTTGCCCCACACACTGTGCCTTCCTTCTGGTTCCTGAGCACCCAAACGGCTTCCTGCCTCCGGGCCTTGGCACCTGCTCGTGCCTTGCCTGAGCTGCTTCTCCTCAATTCATCTCACCAAGGACTCGGATTATTTAATTCTTGACTCAAAGTCAAGATCATCCTTCTTAAAGCCTCCTTGGCTACTTCCTGTTGTATTGCATTTCTAGTACATTCACTCTTGGGCGGAAGTTCGTTTTTTTAATTCATGCGGGCTTATCCTCTGTCTCCCCAGCTCGAAGTAAGCTCCTTAAAAGCAGGGATGCTGTTGATTTCAGTTGACACTGTTTATCAAGAACCTGCTGGATATTTAATAAATATTAGTTGGAGGAAAGAGTGGATGAACGTCCAATTCTGAAAAGATATGTTTTTTATTAGATGTGGAGAATGACATTTTGGAGAATCAGTCTCACTCCAGCGACTGTCCCCTTGGCTTTTACCAGTAGTTTCCCGCATGTCGCGCTTGTCCTTGAGCTGTGAAAGGGTTCCCTTGGCATTCACTGAGGTCAGGCAAGGGAAAGTCTTATTCCCAGCGAGGAAAAGCGAAAGCATCAATCTAACTAAAATGTCGGTCTCCCTAAGGTGTAAAAAATATTTTAAAATTCTCCATTTGCTCTTTTCCTTTGTCCAAACCTTTTCTCCAAATTATGTTCATGCCTGATAAATGGAAGAAGAGGGGTTTCCAAGAATACCACGAAACACAACCAGCTAGGTGCGGTTTATGGGCTTTAAGTGTCTTCCTAACTCACAGTGCCCGGTCAGTTGGAAGCAAAAGTGGAGAAGTGGGGAGAAAAGGGCAAATTTAAATTTAGTGCCCAGAAGCCTTCTGAAAGGGAAGGGATCAAGACCCCAGACTCTCCTTTCCGAAGTTCAAAATATCTGAAGGCTGCCAGGTGGGCCTTCTGACGGGGAAAGTGGCCCAAAGCTTCTTCTGGCTTCACATTTCTGCCTCTGGGAACAGACCCCACCCCTCTGGCCAGGCCTGGGGAAATAACCCATCCTAGGCCAGTTATAACCCTTCATCACCTGGACTTCCCTGATTGGCCCAGGGATGGCCACATGACCCTATTTACCAGGCCAGAGTCCTTCCCTGGAGCGTTGCTTTCTGGAGCCAGAGGGAAGAGTTCTCCGTGATGGATGTCAGCCCGGAGGGGCTTGTGACCAAGTTCCCTGCAGAAAGCCCCCTTGTTGTCAGAGGGATCAAACTACCAGCAGAGGCAGACAGACAGATTCCCTAGGGTGTCTGGGCCCAGAGCAGGAGGAGTCTGTGCCAACTGTGTGGCCCCTGGCCCACCTGGGCTCTCCAGCGCAGCAGCCTGGGGCCAGCTTCCCACCTCGAGTCCCTGTGGCTTTCTTGTTCTCTGCCTGGGCTTCCTCCAGCTGGCACAGCCCAGAAGAGCAGAAAAGTTCAGATTCGCAGGGGCAGCTCTCAGCAGCAGGGGAAGAGAGGTGGTGGATAAGCACTGGAAGATTTTGAGGCCTGGTCTGGCAGCTTCTCGGGGTCCCTGCGTGGGAGCCCCGATGCCCACCGCGCTAACTCATCAGTCACACAGGTCCTCAGGCTGTTCTCGCTTCTCTGTTTCCCTTTCCCCTACACCCTCACTTGAGCTTTCTAGAAACACCTACACAAATGACCTGCAGCCACGTCCTTGTCTCAGGCTCAGCTTTTGGGGAATTCAAACTAACCAGAAGTCGCCCAGCTATGATCATCCCCAAACCCAGCCTGTCTTTGCCCTTTTGAGGGCCGGGTTGCCTGAACCTAAAAATTCTGTTCCGGCCTAAACTTGTGGGATTGAATTTGGCTTCTGTCACTCTCCAGGAATCCTGAAAACAAAACCAAAAAAACTACTGGGCAAGTCACTGCAGAGAACCGGCTTTGAGGGAGGTGGTCATTTGCTGGGGGCGGGAGGGGCGATGGACTCCTGACCTCGCTCAAGTGGGTGTGAGAACAGCAGCCCTGGGAGCACGGGCGTTTGGAAACAGCCTTGTGTGGGGAGGGAACCATCCGTCTTCCCAGCAGGAGGAGCCTGTGGCCCCAGCACAGCAGCGAGAGCCTTAGCCCCACTCACAAGGCTGCAGTGACACATTCCACGGGGCAAGCAGGGCTCTCCCCAGACTGCGTGCGGCTCCAGGCCTCGGGGCCAGGGGGGAAGTGGCACTCCTCCTGGGGCAGCCAGCTCGAGGAGGCAGGTCTGAGTGCCCGCCAATGGCAGAGGCAACCGACTCATGAAGCAAAGGGGCACATGGCCCTTCAGGCCTGACAGCTCACGCCCAGGGAGGTGGGCAGGCAGGGACAGGGTGCTACCTGCTGGGTCACTGCTGGGCCTGTAGCTTACATCCTAAGTGCTGCATCGTCCATAAAAAGAACCATGGCTTTCAGCTCCAGGATGGCTAGCAATAAAGCACTTTCGCCCCCATTATCTGACTCTATCTTCTCAAATTAGACTTCATGTACATCTCACAGAGGAGGAAGCTAAGAATCTAGGAAGTGAGGTGGCTGACAGCCCCCCACAGCCAGGAGGCATCCCTAAAAAGAGAAAAGAGAAAGAAACCTCCAGAGCTTGGGCAAGTCTTTCAAGTGAATAACTTCACGGTCAGTTCTCCCATTCAGCTGAGTGCGTATTTACAGATTGGAAATTACCACCAAATGCATAACATTTCACTGTTTATTTATGTGAACTTATTTGTGTTATTTTGTGAGCTATTTAATTAGCTGCTTAAAAGTTGAGAGAGTGACTCAGATGCAAATATACCTATAGGCATAAATCCACCATTGGTCCATTTGTTCATTCAGACAATCAACAAATAAGCCCTAGGAATTTACTTGGATTAAGAGCCCAAAGTCTTCTTGAGATGCCATTTTTTTTTTCAGTGCTTATTTCACTTTGGGTTGCTAGGAGATAAATTGGTTTTTTAAAAAAGCAATTTGCATAAAGACCAGGAAAGCATTTTAATAATGTCAATATATAGCCAAATGGACTAACGTAATAAAGTGACTATTTTTCACTGGATAATTAAGCCTCCAAATTTAAATGTTATAAAAGAGATATACTTGTATTCCGTGGAGGTCTACCCACTTAGGTAGATAATTATTTCTTAAGAACAACACTGAGTCATGTTAGACATCTTCTTGCTAATCTAATAATATTAAACTACTGGGAGATGGTTCCTATCCTATCACATAATCAGGAATGGAAAGCGGTAGGGTTTTAATTGCAGAATTGTGAGAAATTCATTTTTCTAATCACTAGCACAAATCTGACAGTCTGTCTGGCAGCCAGGAACTAAATTAAAGAAGTTTTCTTTCCCTGATACATATGCTGTAAATCTCACTAATTCAAACTGATGGGGAGGAACAGCCAATCTATTATGGTGAAATATATTCACTGTAGGGCTTATTCAATACTTAAAAATTTTTTCAAGTCCAAATAGAATCTTGAGTCTGGCACAAAATGATATAAAAGTGTTAGGCATTATTATTGTCTCAGTATAGGTACATAGACCAGAAGAGTTTTTAAATTTCTTTAAAATGGTATGGTAAGTTGATTGCAAACGTTTACCAAGAGAATCAGATCGTTCCTTTCAACCCTGTACACTAGCCTCTCCACACCCTGACTTTACCACTTCTCACAGCCACAGGAGGGGTCTGTTTCCCCACCCTTGGCTCTGAGCAGGACTTAGGACTTGCTTTGACCAATAGACTGGGGTGGAAGTGACACTGGGTGAGCTCAGAGCTTGGGCCTTAAGAGGCCTTGCAGTCCCTACCTCTACCCTCTTGGGACGCTGCCGCCACCATTTCATACAGCCCCAGCTGGCACTCCGGGGAGGAAAGGCCCCATTGAGAGAGAGGCCCAGCTGACGGTCACAACCAACTGCCAGACTTGTAGGCCCCCTTGGACCAAACAGCCCCGGGAAAGCCACCAGACCACTGGAGCCACGTGACTGACTCCAGGAAAGCCCAGCAAAGCTACCTAACTGAGCCCAGCCCGAACTGCTGACCTACAGAATCATGAACAAATAAAACAGCTGCTGTCTGCACCTACTAAGTTTTGGGGTGGTTTGGAATGCAGCAGCAGATAACTGGTACAAATGGGTTTTTAGATAAATGTAGACAATTCAGGAATAAAAAAAGCACAAAAAAGAAAGATACCCCCCACAATCTTACCTCCAACGTTAACTACCCTCAGCATGTGTAAGTCTTCTTCTTCCAAACTTGTTTTTGGTGTTTATTTTTTACATGATGGAAACATATTAATATTGTTTTATAAATGTGCTTTTTAATGATCCCATCTGAATGTTTTTCTGTTATCAATAAAATAGTCTTTGTTCAAGAGTTCTTTTGTGTGATGGTCAGTCGGGTACAGTCACAAGAGGAGACACAGGAGAGGCTCAGGAAAACACGGCTGTTGTACTCACAGGTGCCAGACACAGGAGGCACGCCACACCCCGCAGGGCCACAGGGGAAAGCACCAGGGTGGTCAGGAGGGAGGAGCGGCAGCAGCCAAGGGAGAGCCAAGGCCACAGCTTTTATCAGAGCTCCTTTGGGAAAGGAAGGCAGGGCACGGTAAACAGCTAAGGTAGGATTGGCAACTTTGAATAACTTTGGCAGGCTTTAGGCTATGGGGGTGGTCTCCAGTTGCCTGGTGCCTGGCCCTGGGAGAGTAGGGCAGAGGACAGACAGAGGACATAAGGCTCTCAAAGAGCCTTTTGCTTTGCTGTCTCTAAGAATTGTCTAGGTCTAGCAGGGGCAGCCTCTTCCCAGCTGACAAGGTTTCTTATGATGTCAAAGCACCATAACATGCAGAAAATAAAATAGATATATAAACAATAAAATCTTCAGCATTATTTCAAATAATGGCTTTGTATAGTGTCTTCACATAGGTCCTCTAGAAAGCACAGCCTTAGGCAAGGATTAAAGTCCTGATAACTTTATGTGGGAGGTGCAGACCCAAGGCCCAGACAGTGAAAAGAAAAGAGAAGAAAAACACAAGGTAATATACACTGTAATGAGTCACCATGCTGGTCACAATTTCAGGATGAGCTGCAAACAGATACAACAGGTCCCTCAACAGACATGTCCCCTCAGCATTGGAGCTTCCCAGAAGGGCTACGAGGAGGAACCACACCACGAGTAGCTCCCGGAGGGGAGCAAGAGGACAGGATGCATCCGCCCCACTCCCTCCTGTGTCTAGCCTCGGGAGCTAACCCTCCCGCAACACTCGGTGCTGTTTGCTGGGGAAGTTCTGGCTTGTGGTGCTTCGTCTAAGGTCAGTAACAGGGGGCGACGTGTGCAGGTAGGACGCCAGACCCAAAGGACAGAAAGAAGCAGGCCGTCCAGGGAGTCTGAGGAGGCTCACAAGTCTGCATCCAGGACGTGCATAAGCACAACTTTTAATCCCTGTTTTCATACCTATCATTGTACATTTAGTTTGTTTCCAATTTCTTTATCAGCAGGGTTGTGATAAATACTCTTGTAAGTTAACCTTTGATCTTATCTATGACTATATCTTTGGCCTAAATTCCTAGAAGTGAAATTGTTGGGTCAAAGATTATACATAGTTTAGAGGTTTTTGATAAATATTGCTACCCAGATAGGTACTGTTATGTCTTATTTAGTTTCGGGTCCTATATTTTTCTTGTTAAATATATACCTCTGTATTTTATTTTGTATTGTGACTATTGTGAATATATCCCCTAACTAGTCAGTATGTTTGCTGTTTTATCAAAAGGATTTTTTATATAATCATGTTTTAATTAAGTTTTAAAATGTTATTACATTCACATGGTTCAAACTTTTACAATTTTAGAAAAGTTATATAGTAAAAAGTCTCCACCAAGATCCCTCACCCTGCAGACACAATGTTGTCAGTTTCTTATCTAGGTATTTAGAGACAATTCATACAGACGCAGATAAACACATGGATTATTCTTGTTATGTGGTAGCAGTTCTTGTCCATTTCACAATGTACCTGGGAGATTACCCCATATTAGTAACTAAAGAAAAGAGTCCGTCTTTTTTCCTAGGTTCTCTGGCATAGGTTGGATACCACAGTGTATCCAACCATTCCCCTGTGGACAGGCATTAGAATGTTTCTCATCTTCTGCTATTTCAAAAACAAACAAACAACGCAGCAGTAAATAGCTGTAAGCATATCCTCTCACACACGTGTGAGTATATCTGTATACTATGGGGTTCTCTGAGGTCAAATGGACATTTGCAATTTTGGTAAATTGGGCTAGACTGCTCTCCAGAGATGTGGTACCAATTTTCATCCCAACAGGAACTACCAGAAGAGTCCTCCAGCCCCATCTCAGGGACTTCTCCACCTTAGCCAGGCTGACCGGTGAACAGCAGAATCTCCGTGTAGCTTTCGTTCGATTTTTCTTATTAAGAGTGAGGCTCAGCACCTTTCCACATGTTTAAGAGTCATTTCTATTTCCTTTTCTGAGAACTACTCTTTCATGTTCTTTATCAATTTCATTAGGTTGTGTGTTGTGTATTTCTTTAAGGAACAGCAAGCTTACTAAATTCTCTTTTTAGTTCTAATAGTCTGTTGGTTGATCTTCTTGGATTTTTCAGGAAGACAGCTACAATACCTGCAAATAATTACCACTTTGTCTTCTCCCTTCTAAAGGCCCATCTAATATTCTTCTCTTTTTCTGTGTGTGTATTTTTACATTAACTTCCAGTTTCCAGAACAGCCCTAAATAATTGGGTAATAGTGGCCACCCTTGTCTTCTACCTGACTTTAATGAGAAGGCTTCTAGTATTTCACTAGTAAGTGGTATGATACTGATTGACAATTTAAGATAGACATTCTTTACCATTTTAAAGGAGGGTCTTTCTATTTCCAGTTTAGGGGGAGGGCATAGCTCAGTGGTAGAGCACATACCTAGCATGCATGGAGGTCCTGGGTTCAATCCCCAGCACCTCCATGAATAAATTAAATAAATAAGTAAACCTAATTACCCCCTCCCGTGCAAAAAAAAAAAAAAAGATTGCCTATTTCCAGTTTACTGCAGTAGTGTTTTAAAAATGTAATCAATATTGGATATTAAATTTTATTAAATACCTTTTCAGATATGCAAGTAACCTTTTTTTTTTTTGGTCTAACGATAAATTATATTAATAGAGTGCCTCATTCTAAACTATCTTTTCATCCCTGGAATGGTGTGTTAGGCTTTAATGTAGTATAAGACTCAATTGCCTAGTATTTTATTTAGGATTTCTGCATCTCATATACA
Source organism: Camelus bactrianus (assembly GCF_048773025.1). Taxonomy (NCBI): domain Eukaryota; kingdom Metazoa; phylum Chordata; class Mammalia; order Artiodactyla; family Camelidae; genus Camelus; species Camelus bactrianus. Next base: position 22,177,308 of record NC_133549.1, on the reverse strand, counting down.
TTCATATGAGAATTTACTATATGGTTTTTCTTTTGTTAATATCTCTAAAGTCTGAGTACCACAAGCTATTTGATTGTTCTTAAGTAGTCTTGAACTTTAAGCATTATTTTGCTTTTTCAAACCTGCGTAATTATGTCCCCGCCTCTTTTTCCACAACTACCATCACCTGTCTGCAGAGTGTCAGCAGAGAATCCACTTATTAGCACTGTATGACCACAGGCAAGTTCCTTAATCTCTCTCAGCATCATTCTCCTTTTTTATTTAAAAAAAGGGAGAGGGGTTAACAATAAATGCTGTTTCATGGTGGCAGTGTGTTGTGAACATTAAACGAAATAATGTTTATAATAGCCTTTACCACGGTGTCACAGAGTAAGTGCACAGAATGTAGAAGATACTAGTATTATTATTATTAGGCTAAAGGTCTTTCTTGAACCAGCCCTATCTGATGGAAGCTTATGTCGATACCGTACTTAGTAAGTGCTTACTGAATGCTCAAGTAAGATGTTTGTGAAAACACTTTGGAAACAAAAACACTGTGCTGATGTTAGCTACTGTCAGAGTGCTATTGTCTGGCGAAGAAGTATGATTCACATTATGCTGCTCTTTTGAATGACGTGGTTTACAGGACCACACTGTGACACAGCACAGAGATTCACTACGTACAAATATTAATCGGGAGGCACAGAAGGCCTCGAAAGTTGTTCCACTGCACAGTTTCAACGTGTCTCTGCAGTTTTCTCACACTAGTGATTTTAATGGAATACGGTTTTCCCCCACATACGGCCCAGAGGTAAGTAGTCTCAACAGAATTGGCCTGGGCCGCCCCACGCTTAAGAAACAGCACTTTCCAGGGACTAGGAGCCCGGGTTCCAGGATTGGGGGGGGGGGTGTCTTGTGTCGTTACCTGTGAACCATGAATGATGAGGATAGAAGCCATCTCATCTGTGAGAACCGAACAGTGAGTTACTAAGGGTGAAGCATTGGATGAGTGTTCCAGGTCATTCATGTCGGTCCTATTACTGCTCCCCACGCTTGGTTATCAACAAGAAGAAAGATGAAGTGTGGGTGGGTGAGCGAAGTTTGGGGAACTGTCTATAGCTGGTTTTCATCAGGGACCCTGGTGCCCAAATCTCCAACAAGCCGGCCATTTGTTCCACCTGGAGTAGCTGGGCGGCAGCGGGGCCCAGAAGTGAGGGGCCCAGGCCACATGGATTTGTGGGGAAGATCCCTCCTGACAGGGGCAGTGGCTGGCTGGCTGGATACCTTTGCTGACAGAAACCTTACTGACAGAACCCCTGTCCCCACAGCTCTTCCTGCACTCTGACTTACTTGAGTCTGTAGAAGGTTAGTATCTCTGTATCAAAGCAAATCCTAGTCTTGACCTTGTGGTTGTTAATACTCACACATGTGGAGCTGCCACAGGAAAGCAGAAAATCCCCAAACAGAGGATCGATCAGCAGATGCATTCACGATGGTCTTGCTCACTCTGCTGTTGCCAACTTTTCTTTGTTTAAACCAGCCTCCTCCCCTTTCATGAGAATCGCTGGTGCCCAACGCGGAGACGTGGACCTTTGCATTTCACGAGTCAGCGAGCTTTCGTTTCTGAGCAGGCCGCAGGCTCACCCGTTTTTTCACAAAGTGACAGCTGTAATCAAGCCCTAACAAATGACCGTCCTGCACAAAGAACTGCAAATAAAACTCTACATGTTGAATATGCTTATTGTTCCTTCTTGTTTGCAAACATGTACCCAGTGAGATCTTGACTATTTCAGAGCCTGGAAAAACAAAATTGTCTTTCAGCCTGTTTGAGCACTGGTTGATTTTTCTGGCTCCTGGAGAAATGCCCTACTTTTTTGGAAGAGCATCTCTTGTGCGTCCTAAACCCTCCCACTGGAAGAAAACCCTCGTAAAGACGACGAGCCTGACGAGGGAGAAGCTGCAGGCAGCAGTGGAGACCATGGGCGTGAAGACAGACGCGCACGCGGCACACCTGGCCCACGGCTGGACCCCAAAAGTGCGTCTGACCCCACATGTAATGAGTCTCCCCTAACCATGTGCTCATAAATTCAGCATGGTTCTTTCTTTGCTTTTATGAAATGCAGTTACTTGAACTTTATGTTTATGATTCTAAATGGAGGAAATTGTTCCCAGCTTCTGAGTGCAGATCAGTGTTTACCAGCGGGTAAGAGAGGGGAAGGGGTGAGTGATTGGTTAATGATGTGGGTTTATTTTGGGGTGATGAAAATATTTTGGAGCTAGATAGAGGTGGTGGTTGCACAACACTGTGGATGTACTAAATGTTACTGCTTAAAAAAATTTTTTTTTGCTTTAAAATAATTAATTTTATGTTATGTGAGTTTCACCAGAATTGGGGGAGGGGGGGAGACATGGTCTCTTTAGCAGAAGTGACACAGGCAGGTGTTGGCAGAGGAGCACAGAGTCCAAGCAGGGCTGGACTCTGGGAGCTGAAGGTCCCACACACCAGGCTTCCAAGGCGGAGGCCCAGCTACCACCTGGATTACGCTGTGCAGAGAGAGGGCTCACCTTACCTTAGCCCGCAAGAACTTAAATGCTAAACTTCTGGTTTCCAGCATGTAGTAGCCAACTGTCTTCTCAAATAAGCAAAGCAACAGACTATTTACTGGAAACACATTTAAATAAGAAAAGGTTGAATGTAAAGGTATGAAAAAAAGATGTCCCAGTTATGTGAGCACAGAAAGAAAGCAGATGTAGTAAAATTAATACCAGACAAGATTGAAAATCATTAAAGGAGGCGAGAGGGATATTTTATATTGATGAAAAGTTTAAGCCTGAGCTTTCATATTCTTGAAAACATAGCTTCAGAACCTGGGAGGCACTTAGAAAGATCAGAAGGGGTTGATAAGCCTGCATTACAGTTCAGTACGCCTCTCTCAGAAACTGATCAAGCAGACCAAAAGGTTTTCCTCAAAGAAGAATACCCAAGCCCACGTTTTTAAAAATTTAAAAGCACAATTCAACACGAAGTATCAAATTCTGTGTGTTTTGCTAAAGCAGTACCTAGAGGGAAAGTCGGAGCTTTAAGTACATAAATAAATACATATTAAAAAAAATTGAAATTGATAAACTGGCTGAACAAGTTAGAAAAAGAACAGCAGTGTAATGACAAAGAAAGCAGAGAAGGAAATTACAGAGCCAGAAAGAAGTAAACAAAATAAAAGAACAGAGAGAACCCACAAAACCAGTATCTGTGTTTCAAGAGATTAACTGAAATAGACAAATTATGGCAAGTTTGGGTGAAGAAGAGATGGAAGGAGATAAAGAAAGAGAAGGCACAATACGAACTATTAGGCATGGAAGGGGAATAAATTGTTAGGATTAAGATTTTAAAAATCAGAAGAATCTTTGACGTAAATTATTCTTTAAGTTTTTAATAAAAACTTAAGGGAAAATGAGTCATTTTCTAGAAATACCTATTACAAATAGTGAATTTAGAAAAAATATAAATCAGAATGGGTCTATCAAATAAATTAAACCAGAGTCAAAACTCTTCTCATACAAAAGACCTCTGATTCAGCATGTTGACAGGTGAGTTTTGCCAAACCTTCAAATAATAAGTAGGTTACCTCTCACTTATATAAACTCTTCCCCTTCCAAACTACATAAGTAAATAGAGGAAAAGTTCCTCCAACTCATTTTACAAAGCTAGCATCATGTTAATATCAAAATCAGACAAAAACATTTAGGGAAGGGAAAGTATTGGCCGACTTTATGCAGCAGCTTCCTGGCTAAAACTCCTGCTATTCTTGCCCTCTTAGAGTTTATTCTATGTGCAGCCCAGCATGATCTATTTAAAGTATATCAGATTATGCCATCACCTATACACCCTGGACCCTGGCCTCCTCTCTGTCCTATCCTCTACCTCGCCTCCTCACAGCTCCTCAAGCATGCCAAGAGTACTCTTGCCTCAGGGCCTTTGCACTGACTGTCCCTCTGCCAGGACCACTCTCCTCCCACATTCACATGGCTCTCTCCCCACCTTCATTCCACCTCTGCTCACATGCCCTCTGCTCAGAGGCCTCCCTGACCCTCTACTTCCCTCACCCTGGTGACTTTCCGCATCGTCCGTAGCACTGCCCCCTGCTGTGGACTGAACTGTGTCTCCTCTCCCCCAACCACAAATTCATATTGAAGCCCTAACCCCCAGTGTGATGGTACTGGGAGACGGGGCCTTTTGGAGGGAATTAGATTTAGATGAAGTCATGTGGGTGAGGCCCTGATGAGGACGTTAGTGCCCTTATAGAAGAGACTCTAGAAAACATAACAGCATCTTGACTAGTTAGCATTTTTCTCAGGAAAGCAAGAATAAGTCAACGTGAGACTTGCCAGCGTAACTGCTATAAGCTTAATAACGTCCCCCCCCCCCACCAACCACCACCAGAGACATCTGTGTCCTAATCCCTGGAACCTGCAAATACGTTACCTTGTGCAGCAACAGAAATGCTGCAGGTGCGGTTAAGTTAAAATGTTGAGATTGGAATCTTAGCCTGGATTATCTAGGTGGACCCCAATGCAATCACCAGGATCCTGATGAGAGAAGACTGGAGGGTCAGAGTAGGAGATGTGAGGACAGAAATAAAGATGAGAGAGACAAGGAACGGGGTGGGGAGATGGGTTGAGATTTGAAGATGCTAAACATTGGCTTTGAAGAAGGGGGAAGGGGCCGAGAGCCAGGGAGTGCGAGCAGCCCGTAGAAGACGGAAAAGGCAAGAAAATGGGTGCTCCCCTAGAGCCTCCAGGAGTGATGCAGCCGGGCTGACGCCTTAATTTTAAGATTTCCAACCTTCAGAACTGCAAGATAATGAATGTGTCGTTTTAAGTCACTAGACTTGTGGTAATTAGAGCAGCAACAGGAAACTAATACAATAAGTTACAATAACAGACTAAGCGGGAAAAAATCATCTCTATAGACGCTGAGAGAGCACTCGGCACCTGCCTGTGGCATGGACAGGACAGGCCCTCAGTGCTACTGTCAAGGCCAAGGCCGGCCATTCGGTGTGGAGCACTGTTCCCTGTGCAAGTGAGCGTAGCAGACGACCTGGAACTCTTGACTCTGACATTCTGGGGCGGGAATCTTGGCTCACGATGCAGTGTGTAAATGTGGACAAATGACGTGATTTCTTGTGTTGCATTTCTCATGTGTAGAGAATACCTACTTAAGAAGTCTCCATGCAGTTCCATGAGGTGGCCCACGCAACACTCCTGGAACGGAGCTTTAGCTCCTGGGGGCTGCTTGCCCTGGGGCGGGGCCCTGCAGGTTTAGGGGGGGACCACATCACACTGTTGACTTCCTGTCCCCCAGAAATGCCCCGTGCTGGACCTCCCAGCTTCCTATTCCATCCAGTGCGGGCGGGGGCCTGGCCCTCAGGCTTGGACTGACCCCACTTCCCTCCACAAGTGAAGTCAGTACACTGTCCCGCTCGATGAGGTCCCTCCAGAGCCAACTGCCACCTCAGGCTTTGGCTGCCTGCAAATTTGATTCCAGCCTCTTGTGCAGCATCAGCAGGACACATGGATTTCCTACCCTTCCTCATAGGGCTGTTGGCCATATTCTCGAGCCTGCCTTTTTAGATTCTAAGGCCAATAACAATCTAACAAGATGATAATAATGTGCTTTGGTGAGAGCATGGTCCAGGGCGGGCCCTGCACATCTGTTACCTGTAAGCTCACAGCAACCCTGCGGTGGAGCAGCAGTGGAGGAAACCAGACCGCACGGGCTGAGTTAGCCCCCAGATCACCTGGGTGATGCCCAGGCCAGTGCCCTTCCCACCTCTGCCGCCACCTTGGTCTGGGTTTGCACTGCTCAGCAGCCAGTTCACTTTGACCTAGAGGACTTGGGACCCAGAAAGTCCATGCTTCGGGCCCATGACAAGGACAATTCTCCCCAAAATCAACAGTGCCTAGCTGGTGAACAACCATTGCTCAATGGGCCTAATTTTTGTGCTCAGAAAAATAAATCCAGAAAGTGCATTCCTGCCATTCTCAACATCTCTCTTAACTCTGTATTTCACTAATCAGCAGATTTTACTGATTTTTCACTTGGAGGTTTTTAGAAACCCAGCAGATTGATTATAGGAAATCAAATCCACTCAGAGGCAATAGCCAAGCTGTTTCATCATTGGCCAGGATCAGAACTGCCTCAACAATAACTTACTTTACCTGAATTAAATTGTACCTTTTCTATAGGAAAAAAAAAAAAAGGCTAACATTGAGTAGTCTGGAAATTTCTGTACCATTGTTGGAAACCCTCATCCAAAATTATACCCTTGGTCTCACTGATCAGCCCATTAACAATAATGTGGAGCTAAATGTGAAGCTGACGGTATCAGCCACGTATTTCCAAAAGTGGAAACGCTCCGTGGACTCTTACCCATCTAAGCGCCACCTGGCTCCCCTTCCCACCAACTCTCGCTTTGCCACTCAAAAAATCACTCACTGAACGGTGTACTCATCTTGAACCTTTTTCCTTAAAAAAATAGGAAAAAAACACTCTTTCATTATAAAATGTGAAAGGAAATTTGAAAAATGGGAAAAAGAAAACAAAAAACACCCATAATCCCAGCAAAGTGAACCAGCTGATGGTTTATGGTGAATGTCCACACGGTGGTCCTTGCAGATGTAGGGCCACCTGCATGGTGACCACAACTCCGCTCACCCCCCGCCTTCCCAGCTGGGGCAGCTTCCTATTTGGAGTGTGCATGTGTGTGTGCGCACATGTGTGTGCATGTGCGTGTTTCCTTATCTCTTCATTATTGTAGCTGATGCCCCTTCCTACTCATTTCTCACTTTCTGTCTTGTTCTGCATTTCCTTCCAGGCAAAGCCCTTTAAGAAATGAGTCCCTCATTATACGTGCTCTCAAATTCCACGCATGCGGGAGGAAATGGATTCATAGAAAAGGAAACTGCCCATGTGCTGCGGAAGGATGGCCCAGGTGTGCATGGGGCTCACCCACCCCCGGGGCCACACACCTCACCAGAATTAGCAACATCTCACAGCTTCAAACGACTTGCCAAGAAATCCTGCAATGAAATGTCCACTGAGTTTGTGCAAAGACAGCATTGTAGCCCAATTTTTCAGAATGGGCATGAGTCAGTGGCCCCAAAAATGTGAATAAGAGTCCTAGTTGTGAACTTTCACAAGTGGCTCACCTTTCTGAGCCACCTGTAAATGTGAGAGTCAGTTTCCCCACCTGTAAATGCGAGAAGTCTCTAAGGACCTCCAGGGAGGAATTCTGTGGCTCCCCAGCCACCGTAGCCCTCTTGTGAGAGCAATGACTGAGACACCACCCCTAGCTGGGCCCTGCCCTGGACTCTGGGACCCACACTGACCCAAGGACGAATGAAGCTTCAGCTCCTTGTTTCTGGATTTGTCAGGTGTCCAGCCCTGACACCCCTACCCCAGCTCAGGAAACTGGGCTTGGGTTGGATTCATTTAGGCAGCAAACACAAATGAGCTTCTGCTCAGAGCTGGGCACTTGCCAGGATGCACAGAGGAGTGGTCCTTGTCCTACCCAGAGCGGCCAGTGGGAGGCACACGGACAGCACCACACTGTATCCAGCCCTGGCCCTCGCACTTGTGCCCCTGTGCCCAGCCCAGCGGGCAGATCTGCCTGCTTCCCTAGACCTGAGCCTGGACCTGGCCGGCCCCTGTGACCCGCCTAGCAGCCACTGCACACTCCCACTCCCACCTTCAACGCACCTTTCTTCCTCCAGGACTTAGACTCCTGCCCTGAACCTGGGTCTGAGGCCAGGGTTTCTAAGAACTCACTCCTCCCAGCCTCCCTGACTCTGACTGCCCTCTCCTCCTGAGACCCCAGTACTCAGGGTTAGGCCCCCTGAGCACCCCATGGCCTGGGAACCGCCCCATACTGCGGGGCATCTGCTTGGACCCTCCTCTCTCTGAACTGGTCCTCCCACCAGTGCCCCAGCAGCCACTGCACCCTGCCCCTCTGGTCATCACTGACCAGCCTTAAGGGGAACATGTGGCTTAAGGTAGGATTGCCAGAAAAGCACTGGATGTCCAGCCAAGTTTGAATTTCAGATAAACAAAGGGTCATTTTTTAGTATAACCATGCTGCTCCACACTGTTTAGGCAGACTTCATTTTTATTGGCTAAATCTGACCACTCCACCCAAAGTAGACCATTCAAATTCTCTCTGGTAGGATTTTGAACCTAGAATTCAGCAAGACTATAAGGTAATATCTTGGGGTGAGAGTGAGGCAGCAGATAGGAAGAGAAGAGAGGAATTAGATCTGCAAAGAGAAAGAACGAAGCCGAAGAAGGCAAGAGGCAGCGTCTTCCTCTGCGCCATGGTGTGGACATCTCCTGAGAACAGGGCATCGGCGCCCTAAGATGCCTTGGTGTTCTTATAATTAATACCCTCTTCAGGTGAGGGGTCTTGCCCAGCATGTTTTAGGTACAACCCCTTCCTTGAAACCCAGGCAGACTAGCTGTCATGAAAATGATGTTCTGTTCGCTGCTTTCCCCTCAGCGTCCCAGGCATCACTCTAGACTCCTCTCCCCCATCACCACATCCCTGCATCCAGGCCCTGTCTACTCCATCTCCCACGTCTGTGCCAGCTCTGTCTTCTCTCCATGCCAAGGCTGCCACCCTGCTTCTGGCCTGGATTACTAACTACTTTTCTTGCCTCCAGGACCCTCTACCCTCCAGCCAAAGCAGCTGTCCTAAGACATAAATCTGACTTGGTCCCCAAACCCCCTACTGGAAACTCCACAGGGGTTTGCCCTCCAGTGGCACAGAGGCTCCTCCGCGACCTAGCTCTTGTTGAGTTGTCTAGGATCACCTCTTCCTTTGCCGTTTCCCTACCCCATTCTAGGCTCTGGCCACACTGACCAGCTTTCACGTCCTCCTCCAGGCTCTCTCTCTCTCTCACCTTGGGGCATTTACCCTTCTCACCCCTCTTCACCTGGCTCTCTCCTGCCTTCTGGGGACCCAGCCTGGGTCATCAGCCTGCCTTGACTCCCTCCACCCACCTCCTGGCAGGTGTGATGAGTGCTTCCCCTGCATTGTGCTTCCTGTGCCCTGGGGTCCCTAAACCAGCAGCAGCACCAGCACCTGGGAATATGTCAGGAATGCAAGTTCTCTAGAGCCCCCCTGCCTCCGACTTCCTGAACCAGAAACACTGGGCTGGGGTCCAGCAGTCAGTGCTTTAATAAGCCATCCAGGTGGGTCTGATGCTCACCAATGTTTGAGAACCACTGCTATATTGTGATTATGTATTTATTTATTTGAAATAAATAGCTTGAAAGCCTTGAGAGGATTAGAAAAGCACATGGTAGACTTTTGGTAAATGTTGGTGGATGGAAGGAAAGGGAAGAAAAGGGGAAACTAGAAGGAAGGACGGGAGAAAGGCAGGCAGGCAGGAAGCTGCAATCCTGCCAACAGCACACTCGGTCTCTCTGACCCTCCAAGTGTTTCTAGACACAGCCACCCCTATTCTGGCATTTCGCTGGATCTCCCCTCTGTTGGCTGCAAGGCTGGGGATAGAGACAGAGCAGGACTCTGGGCACGAGTTCAGGAGGGCAGCAGGACTTGCCCCGCGACCAGCGGGCCCCACAGTTCTTGCTTGGAGTTGGGTGCTTGCGAGAAGCCCAGGGAGCTCTGTGTTTGCACGAGTGGCCAGAGAGGGTGTTGGAATTTGGTAGCAGGAAGAGACTATGGCTCTGTTGCCCCACCCCCTAAGGCTGCTTCAGGCCGTGTGTTCTGGCACATCTTCCATCTCTTCCATCGGAGGCAGGAAGAAGGGCTCTGAAACGAGCATCTGCCCTTTATGTTCTCAGTGGCCTGCACTGACCACAGTCCCTGGCTGGGCAGTCCATGGAATCCCTGATGCCCTGTTTCCAATCTCTGCTCCCCATGCCTGCTTCTGAGCCAACAAGTCTTTCGTTGCCAGGCCTGAGCTGTCACCAGCGTCACTAAAGGGAGCGGGTAGAGATCCAGGAAAACCCAAGAAGTGAATCATCCACAGGGGAGGCAAGGGCAGGGAGCTGGCCTCTGATGCAGAAGCTTCTGGAAAGGGCCTCCCAACTGGCTGCCACCAGCACCCCTCCCTCACACGGTGAGAAGGCAGCGAGGACAGGCTTAGGCCCAGGTTTCCCAAAGACAGGAAGGGGAGGACATGGGAGAAACTGTTTGCTATTGAGTGGCAGCCAAAGGACTTTCCTGCAGAAGAAACTGCAGCCATCTTCAAACTGGCAGATAAAACGATCCGGTCCAGCCAGAACCGCAGCCAGCCCACCCCGTCCGGGAAAAGTGAGACCCTCACTCCAGGACTCAGGTCTGGCGGGGCTCCTTCAAGAGGAAGAAGCTCCCAGTCACTTCCACCTGAGTTGCTAATAATAATCTCACACTTGAAAAGCTCTTCCCCAACATCAAAGCCCACATCCTCGCCACGCAGTCCTCGCCACCATCCTGGGAAGATGTGAGATTTCAGTACCGCCTGTAATAGATGAGAAGACCGAAGCTCAGAGAGATTAGGGCCCTGGGCAAGGAAGGAATGGAGCAGAGAAGGGAACTTCTCAGATGCACAGGCCAATTCTCATTCCCCTGCCCAAGCCTGTCGCTCAGTCAGACAAGGCAAAACGCACAAAACAGAGAAACAATCAGAAAAGCCTGTAGAGCGAAGGCGCTGATTGGTCTGGTCCGAGCTGAGAGAATGCTGCAGAGGCTTTCCTAATTGTCAACACCCTCTCAGCAGGTGAGAAGGAGGCGGGGAGTGGGGGCAGAAAGGATATAAATGCCCTTTGGGTATTTTCTGGGTGGGTTTCACAATGCTCACCCACCCAAAGGGCAGTTCCCAGTCTAGGCTTGCTGAGGGAAGCGCGTCCTCCCCTCTCTACCCCAGGCCACAGCTGGCTGCCCACCCACCCCCAGTCCCGGGCAGGCAACTGATCTATAGGCTGGTCAGTAAGTTAGGACCTGTGTAAGATAAGCGGGGCCAATCCGATTTCTTTCTCAAAAAGTCAGCATGAGAAAACAAAGAGATTAGGACAGTTGGCTGCAGGAATTAGTTTATATAGAGAGTTTATACAGAGAGGATAGGGGAGGCTGTGATGGATCATGTGTGGCTGAGGATGGAGTGGAGCCCGGGGACCCAGGGGAAGGAAGACTGAGATATGGGCAGATGCAAAAGGAGATGGAGGGGTGTCCTCATGGAAAGACCATGTGGCTGTTCCATCACTGTCCCCGCTCCTGGGAGAACCACTTTACCTGCAAACCTGGATCGCTGAGCCGTCCCTGTTACACTTACAATAGACCTTCCTTTACTGAAGCTACTGTGGGTGAGTTTTATTCTATTTGAATTACTTAAAATCAGAGTAAAGGAAGCACTCAGTTCTAACCCATTTTCAACAATTGTGGAAACCAAGGACCACAACAATCAAGGAACTTGAACCCAGGCCGCCCAGTGATCCCCCAGGGTCCCAATCACAACCCTCACGGCGGTGGCCCTTGAGTGACGGAGTTCAAGAGGGCAACAGACACGCTCTTGTCTTTAAACTGAACACAAATCAGTCTGTTTCCAAATACAACCCCATGGAAAGACCTGAAAATCTCTCGGCATCTCATTAGCATTTCAAGCGTACACGAAGCCCTACCTGTGAAAAAGTACGAAGGCTTGATGCTGTAAATGTGAGATGCAGAATACCACGGCCATTTCTACTTGGGTCGTACCTGAAACACTGAATAACAAAAGCCTGGCTGGTGACCTGAGCCCGCAGGAGACAGCTGCTGAAGATACAATGTGTTTGCCAAGTCCAAAAGCAATTTTGCTTTCACCTTCTTGCTTGGCCAGAGGAGTTGGCATGTGTAAGTGTTGACTCAATTCGGCTCTCTTGTTAAAACATAAGACTTGGAAAAATTAAACACATTTGTGAAATCTAAGCATACTTCTATCTATTAATGTCCACATTCTAGTATTTTTGGTTTAATTTTCAGTTGCTAATTATCGCCAACATTCATGATGTGCTTAGTATGTGCAAGGAACTTTTAACTAATAATCATTTTTAATCTTCACAGTAACCCTATGAGACAAGTGTATTATTACAGAAACTAAAATAATTATTATATGAAGACCTCCCAGGAACTTGCCCACGACTCACAGCCAGGAGGTGGCAACACCAGGCCCCCACCTCAGAGGCCTGCTGTCTCTCAGCCTTTCAGCCATCTCACCCCGGGGAGGGTTAACTGAGGAAACAGATGATTGCTTGTTTGTTTGAGGTACAGACAGAGAAGATAATTCAGGAATTTGTAATTGCTCATCCCTGCTGGGGGACATTAGCTAGACATTAGCCGTGACACGTGAATCACGACACTTGTTTCCGGCTGAGTTATTACCTATGCACAATGGTGCTCACCAGCTCGCCTGCTTGCTTCAGAAAATGATGGAAGATGGGCCTTGCTGCTTCCAGCTGCTCCCACTGCCGAAGGCTGAACCAGGAATCAGGGGCCCCCCACCCTAATAGTGAGCCATCCCTGGCTTCAGTTCTACTCCCGTAGGGTGAGTCGTGTTCCCAGCACAATTTTTAGGGATGCTGATGTATCACAGGCAACTATGCAGACACCTTCCAGGAGCAGTGACTGCAGCTCTCTGGGGGCCCAGCAGATGCTCAGAGACCCCTGACGGGCTGTACCCTCAGGGTCCTCAGAGTCCCCTCGCCTTCGCTGTGGGCAGGGGCCCAGGGGCAGGAATTGACCTCTGGGAGCCTCCCTTGTCCCTGCTCTCGATGCTCCTGTGGGAGACCTGGGCCACACGTCCCGGGGTCACCCTGGCTGCCCCCAGGAGGGAACTGCACGCATTCCTAGTGAGATCCAGGGGAAAAGACCTGCCCAGGTGCTGCCCTTCCTGCTGAGCACGCCACTGCCCCTCTTCTGTGCATCAGCGTCCTTGTCTGTCCAAGAGAAGTGCTGCCGGTGGCCCGGGGGAGGAGGGGAGGGCTCAGCCGTGACTCAGTGGGGCAGAGACAAGGTCCTGCTTACTCCTGGGATGCAGGGCAAACCCAGGGCCCGTCTCCTGGCAGATCCTTGGACAATATTTTCATCTCACTTCTGGGCATACACAAGGCCTTCACTTTCATCATGAAATTTGGAGTGAAAATGGTCATTCTTGTGCTTTAAAATATAGGAGGGAGGGTGGGAAGGGATAAATTGGGAGTTCGAGATTTGCAGATACTAACTAACATATATATATAAAATAGATAAACAACAAGGTCACACTGTATAGCACAGGGGACTATATGCAATATCTTGTAGTAACTTATGGTGAAAAAGAATATGAATACGAATATATGTATGTTCATGTATGACTGAAGGAATATGCTGTACACTAGAAATTGACACAGCATCATAAACTGACTATACTTCAATAAATATATATATGCAAAACAAAATAAAATAAAATGCATGCATAAAAAATAAAAAAATATAGGAGGGGAAGCACTTTTCATCCATTCAAAAAAAAAACCTTAGCTCCCAATACATCTCTCTCCCTCTCTGTGCTCTAGTTGGAGGATTTCCTTACTCCCCAGATACCGCCTGGTGCCTCCCTGTCCTTTCTCATGCTGTCCCTCCCTATCTACCATTTAGGAGTCAGCCTGAAGCCCCCTGTGAAGCAGCCACCTCTGAAAGCCTGTCTACCTGGAATTCATGCATCCTCCTGTGTGTCCCCAGCAGGGCACCATATTACTCTGACCTGTATTTAAACCATTCATTCATTCATTTATTCATTCATCAGACATCCCTGAGCACTTCCTCTCTGCCCAAGAGATGCTCAGCAGAAGAGGCAGAGAAGCCAGGAAGCATGACGTCCAAGGCGGGGAGAGGGCACAGGTGGAAACATGACGGAATAAGCCGAACTCTCTCCAGCCAGTTTATACTCTGTTTTATATTTACAAGCAATACAGGATTTCATTCCTTTAAAAAAAACAACACTGCTATCCTTTCATGGAACACCTGTAAACACAATGCCACACGTGTGTGGTGCAAATGAGGCCTTCCTGTAGAGCGTGACTATTCAGGGCCACCTGGAGATTTCCTTCTCTCTGTATCTGCCTTACTTGGGCCCAGGCCCACCTGGTGCCCTGAACACACAGGAAGGGTATAAATGGCTCCCTCCAGCAGAAAAGGGGCAGAAAAAGATTGGGACAGCTTCTTAAGTGCAACAACTGCCTGGGTGGGGTAAGGCTGAGTGGTCTTCCTGTTGCTAAAATGATTTAAATAAAGGTACCACCACTCCTCACCTCTCCCCTCTAGTAACAGATGGTTTCCACTTAGATTTCTCCGACATCCAAGTACCTGACCGTCCCATCCCCATGCCAGAAAACTGAAGATGGGGGGCCCCGTGGTTCACGGGAAAGCCCTCAGGCACCCCCTACTCCCCCTGAATCTCCTGCATCTTCCTTCCATCCACCCCACCGCTCTTCCCTGTCCCCCCACCTTCGAACACTCCCCCCAGCCATTCAGTATTTTCTCCTTTAACACCACCCCCACCCATATTAACACTGAAACTTCACAGCATACACGAGCAAGGCCATGTGATCACTCTTACCTCTAAAAGGTTGGCAGGGGGTTGATGGCAAAGTCGGGGACCCGCTAAGATGGCTGGAACCCAGCAGCAGCAGAGGGGTTCCAGGGGCAGGGGTGCACAGCCAACTGCATGGACTTTGCGTCCCAGGGGCGGCGGGCCAAGCCTGTTTCCTCCTTCCCCTACAAGGACAGAGCATCCATGGTTCCCCACTGCAATCCTAGTGTTGAAGATCACAGCCCTGTTCCATCTGCCAAGACCCTGCTGCTCCTGCTCCACCTGAGCACCTAAGAGTGGGACCCTCGGGAGTGCAATGTGCCCTGTGTCTGCCAGCAAAGAGTGGGAGTAAAGAGGCCACTGCTGGGGCACAGGGGCTGGTGGGATAAGAATGGGTCCAGGGGAAGAGGCCGTGCCTGGTGCCTATCTGGTTCAGCCAGGCCTCTCCCAGGACCCACTAGGGGCATGCAGAAAGCATCTGCCCAGGGAAAAAGAGACAGATTTCCCAGGGAGAGGAGGGGAGGATGCTGCCCGGAGGCCAGGTCCTAGCCCCCAGCCAGGCACCGCTCCCTTGACTGTCCTCTTTCCCCTCCGGTGACCTCCTGTCACTTTACTTTTCTCCCCAGACAGACGGTACCTTCTGAGGTCAGAACCATGCCCTCCCAGTTCATCTCTGTATCCAGTATAGTGCAGTGGTGTATAAGTTCTTATTAAGCTTTTTGTCGAATGGAAAAAAAAGTGTATGAAGGAATGAATGAAGGAAACTCTCTGGGTCCAAGATTGGCATATGTTCAGATTTAGAGCACCTTTCACTTATTTATCAAAACCAACTTTGTAGGTTAAAAAAAAAAAGATGCAATTTATTCATTCATCTACCAAGCTTTTATTTAGCACCTACTACACAATTTTGTATTTGGGACTTTATGGGCTCTGAGGGATCTTTGTATCTGAGAATATTCCTCAACTCTCCTGTTACTCCCAAATGCAACTCTTAGAACCCCAACAGTCATGTTCCTAGGAGAAGGAAACAGACAGTCCTTTTAACTGAGCACCCTTGCAGGATTGTTCCCCGCCTATAATGAAATATGTTCAAGAATGACACAATGTCCATAGATTCCTGTATTCAAACATCTATCCAAGAATCCAAACCCTGGGCTGCATCTCCCTGTCTGTCTGAACAGGTAATTATACTTTGTATATTAAAGTCTTATATCTCAGACCTATCCAGTGCACAAAAAACAGTTTAACCTTTAAACCAAGTCATGTACACCATTTTACTCCTAGAAAGATGAATTTGTGTTACTCCGTCAAATCAGTATCAGCCTGACCTTTAAACACATCAGTGTTTCTTGGAAAAATACTATGGCTGGGATGCCTACCGAGGTAAACAACATTAGCTGCTCTTCCCCAGCGCTGAGCCACGCTGCATGGAGACCTATCAGAATAAGGGGGTGGAAGGCAGCAGGGCCCAGAGCTCTTCTGACAAACTCCATAGGATATGAAGAACAACGTAAATGCACCAGAGCTGGCAGATCTAGTTCTCTATTACTGTTCCAGAGATAACAGCTAAGGTGAATCATTTCCCACCACCTACCATTCCAAATTATTTCAAATTCTGAAGGGACCCTATTTATTTCATTGGTAGCTAGCAATTTACTTAGCTCAAGATCATTATATTTATGCGTCTGTGAAATCCTCACAATAATTACACATTTGAGCCGTCTCAGGTGGGCTATCCGTGGTCTCATTAGTCATAGACTTGGAGGGATATTATCACGTTTTTGTAGCAACCTTCACAACGCATGTATAATGCGCCAAGCTGGATGTGAACTTTGAGTCTCATGGTTTTCTTACACATCAGATTCATCAAACAGCAGGACAGCCTGCATTCACAAGCAAATGCTTACAGAATGCTGGGAAATTGTCTTAATTTCTCTTGTTTTCTCAATCGCTTCAGTGCGGCAGCCCTGGAAGATATTGTATTGGGCAGCAGGGAGGACAAACCTAGCTGAGATCTAAAATTACTTGAGGAGCTTACCAGAAAGTTCCATTATGGGGACTATTTATAAGATGATATGCTTCTTTCCCAACTGTACAGTCATCGAAGGGTAAGGAGGAGGCGGGTGGAATTGCCAGTGTTCTCAAGCACGTGTTCCCAGGTTGAATTCTCAGGACAACAGCTGTGAGGCCGGTTGGTTTATCCGAAAAGTCTATTTGGTTGTTTCAAAGCCACAGATTATTAGAGGGAACCAATCGCCTAGTGGTTTTGCCCGTTTCTGCCTTCTGCACATTTATTTCAGAAGAACCTACTACTATTACAAACAGGGTGATTCTCAGAACATCTCTAACCTTGATAGCAAATAGCCATGATAAAACAATTCCCAGAGCAAGGATTCTAAGAGAAGATGGTGATTCACACACCCGTCATGGAACCACGGAGCTCAGGACTGGGGGGCTTCCATGGCACGCACCACGGTTTACCAGGGCACACAGTTTGTGTGATCACTGCATTTACACGTGACTCCCCCAACTAGATTGGTAAACCCCAGGAGCACATGGACTGTATGTGTTTACATTCACCTCGTACATCCTCAGCACTTGGTACAGTGCCTCGCACATAGTGGGTGCTTGATAAATATTTACTAGATATTGAGATATAACTGAAGGAGTTACCTGGACCTACTCTGTGCCCTTCAACTTCAGGTGGGTAGTATGATTATCTGACATTTAAATGGTCTGAGGCTACATCACGTGACTTTCTCATGCATGATTGAAGCCTGCGTGTCCAGACCATCAGGCTCTACTACATTCTATTCATTAAACAACAATTTGATGAGCAGCTACTATGTGCCAGAAAATATGCTAGTTACAAGTCACGGGGATCCAGCCCACACAGAACTTCTGGTCTAATGGGAAAACACGGGAAAACAGACCTTTAGCAAAAGCTCCAAACAAAGGAGATTCCCAGAGCAGGAAAAAGTCATCAAATGTGTACAATAATGGAGCCAGGAGAACGTGCCCCCAGTTACCACCGCTGTGGGACAAAGTACTCAGAGCTTGGTGGCTTAGGAGGGGACTTTGAGGGGCGATGAAAATGTTCGATATCTCAGTTGTGATGGTGGTTTCATGACTACACATTTGTCAAAACCCACCAAACTGTATACCTCAAAAGGGTGAATTTTACTTGCTGTAAGTTATACCTTAAAAAACTGACTTTAAAAACTAAAACAAACGAAAAGCAACTTTAGAGGCTAGAAACAGCAGCCACTGACTATGCTCATGGACACTCTGGATTGGGGATCTGGGCTGACCCAGCAGGGGTGCTTGCTCTGGGGCTTCTGCTGGGAGGAGCCATAGGCTGGACATGTCTGAAACGGCTGAGAGCCGGAGCCACGAGGGGGCCCCGGCTCTCTCCCGTGTCAGGTGCTGGGGCTCTGGGCTCGGGTGACGGGAAGAGTGTCACCTGGGGGTGAGTGTGATCAGTGGCTGTTGTTTTTAGCCGCTGTTCAGCCCATCCTTGTGAGTACCTGCTGTATGCCAGGCACTGCTGTGGACAGAATATAGCAGTTAACATAACAGACAAACATCTTTGCCCTTTTGGAGATGACAGTCAGGTGGAAGACAGACAATAAATAACAAACATGATAAATAAGTCAGCTGATGATCTGGTGGAAGTAATATGTGCATAGAATAAAAACTTAAACCGGGTGAGGGGGTGGAGATGTGGAGGAGAGAATATTCTATATGAATGGCGCCTCCTGGGGCTGTGCAGCTAATGGTCCTGACACTTTGTTTTGCCGATGCCACGGTGTAAAATGGTATCTTGGTGCAGTTTTAACTGCATTTTTCTGGTTTCTGGAGACCTGAGCATCTCTTCAGATGTGGCAGGCCACCTGCTGGTCACCAGACGAGGTTCCTCTTTGTCCTGGGTCCAATTGGATTACTGCCCAGCCTCCCCTGTAGTTGGCTGTGGCCTCGGAGTTCCAACCAGTAGAAGGTGAGCGGTGACGGCCTCACCATTTCCAGGTCCAGCCCGTAAAAACCTCTTTCCTTCTCCCAGTGGCCCAGTTCCTAGGGCTACTGTGGAGGTCCCACATGGAAGATGACAGAGCTCCTGGCAGCTCGGGGCCCTGGGGGTGTGTGATGAGCAGACCCTGCCCCACCCCCACCAGCCTGGGGCACCTGCCCTGTTTTACGCTGGGGCCTCGACGTGGCAGCAGTGAGCCCGTCCCAGCTAAGAAGTTTCATTGCTCACTGGGGTTCTTTCTTGCGAGGGTTGCCTGCTCAGACCTCTGCCAGGCTTGGCCTGGGGTTATTCCCTCTTTCTTCTGTATCTGTGGGGGCTCTTTTATATCCTGGCTCTTCAAAGGGTGGCCTGCGGCCCGGCAGCATAGACTTCACCTGGGACCTTGTTAAAGATGCAGACTCTCAGGCCCACCCCCACCCCAGCCCCTCACTGAACCAGAACCCGCGTTTACAACAGCTTTCCTGGTGATTTCTACGCAAGTAAAGTTCTGTCGCCGGCAAAGCCCACGAACAATCCTACGGAAATAAAAATAGAATCTGGGTAATACAATAAAGTCTAACCTTTTTTTCCCCTTTGTGCTCAGTCTGGGTTCACTTGCTCACAGGGGACGGCGTGCAGAGGTCTCGCACCCGACCCTTCAGACCAGAGGCTGTGGTGGAAAATGGCTGCGAAAGGACTGCACCCGCACCTCAGCTCCCGGCTGGATGCGGGATCCCCGCCCACGGCCGCGACTCAAGATGGCGGCGGCGGGCCGTGTGCGGAGACGCCGAGCGCGACGACCTGAGCAGGCGCAGCACAACTGCGCCTGCGCCCGGGAGAGAACCCCGCCCCTCCCCGCCCACTCAGGAGACCCTATAAAGCAGCCCGGCCCGCGGCCCTTCTGGGTTAGCGCTCGCACCTCTCCGTTCTTTGATTAAGGAGTATAGCTTTCCTTTGCTTCTGACCCGAACTCGGTCTTGCTCTATTGGCTCAAGTGACACCGAGCAGAAGTACCTTTACTGGGGACTGACTCAGGAGGGTCCGTAACAGTTTGAGAAGCACAGCTTCACATTTTCTGCAATAATCCTTCATCTTTTATGTGCACTGAATTCATTTCCTTCCTGTCTGTATCTTTCCATTTTTTGACTCTATCGGCTCATGTTCAGTGTTTTGTTTTTTTTTTAAAGTTTAACATCGTAGTGTTTACCAAAACTTAATTTTATAGTTTGTAAGTCCTCTTAGTCTTTCAAAAAATTTTTTTCTTCCTGAAGTCATACAGACCTCATG
This sequence comes from Camelus bactrianus, assembly GCF_048773025.1. Taxonomy (NCBI): domain Eukaryota; kingdom Metazoa; phylum Chordata; class Mammalia; order Artiodactyla; family Camelidae; genus Camelus; species Camelus bactrianus. The sequence continues at coordinate 22,157,438 of NC_133549.1, read as the reverse complement.
CTATATTTTCTTTAAGAAGTTTTAAAGTTTCTTTTCACAGATTGTTCTTCCACCTGGAATTTATGTTTGTGCTGTGCCATGACGCTCTCATTTTATTTTTTCATATAGATAATAATTACCCAGAACCAATCATTGACTTATCCATCTATTCGCTCCTGGCTTGTAATGCCACCTGGCCATTGGTCATATGTCAAGTTTCCATACGCGTGTGGTGCACGTCTCTGGCCTTCCTACTAAAATTTCTCTGTTGTGTAACCTGCTTTTCTCCCACGTAACCATATATTGCAATACATTTTGTCCCCATCATGAGTTTCTTTCACAATGTAAATTTCACCAGCTGCCTAGAAGTCTGCCATGCTTCATTTTGTTACACAGTAACGTTGATTTCAGTTTTGCTCTGTCGTAAATAATGCTGAGGTGAATATCCTTCATGCAATCCTTGCTCAAATGCATATTGATTGAAGATAAATTCTGAGTGAAATTAGCAAGTAGGCATATTTTTAAAGCATTTGATGGATTTTGCCCAATTGCCCTCCAGAAAAATTGTACCAATTTATATTCCCACCTGTTTCCTGCCACTTTCCTCAACATTTTAATTCCTCAGCATTTAAATCCCTGCCAATGTAATGGGTGAAAATAAATAAAGACATACTATTGTGGTAACAATTCATGTGCCTTTTATGACAACTGATGATGAACATTTTTATATGTTTATTGGCTTTTGCATTTACTACTTTAGCATATGTGTGTGAAACTACCCTGTTCTAAGCCCACTGAGGTGTAGGTTCATGTGCTTTTTTTCTTTATGGATAAAGGTCTTTATATGTGAAAAATGACAACTCCTGCTTATGTAGCTTGCAAACTTTTGTGTATTTTGCACTTTTATCTTTTTCTTTTGCTTGTGGTAGTTTCTTAATGTACAGAAGCTTTAAGTGTTGTTTTTTTTTAATTGAAATATAGTCAGTTTACAATGTGTTAATTTCTGGTTATAGTATAGTGATTCAGTTATACATATTATAAGTGTGTGTGTATATATAAATTCCTTTTCATATTCTTTTTCATTATAGGCTAGTAAAAGATATTGAATATAGTTCCCTGTGCTATACAGTAGGACCTTGTTGTTTATCTATTTTATATATAGTAGTTAGTATCTGCAAACCCCAAACTTCCAATTTATCCCTCCACCCACCCCCTGTTCCCTCCTGGTAACCATAAGTTTGTTTTCTGTCTGTGAGTCTGTTTCTGTTTTGTAAATAAGTTCATTTGTGTCATTTTTTAAGATTCATATATAAGTGATATCATACAGTATTTTTCTTTCTCTTTCTGGTTTACTTCACTTAGTATGACAATCTCAAGGTCCATCCATGTTGCTGCAGATGGCATTATTTTATTCTTTTTTATGGCTGAGTAGTATTCCAGTATGTGGGTTGTGTGCGTGTGTGTGTGTGTGTGTGTGTACCACAGCTTCCTTATCTAATCATCTGTTGATGGACATTTAGGCTGCGTCCATGTCCTGGCTATTGTAAGTAGTGCTGCTATGAACATTGGGATGCACGTATCTTTTCAAATTACAGATTCCTCCAGATATATACCCAGAAGTGGGATTGCTGCATAATATGGTAAGTCTATTTTTAGTTTTTTACAGAATCTCCATACTGTTTTCCATAGTGGCTGTACCAAACTACATTCCCACCAACAGTGTAGGAGGGTTCCCTTTTCTCCACACTCCCTTCCCAATTTATCATTTGGGGATTTTTAATGATGGCCATTCTAACTGATGTGAGGTGATACCTCACTGTAGTTTTGATTTGCATTTCTCTGATAGTCAGTGATACTGAGCATTTTTTCATGTGCCTATTGGCCATTTGGATGTCTTCATTGAAGAAATGTTTGTTTAGGTCCTCTGCCCACTTTTTGATCGGGTTGCTTGTCTGTTTGTTATTGAGTTGCGTGTGTGTAGCTTTGTAGTTATGCAGTTGTATCCTATCCAGCCTTCTTACGAGTCTGCAGCCAGACAGGGGCTGCCTGGGCTCCTGTGACCACATCATGCTCTTCTTCATGCAGTGCCACTGGGCTTTATAAGCTGGCAAACATAATATCTAAAAATAATTTAGTTTGTCTTATTTCTACTAGTCATAATTAACATTTTTAATTTGTTTATTTCATTGGCTAAAACTTTCAGAACATGTAGTCCTTTTATAATCAAGGGGGAAAAAAAACTAAGTAAAACCAAAATAGAAGATGGCTATATTGTATGTAGGCTGTAATTTTTTTTTCAATTATAAATTTCAAAAGATATCCAGATGGCCTCCTGATGTGCACACAAAGATCACCTTTGTCATTCTCGTATCAGTACTAAAAGCAGCCAACATCGACCCCCACGTCCCCAGCAGCCTGCCCTGTTCTCCTTTTGTACCACAGCAGTGAGTCCAGTGTTCCAGTGGGAAGCGAGGGTCACACCCGCCCCCCTGCTGCCTCCGAGCAGCAGAGTGCAGTGTGCAAGCACACCACCTGAGTGTCAGGAAAGCCGGAACCCAGTCCCAGCTCCGGCCCTGGGCTGGCGTCCTGTTTGGAGCAAGCCATCATCCCTCTCCGGGTCTCACTTCCTCACCTTCCAGCCAAGGCACCTGCCTCCCTTGTCTGCAGCCTGGGACTCCAGGCTAGCGTTGAAATGGTCCTTCAAGCAGTGTGGGTCCTGCCACCTTCCAGCCCCAGATCTCTGAGCAAAGTGATCCTTGCCAGGGTGAATGCAAGCCAAGTGATGCCTTAAGTAAACACTGGCTTGAAAGCCTGCTGCAGTGAGGATATTAAGGGCATAAACCTTGGAGGATATTCTATATTGGCTGAGTTGAGCCTACATAGATCACAGAGAGAATAACCCCTAAAGCACTGTCAAACCCTCACGGAGCAGAGAGCCCAAGACGAGTAACGTCAGGGAAGGACAGGCAGTGGGAAGCGCTATCAAGCCCAGTGGATGTGGAGACATGGGCTCAAATCCTTCACGCTGCTCAAGCACCGCCCCTCCGCAGAGCCCTCCCTCCTCCCGTCCCGTCACCCCCACGCCACCGCTCCCCTAGCATCCCAGGGGACATTTCGCCCGCTGCGCTGTCTGCTGCTTAAGGGCAGGGAACATGCCTCATCATTTTTGTCTTCCCACAACCCTTTTAGGAACTCAGATGGTGACATCATTTTTACTTTTTTCAAATTGTGTTTTTTAATTAGAAAAACATCAAACGTTTATTTTAGAATATTTAGGAGATCCAGAAAGGTATAGGAAAATCCGATCACAGTTGCCTCATCCAGAAATCAAACATTACACTTTGAGGTATTATATTTCCTCTCTGTTTTCAATGTTTCTTTTTACAAAATCAATCTTATTATATGCATAATCTATATGTATATATATCATTGTAAACATTTCTTATACATTGAATATTTTTCTAAGATACGATTTTTAGTAACTACATAAATTTTCATTTCATACCTAAACTGTTTGGCAGATATTTAGCTCTGGTCCTTGAATTATTATAAATAACTCTGTAATAAACATCTTTGCCCCTAAATCTTTTCTAAGTATCTTATTGGCTCCTTAGGATATGTTTTCAGATAGGGGATTATTGGGCCAAAAGATATGAATTTTTGTAGGGCTGTTGGTATGAACCACTACATTTTCTTACAGAAATGTACCAGTTCTGTCTGAAGCTATGCATCTCAACAAATCCTTGCCAGCATTAGGTATTTAAATTATAATAATAAAAATCTTTGCTCATTTCATAGTGAGAAATGGAAACTCATTGTTGCTTTAATGGGCTTTTCTTTGATTACTAGTGAAGCTGAAAATTTTCTCATTTGGTTACTGTCCATTTGTAATTTATCTTTTGTGGATTTTCTATTCATTCCTTTCTCCTTTCCTCCCACCCTCCCTCTCTCCCTGTTTTCCTCAGATGTTCAGTAAAAATGCACTGAGCATCTATTTGCCAGACCCTGTCCAGGTACCATGGTGGACGGGGGTCAGGAAGATCTGGTCAAGAACTCAACACACCTGGGTGACACACACTCCAGCAGGACACTACTGGACAGTTAATGACAATTACTGTGAGAAGGCAACCACATGCAATTTTTTAAAATTATGGTAAAATACACATAACATCAAACCTACCATCTGAACCATTTCTAAGTGTACAGTTGAGTACTGTTAAGTATATTCACATTCTTGTGCAACCAATCTACAGAACTTTTTGTCTTGCAAAACTGAAACACTGTCCCCGTTAAACAATCCTTCATTTTCCAGCCCCTGGCAACCACCACTCTACTTTGTCTGTATGATTTTGACTACTCTAGGGACCTCATGTAAGTGGAATCATACAGTGTTTATTCTTTTGTGATTGGCTTATTTTATTTAGCATAATGTCTTGTGATAGGATTTCCTTCCTTTTTAAGGCTGAATAATATTCCATTGTGTGTATATGTGTGTGTATTTCACATTTTCTTTTTTCACTCATCCATTGATGGACACTTGGGTTTCTTCTATTTTTGACTATTGTGAATAGTGCTGCTATGAACTTGGGTGTACAAATGTCTCTTCAAGATGCTGTTTTCAATTCTTCAGGATATATACCCAGGAATGGGATTGCTGGATCATAAGGTGATTCTGTTTTTAATTTTTGGAGGAACCGTCATATCATTTTCCATAGCGGCTGTTCCATTTTCCGTTTCCATTAACAGTGCATGTGTCCCTCTTTCTCCACATCCTCACCATACTTGCAAGTCTACTAACTCATTTGACAGTAGTCATCCTGATGGGTGTGAGGTGATATCTCCTGGTGGTTTTGATTTGCATTTCCTTGGTGACTAGTAATGTTGAACATCCTTTCGTGGGCTTGTTGGCCATTTTTATATCTTCACAACAGGTAATTTTCGACATTGCGTTTTCATGTATCGACATTGGGAGAGATTGTCTTTCTGTGTTCACTCACTCCTTTTTTGTAAAATCTTTAATGTGAAGCTGACTTGAAATCGTCCTATGATTGGCCAATTTCAAAATGGGACAGAAACCTTGCGTCAGTCTGTGATCCACCAAATCCTCCACAGCCCCTGAAACATCAAGGTGTGAGGCCCTGTAGAGATCTGATGTGATCGGAAGGTTTGAAGTGACTCTGTAAGTGTGAGAAAAGCATCTTAGTTTCATCCCAGCTCTTTGCAGCCTCACTATGAATGTTATATCAGCAAATATGTACCCAGGGATTTAATGACACATTAAGGAAAAGATTGGAGGTCAGTTACTTTGAATGACGGTCTGTGCAGTTTGAATTTACAAATAATCAGCCGCCCCTTTGCGTTGGCTCCGGGGACAGGGCATGGGGACGCAGTAACAGCGATCGTCAGAGTGGACACGCGTGTGCGAGTCAGCAGGGTCGACACGTGTGTGGACGGGCTGGAAGGCTTTCTAAGACAAAGGTTACTCTCCCTCTTGGTAGCATTAGTTCTTAAGTCTCAGCTTTCAGAATTATCTGCAGTTGCTTTTTTATTCTAAGCTGGACAAAGTTGCAGTCTGGGATGTCTTCTTCTAGCTGTGAATTGTGGCAGGCTCAAGAAAAGCAAATTAATTCCAGGATTTGTGGACGCAGAACATATTCTGGCTGCTGAGTCCCCTCATCTCGCAAGACTCCCTGCTGCCCGGTGTTGAGAACCTACTGCAAGATGACCAGACGCTCATAAGACGCACGATTCTGCAGTTCAGAGAGGCAAGAGAGCAGTAGCCGAAGCCATATGAATGTAACAGAGCTGTGACCAGGGGACTTGGGGACACTGCATGGGGGTTCTGTGGGAGGAGGCTCAGGTGCAGAGGATTCCAGGGAGCGCAACGGACCCTCCAGCAGCAAGCCCAGGGATCTAAGAGCAAGCTGCCTCTTTGCTCAGAGAGATAAGGAAGGGGGTACGAAGGCAGGAGTACAGATGCAAAAGGCAACGTAGGAGCCGTAACTGCAGGGAGGCCAGGGTGACCTGGAGTTTGGAGAACAAAAGCAGCAAAATGAGGTTTCCAGGAGACGAGCCAGGCCGTTTAGATGGCAATCTCTCCAACCTGGCAAGGGAGCACGTCTTCCAGAAGGTCCATGGCAATCCTTGTCTCTCCCCCACGCACCCAGCTCAGCCATAACTTAGCTGATATGTGTGCCCTGAAGCTCCCACCAGACCGTGCACCCCTTGTGGGCAGGGACTATGCCTCATTCATCCTTGTTTCCAAGCCCAAAGCCAGAGCAGGGGCTGGCACAGACTAGGCACAGTGATAGTCTGGTTAAAAAAACTAAAAATATTTGAGATTCCCAGCCCACTCCCGCAAAAGCAAAGTTTTAAAATTTTCTTTTGAGTGAGATAGGAGGCTATTAAGAGATTTGAGTCAAGAAAGGAGAGATGTCCAAACGTAAAGTGAAATTCAGGTTTGATCCAAAGATTATGTTGATGTTCTGGCTCAGTTCATATCTTGGTCTTAAAATATTTGTTTCCATCTGGGGGTTGGCAGAATTGTGTGTCATAAAACCCCAATAATGTTTTCTCTTTTACAAGGAGAAACAGGAGGCAGACTGGAAGATTAAACACGACACATTTCTTACAAACTTTTAAAATAATTTAAAGAGCATTACTGAGATGTAGTTTACGTGATGCAGATAGGAAAGTCTTGTCGTAAGTGCCCTGCTCGATGTAACCCCACGCCCAGAGCAAGAGACAGAACACTGCCAGCACCCCAGTGGCCTCTGGCTTAGTGCTCAGCCACTTTGGCAGCAACGCCCCCCCTTGTACACGCCAGGCTGTGTTTTTCCAACTGAGGCTGGCTCCACTGTGGGTGAAGGACCGGCCAAGCCCAGCTTCCTCGGCTCCGAGGATGCTTCCTTGTCATGGATTCCATGTAGTGGGCTCTGTGGTGCCCTGCCGGACCCCCTGTCCCCCGCCCCCAGCACACGTCTTCAGGGGTTGAAGAGCCACCTTGCCCAAGGTCATGCCCCTTCCTGGGGTGACCCGCATCCAGTGTCTGGTCAGTGCAGGGGATAAAGGCCAGGCCCTCTTGGCCCGAGTCAGGACAACTCTGGAAGGCCATCCTAGCTCAGAGCGCCCCTTGGGGACAACCAAGGCTGTCTTTGGGCCACTGGTATCGCAGCCCAACCTCTCCCTTTGCTGGTCCCACTTCCTTCCCCTCCCTCCCATGGTGTGGTCCCACGGGCTCTCCCCGGTGAGCGTCCACACACCGAGCGCCCCCTGACCTCTGCTTCCTGAGGACCCAGGCTGCCACCACAGCCTTCCAGCCTTCATCCTTGAAGGTGGTGCTGAGCACCTGCTCTGTCCCGGGCAAGGTCCCGGCAGTGGCAGACATAAAGGGAATAGCACTAAGGTCCATGTGCTTCGTACAGTGCTTTGCTGTTTACGTTGGGTTTCTGCTCATTCACTGCTTCACTCACTTATCCAGCCAGTGAAGTGCCTGCTGTGCACCAGGACTGAAAATGTGAAGAGGAAGGCGAGATTTCCCTTCCTCCCAGAGCTCACAGTCCAGTGCAGAAGGCCCAAGCCAGAATGGAGAATTCTCCCCGGCTCTGAAGGCCAGGCTGGGAGAAGCCATGAAGTGGGGAGAAGGATGGTGTCCATGCAGGGGAGACTTCCAGCGGGTGAGCTGCCTGGCCGAGCCAGCAGCTACAGAGCAGATCACTGAGATCACTGAATCCAATGCCCAGACTCACAGTCAGGCCTGGGCAGTGATGTCGCTGTGTACAGACTGAGCCGCCCTGAGGTCTCCACCGGCTTAACTCAGGATGGCAGGAAGTCTGCGAAGCCCACCGGGCCCGCGTTTCCCCCAGTGCAACCTCCCAGGGGTCTCCTTCTCTCACTTGGCGCTGCTGGTTGGGTCCCCGGGCAGCTGAGATGGGAAGAAAGGAGAGAGGCGGTGAGAAGGGGAGGAGGGAGCTTCCGGGCAGTGGGTGGGTTGGGGGTAGGATTCCAAATAAAAGAATAACATGATCCTGGCAAGCTGCCCCAGGTCCCACTTCAAGCACTGGATTAACTTAAATCCATCTTTGCTACTTTCCAGAGTCAACAGGATTTGCTGAATTTTATATCTCCAATAGGGGAAGAATCTTGTGAGAACAAGATTTAAAAAAATACACATAAGTGAGATGTTCTCACTAATCTGAAAGTAGGGCATACTGACACTTGGAAAAAATTTCAAATGCTTAATTGGGGGGTGAGACACTTCTTTAGAACATCTCTGCACAGAAGAACAATGAAAATCAGATTATGCTCTTGGTTGTTACAAAGATGAAAATATATCTTAGCTATTTTTCAAATTAATCACCCTATAATCTAAAGACAAATGGGATTCTTAGGGCAGTGTTCAGCCAGTAATTTAATACCTAAGTTTTTCTGATCAATAAACCATTGGTCTGTTAGAATATTTAAGTCATGCTTAGAGTCATTCAGAAAAAAAATCTATTAACTTAAGTTCTTTGAAAGCATGTCTGTAATTTAAAATGTCATTTTCTATTTAAGCATTGCATTTTACATTATTATAAAACAACACCAAACTTAATTTTAATAAAAATATTAAAAAATTTTTTGAATCAGAAATATGTTATCATTTATGAAGTTTTTTTTATTTAATGAGCATTTGAGTGCCAATACCATGGGCCACCACATGGTACACCCCAAGGGGCACCAATCATGTTGCGATCTTGGGAAATGGTCCAGGTGTGTGTGAGGCTCTTGGGATCCTGCTGTGAACTGCATGTTTGCGTCCCCTCAAAATTCATGTGCTGAAACCTTAACCTGCTGTGTAACAGTGTTTGGAGGTGAGGCCCTTGGGAGGTCATGAGGGTGGAGCCCCCATGACGGAGTTAATGCCCTTTATAAAAACAGTAAGAGACCAAGAACTCACTCGCCTGCCATGTGGGGAGACAGCCAGAAGCAGCGGTCTGCAAACCAGGAAAAGAGTATCCCCAGAACTCACCCATTCTGGCTTCCCGGCCTCCAGAACTATGAGAAATAAGTGTTTGCTGTTTAAGACATACTTGTTACAGCAACCGAACTAAGACAGGTGGCACGGTGATAAGACACAGTCCCCGTGCTCAAGGAGGGCCAGTGGGTACAGGGGAGCAGGGCTGGACAGAAGTGAGCTCAGGGCGCCCTGGAGCCCAGAGGAGGGCACCAACCCTGCCCCCCATGAGACTGGGGAAGTGCCTGGCGTGACTCCAGGAATGTTGAAGCCACAAAAGTCTCTTCAAAGATTCTTCAGCTGAGAGGTTAAGAGACTTGTCCAGGCTAAACCAAGTGGCTTTAAGGCTAGACTAGGCACAATTTACTGCCTGTCCAAATTTACCATGTTTACACTCACAGGTTAAAGGTCATGCAAGTTATTGGTGCTTAAAAAAAAAAACCTCATAATAAAATGTATTTGAGATGATGTGATGATAAGAAACACTTGGCATGCTGAAGGGGGACAAAGTGCAGCTGTTGTAGACTGTGCTGTTGCAGAATTCTCCTCTATAAAAACTTCTGAATTTGTGTGCTGGGCCTGGGAGGAAGCAAAGCTTTAAAGAACTCCGCTTGAAGTCACTGCGTAAGCCAGGCCTCCTTAATGCACACAGCGCATGCTCTGTGGGATGTGATTTCCACCTCAGCACCTCGGACGTTGGAAACACAGCTGATGTCCCACTGCAGTGAATTTGTTATTGTGGCCTCCGATGTGGGTTTGTGGCAGTTGTGCAAAATCCCATTTCTTTGAATCCCTTGGCAGCAAACCTTCAGAGGGGAAACCAGTGGATGGGCTGCTTTAGAAGACACTGCCTTTGCAATAGATCGGATGTCAGTCTTTGCCACCACTGACCAGGAAAATGGGATGCAAGTCTTCATTCATCTGGAAGTTTTCTTCCAGAGATAATAGCTGGATCTTCAGATGCAGTATGGACGCGTGGAAAGGCACACCTGTTCTGAGGGGATCTTCTAGGAGACCACAGAGAGGACAAGATTTGTATACCGCTGATGATGGAGACACAGCATCTCTCTGGCTTCTCGGTTTTCAAGATCATTTTTATAGATGTTTATAGAAAAGCAGGGCAGTGAGCACGGTGAACTGTCTGCGGAGAGCTGCTGTGCCCAGGCAGTGTCGTAGACGGTCCGCACGTGGTGTAGGTCACAGGAGAGGCACGGCTGTGAGGGTGGGAGCAGCACTGCTCACTACATGCCAGGGTCAAATGCTTTACACCCATCATCTCATCCAATCTTCACAACGTCCTCTTGAGAAAAACTGAAGTGCGGGCTACATTTTACAGATGAGAAAGCTGACGTTCAGAGATGCGACTGAGTTGTCCAAGATCATGTGACTTCTACACCCCCTCAACTCCCTACCGCTGAGCTCTGCAGCCTCCACCCAGCAGCCTGGATTGGCGCAGGGCGCGTTGCAGGTGAACGATGCATCAGCGTCCTCAATGCTTCAGCCTTGTTGGTACCGTAAGTGCAATTAGACTGTGCAGCAGAGACCGGTGCTGACCAGCCACAACGAAATCCTGAACTCAGAGTGTGTAAGAACCACTCCAAGAGCGAGGCCGGCTGGAGTTTATAAGAAACATTTTGAGAAAAACAATTTGTAATCAGAAAAAAGCCCAGGGCCTGAGAAGCCTGTCTCTTCATCTTTCTCGGAGAAATTGAGGCGACTTTAAATTACCCAACAAATTAGTTCATTTTAATGTCAGAATGCATTGGGGGAGGAGGGGGTTCTGAGGTGAAAGAAAAATAAGTGTAATTGCTTCTTTTTCAAAATCACATATTACTTTGTTCATTATGGAATAATGAAGCATTATTTAATCCCATTATGAAATAAATGAGATTGAGTAAATAGCACATCTGCATTCATGCAGTGATATAAAGTCAGGAAATGTTTATCCCACTGACATTTAAAAATAGCAGCTCAATTTTTCTTAGTAATGAAATTGTAGGTGTTTTCATTACAAAAATATATTTTATAGAAACACAAATATGGCTTTGTTAAATTAACTATTAGGGGACCTTTTCTACTGAAGTCTTTCCTAGATGGTTGCATTTTGAAATGCAGACTCACTTCTTCAAAATGAAGTCCATCTGTGGGCAGTGATCAATATCTAACAAAATCAGTGAAATGCAAAAAAAAAAAAAAAAAAAAAGTCAATATGAGAGACAGGGGTTAGGTCCACGAAAGCCCTATTTCAGTATGTACCCCTGCCCTCTTGTGGCATTCATCTGTATGGTCACCTACGGTGCATGTTTAAGATTTTGAAAGTGGGTATCTATTTTTTTTTCTATTTAAAAAAATTTTATTGAAATGTAGTTGATTTACAATGTTAGTTGCAGGTGTACAGCAAAGTGATTCAGTTACATATATATATACATATATATATTTTTCTTTTCAGATTATTTTCCATTGTATGTTATTACAAGAAATTGCATATAGTGCCCTGTGCTACACAGTAGGTCCTTGCTGTTACTTTATATACAGTAATATGTGTATGTTAATTCCGAACCCCTCATGTATCCTCCCCTGTGAAAATGGGTATCTTAGCCAACACCCTATGGGGCTGCGTGTCTCTTACACCTGACCGCAGAGCCTTGTCCCTGAATAGTTCTCACTCTTTCCAACAGGCACTCTGCTCAGCCTTAAAGCCCGCAAGGCACGCTCACATAGCAATAATGGGGGGAAATTCTAATTACTGGCATTTCACTGTCTTGGTCCAGCTGCTAAGGCTGCATTAAAAACTACCCCGAAACATAACGGTGCAAAATAACCATTCTGTGAGTCAGTTATTCAGGAAGGGGATGGTTTGTCTGGGGCCTCGTGTGGAGACTTAAAGACTGAGGGCTGGAAATATCGGAAGCTCTTCCACTCAGATACGGTGATGGAGGCTGGCTGTAGGCTGGGGGCCTCCGTTTCTTCAGCACGGGGCTCTTCACAAGGGCCAGTTTGGGCTTCTGCAGAGCATAGTGAGTATCCTGGGAGAGAGAGAGAACGCCAGGCAGAAACTCTACCCATGTTTATGATCTAGTCTCAGAAATCTGATATGGTCACCTCCACCATATTCTATTGGTCATAAGGAGCCAACCCTGATTCAATAGTGGAGGGGACTCTACAGGGCATGAATATGGGGAGGCGTGGATCATTGGGGACCATCTTGAAGATTGGCTGCACACATTTCAATAATGAACTTACACTGCGCTTTATTTTTAAGCCGGGTATGACCGCCATCACCTTCTGCCCCTAGTCCTACCATGCTCTGCGTCCAGCTGTGGGTCAGCACGTAGGACTGAAAGCCTCTAGCCCACCTGATTGTCTCCAGGAGAATGACCAGGGGAGAAGTCCCAACTAGAGTAAATCATCCCAGGGAAGAGGTGAAATCTTCCGGGATTTAGCTCTGGAAGAAAAAAAGGAAGGGCAGAGGAGGGACTCCAGCACAGATGGGTGGGAGGTGGTCAGGCTCCAGGGAGGGAGGGAATGGGGACTCCTCTCTTCTCTCCTCTTCTGAGGTCCCTCCCAGTCCCCTTTCCTTACCCCCACCTCCACCGGCATTTTAAGAGGATTTCAAGGACTCTAGGAGAAATACAAATGACTAATACACATTAAAATACGTACACACATCTCAATTTCATTAGTAACCCTGGAAACAGACATTGAAGCAACAATGAGATACCCTGAAAGGATTTTTTCAGGTGGGAAAGGTGTGGTCAGAATGCTTTCTCAATGAGTGCAACCTTATTTAATCTGAAAATGTACTGCTGCCTATAATCATCTGAGTATATCTCAAGTCTTAATTCAGATTTTTTTATCTTTAAAAATATGAGTATTTTTGAATCTTACAAAATAGCCTCGTACCCAGAGATAGGAAGCACTGGAATTGTGACCATTACCCACAAGCTTTTCAGGGGACAGCTCTGCAGGCAGAAGCTTTCTTGGTGTGGCCACAACAGTAGGACAGAGATCTCACTCCTGCTCTTGAACATTCTGTGTTTTTATCAGAAAGGGGACGGCCCGGGGGCAGGACTGGGGAGTGCGAGAAACCTGAGAAGACGGCACTGGACTTGGGCTCTGAACAACAGGTGACCAGGGTTTTTTTCCAGGATTGCTCCTTCTGATGGGGCATGGGGAAAGCATGCTGGGTAGACAGAACAGTGTAAGCCAAGACCCAGTGGCGGCAACGAGTGCCGCAGGCTTGGGAAATGACAGGCACTCATTGCCCGGTGGTGACACAGGAAGTGGGTGGTTGCAGGTGCACGTGGAGGGTGACACCAGTTGTTGAGGACCATGGCAGGGAGGTTGAACTTCATTCATTGACGGGAGCCTTCAGTGGTTTTTAAGCAAGGGCACCATGCAGTTGGGTGTGTTTTAGGGTAATTCCTCTGAGCGTCGTGGCCATGGAGGGGCAAGATTGTATGGCAAGAGAGGACAGCAAGCGGGGGGGGGGGGGGGGGACTGGGGCCGTGGTGGTAGGGGTGGAAGATAGGAAATTATTAAAGAGACGTTCCTAAGGTGGGATGGCATGATGCTGAGGGGGAGAGGCAGGGAGGGAGGCGTCTAGGCAGACTCCCAGCTCTGGGCTTTGGTGACTAGGTAGCTGGTGGTGTCTTTAACCAAAATGTGGGACACAAGAGGGAGGAGAGCTGGTCTCGGGGAGAGCCTGAGCTTTCCCCACATTTGGACTTGCCAAGTTTACGGACTTGGGGGACGTCCAGGGCACCAGTCCAAGCCCTGCCTGCCTTGGGGCACTTATCTCATTAAATCATTTTTGCCTGTCTGCGTGTCTCCTCCCCACTGGAGCGGGCCCTCCCAGAGGGAAGCCACGGCCCCCTGTCTTGAGTCTCCTGTGCATCTCAGGAGGGTGCAGCAAGACTGCACAACAATAAATGGTTGTCTACATGAGTAACTGACCAACAAAATGCATGGAAGGAAGGGAAGCTGGAAGAGGCTGGAGGGGAAGGGAGAGGGTGACGAGTGGAACTTTGAGAACCACCATTTGAGAAATGATTGGAAAAAGGGAAGCCAGTGAAGGTGACAGGAAAGAGCGGAAGGGAGGAGCCCAGAGAACCCGTCCCCAGCGAGTCCATGTCAACAGACCCAGCAGCAGCCGGGCAGTGAGTCCCTCAGACACGGTCCCCAGATGAAAAGCTGGCACTGAGCTACTCAGCCTGACAGCGTGGGCTGAAATGAGTCAGGACTGGTTCTGTCCACTTTGATGCAGCGTCTGCTCCCTGGAAACAGTCCATGCGAGTAACCCAGCTAGCATCCCCCAAGCCGTTTTCTAAACAATGAGAAACAACCGGAGGTGGGATTTCTACACACAGTTCATTGCCTTGTCTTTCCATGTCATACTTATGGAGAAAAAGTTTCCTAAACATTATTAATTACCAGAAAAAATTCAATAAGTGAAAAGACCTGACGAAAGATTATTTTTTATTGATGGTGGTAACTTTGGATATCGGTAAAAATCAACAGATCTCCTGACGAAAGCTAAGAAGGGCAGTCCTCTGAGACTTAATTGAATTTCTTGATGTTTAGTTGATTTGCTTGGCATTCAAGCCTCATGTGACGCTCTTTGTTCTGAGGAATGGCATCTGGTAAACAATTAACTAATTGTGTTCCCAATCGATTGTTCATTTTTTTCTTGTTGCTGTTGTTGTTGTAAAACCAACACAGCAGCAGAAAATTTAGAAGCCAGGGAAAAAATCCCCCCAAATCCTGCCCCCGTCGCGAAGGTCCGATGACAATTGCACATTTCCAGTCCTGCGCCCTAAGCAGATAGCTTCGTAGCTGTAAACACAGGAGGCGTTGGACCCTGCTTTTTTTCACTTAACATAATCTAATTCTCTTTTACGAGCAATGAAATTTGATACGAGGTGCCGCTCACACAGCTTTTTGAAAGACCATTGTTGAAAGGATCAGTGAGTATTTTCTAAGCCCCATCGACTTCGGGGAATCAGGAAATTAAACTTTTTATTTATTGGTCTTTGACTTTCCCATAAATGGACACAGTTCTACCTTGTTTGACTGCATTGTAAACGCAGGCACTGGCTGAACAAAGGCCGCACCGATGAGTAATTAGGCGTAGGTGGAGGCAGGGCGGTGCTTTATGGGGCCATTAGTAACTCGCCCAGCTGCTTTCAAGGTTCCAGCCTGCTCCTCGGGCATAAGATACCTTTAGTCTCTTTGGTTTAAAAAAATTACCTAGGCGGGGGTTTTTTTGGTTTGTTTTTTCCTTTCGGTCCAAATGCTTAAAAACAACAAACTGATCTTTGTAGTCATTTAAGGGAAAGGCTTTTGTCACACACGTGATGTTTTAAAAGATATTTCCTGAATATGGTTACTCCTATGTACACTCGAGTGTTTGGGGAACGTGTAGATGGCGCAAATCCTTCTGCAGAGCCGGGGAGGCAGGTCTCAGCCTTCCGGCCTGTCTCTTTCATGCTGCATAAAGGAGGTGGTCCGACCTCCGCACGTTTTCTGACATCCCTGGGAGGCCGCGTTGTTATGACACATTCCCCCGAGAGCCCACTGAGGTTGTTCGTCTTAAGCAGAATTCTGGGGGAAAAGTGGTTTTTGCTTTGGGCACTTTTCCTCGTGAAATGTATCTCTTCATATATATTAAGTCCACAGCAAAAATTGTTATCTGCTGTACCTGTGAGCACAGCTATTAAATCAATAACTAAAGGGAACCTATCTTCAGAGGAGAAAGATTGGAGAGTTCTTTTTCACAAATGTGACCTCAGTAAAACGTTGTCATCTTTGAAGACCCATCTTTACTTACCTGCTGCAGCTTTGTAAAGCAAAATGATCTTTGCCACTTCGAGAATGGAAAATGTCCATTTTGCTAAAATTCAGAAGGTTGAAAAAATGCCCAGATGTGCAAACACTGGATTTAGTGGTTGGCTGCTTTGAAACACTCCCTTGCTCGTTAGTGCAATAAATTGTTGGTGAAGGTCAGACAGGGGACTGAGCGCTGCAACAAGGAAAGGGTGAGAGGGCGGATGTGAGCCTGTCCCCGAGGCCCCGCAGCCTGGGAGGAGGGTGACGCAGGTGCCTAACGGAGCGGTGGCTCAGCTCTGCGAGGGAGCTCAGAGGAGACAGGAGAAACGTCACCTCCAGCTGGGGGCCAGGGGAGAACGGCCAGGTCTTCCCTTCGCAAGGCAACATGAGGGAGCAAGGCCACATCAGACCCACCACCCGCCCAGCGTTCCTCAGTTCTCTAGGAACCCAATGTTGGTGCAAGACAATTGTAACTAGGGAGCTGATTTTGTGAAGATTTAATGCCGAAGAGTCTTGACAAGAAATGGGTACCACCCCACAGCTCCATGCATCCAGAAGAAGGGACCCCGTGGGGTCAACCTGCCAGCCTCACTGACTGGCCATTGGACACTTCCAGGTAGCTTGAACTCTCATCCTGCATGTAGCCCTGTGTGCCTCTTCTCATGGAATCCTTAATCCTGTGAGGTAGGTTCTCTCATTAGCACCAACATAAGAATGTGGAAACCATACTTCAGAGTACCTGGCCCCAAATCACAAAGATAATAAGTAACTGAGCTGAATACCTAAGCTGCGCTCTCCCGTAAGCTAAGACCAGCCTTCATGACTGCCCACTGCAAAGACATTCTGGATGCTCTTTTGGTAGCCTCTTTCGACAATGCTCTGTATGCAGGGCAGGTATGGCATCCTGGGGTCTGGAGCTACAGCAGAGAGGGGAAAGTAGACAGTCTTCTGCTGTCCCCAGATTCTGCCATCATCCAGACCTGAGAACCTGGTGGCATCTCACGCCCCAGCACCCTGCCTGCTTGCTCACATTTCCTCCTGTTTTCCGTGCATACCATCCAGAGCTCCTTCCTCCAGGCATAAATGAGCCTCGGGAGCTGGGAGTTTCATTGCAGCCCAGACTGGACCCCAGTTTCCAGAATTCTTTCAACCTCTCTCCTTGGTGATGGGCAGCCTGAATGTCTAGGACACTTCAAATATTTACTCATCATGTTTGCTCAACTATTTTATAAAGGTGATTTGTTAAATAAGGCAATTGGTTAAATGATTAACCATTTTGATAACTTTGTAAAAGTTCCCCCAAAAGTTCACAGATACGATTTTTCTCCTCCCTGTGCTCCAGGTCTATAAAGCCGCTCCGTGGACCCACGTTGTACCACTGTGTGCGCCCCCACGCAAGCCCGCCCACCGCTTGCTCCTGTTTACCTGCGGGTGGGTTCTCTTCATTGCCTCCTGTTTTCTGTGCGCATGCTCAGTCCTAGCTTCTCCAAAAGCTCTGGTGTGTTGGCTGCGTTTCCTTGTGTCCCGCCAGCAGTTCTCAGCCCTGACAGGCCCTGGAATCACCTGGGGAGCTTTGTAAAATGCCAAAGCTGCGTCCTACCCCAGAGACCTGACTTAACTGACCTGGAGGGGACCCAGGCCTTGGCACCATCCGAGGCTCCCCAGGAGACTGAGTGGGCAGCCAGCCTCAGGAAACTTGCCTCCGGCCTTCTTGTGGCTCCATCTCCTCGCTTTTTCCTCCCCTTTCATCACTGTCTCCTGTCTTACTCCTGACGCGCTGAACCCTGTGAGGAACCCCCAAAGCAGGACCATGGACCCTCTCTAAATCCAGGCCCTCTCCCAGCTCCAGGGCCTCCTGCAGCTGGTGGCCCAACCCACCTACCCGGAGGTCCTGCTCAGGCACCTCTTTCTCCACCTCCCTACGCAGACGCGGTCACTCCGGGGGGCTCGCGTCCTCCCTCTCCCCTGAGGCTTTCTCTCGGCTCCTCCCACCCCGCTGTGCGATGGGCCCCTCTTGATACTGCACCACGTGCGTCTCCTCCTCCTCCATCCTCAGGCAGCCTAGTCCATCCATGTCCTTCCCTTTGGCCTGCAAGCACCACTCTTTCCTATGATTTAAAACAAAAAATCCTAAAAAAGAAAAAAGGGCAGTGGAGGGAGACTCTGAGGACAGAATCAGAGAGATGGCCACGCGGGAAGGACTGAGACCAACACTGCTGGCCTGGAGGATGGACGAAGGGGCCACAAACCAAGGTTCTGGAGGCTGGAAAGGGAAAGGAAGTGGACTCTCCCCTAGGGCCTCCAGAAAGGAGTGAGCCCTGCGCACACCTGGATTTTTGCCCACGGAGACCCATTCTGGAGTCTGACCCCCAAAGCTGTAAGATAATACATTTGTGTTGTTCTAAGCCAAAAAAACCAAAAAAAAAAAAAAAATCCTTCCTCCATGGAGCTCATTCTGTCTCCTCCCTGCGTATCTGGTTCTCATCCTGAACTGACCGCCCATGCCCAGCTGTCCGCTGCAGGGCTCCCTCTGCCTCCCCCAGGCACCTTAAAGGGAGCCCAGCTGCAACCACACTCATCACCTTCTCCCCCATCCTGGAGCCTCCGGCCTACCCCTGCACAGCTCACTTTGTCTAAACCGGGGCTAAATCCTGCCTAACTTTACCCAAGAGCAAACCCTGTGACTTCACGTTCCTAGCTATAAGGTGGGAAAACACCAGACTTCATTCCATCTGCCAAATAACCTCTCACTATTACACTATTAATTCCTAATTTCACCTGTCATTATGTTTTCAGTAAGTAAATAAATGAAATCAAAATAGCTGCATATATCCATAAGTCATCAAAATTTATTTAGTGCTTTAGTAGTTTGTTTTTCCAATTTTCCTTTAATTAGCAGAGAGATTTAAAATCAATTCCTCATCCAGCAGATAAAAAAATTAGACTCCGCTTTTGCCCTCAGACATACCCAAATTTTAATGTACACAAGAAACACAAATTTGTAATTGTTCTGTAATATAATATGTATCCAATATTAAACAGATTTCTATGACATTTATCTTAGCTCCCTGATCACAGCTTAATAAAAGTATAATTATGACCTTTAAAAGTATTATCGCCTGATCCGCACTTAATCGGCATTCTTAGGTTGAAATCTTGGCTATTGCAAGGGGGCTGCTGCATTTCATTGCCTGATGATCATCTAGATTGTGTGCATTTTGAGAAAGGATGAGCCTGCTGTTAATCACCAAATCAGGGGCTTGAAAAATAGTCATTGAATGTTGAGTAAATACATGAGGTGTTTGGGCATGTCTTAAACGTATTCCGATTGGTACCCATGGGAAGGTGGCCCAAAAGGAACAGGGCGATTGAGAGGATGGGAGGATGAGGCAGGGGTTGGGGCAGGGCTACATTAGGAATGAGCAGGGAGTCAGTCCTGATAGTTGGCCAACATATCTGCTTTAAGCAGAACTATCCTGGTTGACTGAAGACCCTAAAGTCTCAGATGGCTGTCTACCAGCAGAGCCAAATCCTTCCTTTAAAGCTCTAGAATGTCACAGATGTTAGGCATTGGTTTCGATACAAAATATGCTTTGGAGGAACAATAAGATTTCTCCCATGGGATTAAGTACCCAACCTCTTTTGGAACCACAATGACATTTGTTGGAGAAGGATGGAATACACCACTCATGACTGATAACAGTCATGGAAGCTTAGATGAAGGTTATAAACCCTAGGAGAATATTTAGGACAGTTTCAGTGTTTCTCTTTCAGGCTTAAGGGATAGATAGCAGTGGGTTCTTGGGCAGAAGACCACATCCCAATGTGGTCACTTGTAACCCTGTGAACAGCCGTATGGGACGAGGGTAGTGAGTGACATTAGTCTTTCTGCTGGGAACTAGAGTTTTCCACCACAAACGATGCAGCCTGGCTGAGGCCCAGCTGGAGGAGAAATCATGGTCCTTGCATCTGAACATTCTGATGTGCCTATTTGGGTGGGGGGGAGGGGTAGAAAGGAGAAAAATGTGATCTGCACTCCTGTGCCAATTTGGGAACATGCAGATCTGTTTGATTTTGATTGGGAGAGAGAATAAAGCATTTGAAGTTATTCTGGTTAGTCTGTGCAGAAATCACACGCTACACCTAACAAATTCAACAATTTCATAGAGCCGTCGTCAAGCGTGTGAGTTACGATTTTATTCATTCCGCTTGTTCAGTGAGTCAGGCTCTGACAGGGGGTTGATTTGTTGTTTAATATTTGGGGGGGATTATTTTGGTAGATCCGTTAACGTGTTTACTTAAATACTGTGTGGTAAATGAGATGTTTTCGTTTGTTGTGATAGGTACTTATAAAGGCAACGTACAGCACTTCACGCTTAACACAGCCCTGCCTGAGTCCTTAACGCGGAGCCGGGATTCTCACAAGGACTCCTCTGTCTGTTTGGGAAGTGCCAGCTTCGTTTCACCCAGAGAAAAGCAAGACTTGAGCAGGGCTGTCGAGCCCCGAAGCCCAGAACTGAGCTGGAGGGGGCCTTTCCCAATCGCTAGCTCCAGACACCACGCTAGGACTAAAGATTGTGGGCGGCAGCAAAAAGCTCAGAGGAGGAAATTTATTCTCCTTGCTTGTTTTATGGTTCTTAGGGTGTTACCATAACAGCATGGATTCTTCCCTGAACTCAGCGGAGCATATGGGAAGCCTATACTTAGCTTATCATTTCAAACCTTCCCTCCCCCACATCCATCTCCCCTCAAGGAGGTCTCAATATGGTACCAATGCTGTAGGTAAAAAAAAAAAAAGTTGAATTGAGTGAAGTGTCCATTCCCCCTGCCCCATAGGCCAGCAGTGATGTGTCCTGAGCTTTGACTGGAGGTTCAATTGACCACTAACATGCAAAGACAAAATCGTTCACAAAATGATTGTCTTATCAGTCACGGAAGGAGAAACATGGTCGCCATATCTGAATCCAGTGTGGGGCCAGCAGAACAGAGATGGTTGTGGCCAAAGACAGCCACCAAATAGGCAAAACAAAAAAAGGCAGAAGACAATCTTTAAAATTAGCCATAAATGGCAAAAGAGACCAAATGAGAATGTGCTTCTCCGCTAAAAAACAGGCAGCGTCTAAGAGTTGGTCTCGTATAGGAAATCATCTGGTCTTCTAGCAGTGGTGTCTAAGGGTCTTTAGATCTGGTGTTTGCAAGTATAAATTAGAAAGTCAGCAGTTAAGCACATGCCTGCAACACCCACAGGAAGTAACCGGAGCTTCCTGGTTTTGTTCTGGGATGGATACTAGGTCGCATCACAAAACGCTATTACCAAGCCGTCAACTGTTCTTTTAATGTCTAAGTCATTTCTAGGATGGCACAAGTCCAAGTCTAATTCACCGAAACAGAAGAAATCTATAAACACCTGCATGTAATTGATTAGTAAGTTGGGGCTTCTTTAACTGGCTGTTCAGTCCTCTATTCAAAGCAACACACTAAAACAAAGAACCAGCAACAGCAAGTCGTTGACATTTTGCCAAGTTATTATTTTTGTAAAGGGGGTTATTATATTTGGGGCGTTAACCCTGGATTCCCCAAGACCTACCCCTCCATTAAAGTTCTATTCACTGGACTGAGAACTGCGAGGTCATTGGACAGCATTGTTTATTTTTTTACGTAAAAAACAATTACGTGAAAAAGGACTGGTGCCAAGGGCACGTTATCTAATTTGGGCTTCTGTAGATGGTAAATATACTCTTTAACCCCAGAGAGTAGGGACTGATCTTCCCCCATCTCCATGTACCTGCAGATTTGGTTCTATATACCTTTTTGGTGATTTTTTGAATTTCATGTCAGAGCTGGGGTCACTCTTGTTGGAGAGTGTTGGTGTTTGAGCAGAGAAAGATGAGGCAAGACAGAAGTTCAGCAGGTGAGGGTTTACGAAGAGACTTTGGGAGAAGAAAAGGAAAGAGAAAGAAATGTACCTGATGAAGAGTGGCACTGAATTGAACTTCAGGGAGTCAGACTGTGATTTGCAAAGAACTCACCCCAGAGCTAGAGTCACATAACCCTGTGCGCAGGGATAGAAACTTGAGAGTCAGTTACAGTGCAATCCCCAAAAGATTCTCAAGCGTTTGATTATTTTGAAAGTCTGGATCAGGGACCCAAGAAGGAGGATTGCACATCAGAAACAGCTCATGTCGTAAAATCTGCCTGTTAATAGAATCTGGCCTTCTATTAAAACAGATCAAAACAAAAACAAAGCATCTCTTTGAAACTGGGAACAAGAGGGATTACAGTTTCCCTCAAAAAAGGAACAGTAGATGGGAACCCCCACAATTACTAATTTAAGATGTATAAAGTGTCACTGGGCAGTCTATCTAGAGACGGGGCCGAGGTGAGCCCAACCCTCCCTCTTAGTCGGGAAGTCACGGCCGTAACTTCAAAACCAACACAGAGAGTCTAGGATATTTGGTTTGCCAAATAACATGTTGTTTTCAGGGTAAGAAATTGTTATTCACGCCACTGCCCAGAAGTAAAATCGTATTTAACAAAATAGAAGCCAGCGTCTAAGGGTTTAAAAATTTCTCCCGCCATTGTGATCAGCATCTGCTGAGCCTGCCCTCCACACATGTCACGTGTGCGGCGCACAGAGCGGTGCTTGAAACGTAGCTGAGAGCTGGGACCATCCTCCAGGGGAGGGCTGTGGCAGATTTCAGTGTTGGAAGACAACTCTGAGGATGTCCGTTCCCAACCCTTTCCTGAAGTGTGGGCGACACTGTCAGGTGGCTCACAGATGCAGCATTAAATTGGATTGGCTTACACACTGAGAAAGTTGTTTCTTTTTCTATTCTATTTTAAACCTTCTGTTTGAGTAAAGAAGAAAGCCTTGGGTTTGGTAATAGTGTGTCTAACACCTCTGACACTTACTAACATCCCTTTTCAACAATCCGAGGGAAGGCTTCAGACAAGGAGTCTTGAAAAAGCAATGTTTGGGTGGAATTTAGTCACATTGGATTGGGTTTTCTCCCCCACTGCATTTACTTTTAGGTTACTTTATTTATGACTAGTGACCCTGATTTTCTAAGAGATTGCAGGCAGGAGCAGAGTGTGCATGTCGGGGGTGCTGCAGACGTGGGCGCTGCTCCAGGGGTGCGAGGGTGGAGGCAGCAGATTTGGGAAGAGGCAGCACCTGGGGCACTGGATGGATTTGTTTATAGAGATTTTCTGCCAGAGGTGGTCCTCATCACATTCTTTGTACCAAGCAGTGAGCTGGATCCAAGTCTGTGCCAAAGCAAAAGGATTGAGAATATGTGGTCACCTGGGCCAGGGGTCAGGTGATGGCAATGGATGAACTGGGAATCCTTTCCCTGAAGCAGAGCTGGTGGCCACATGCTGGGTGGTACGTCCTGTCTCCCACCCACCCTCACACCAACAGTGTAAGAAGAACATATATGTGCTCACGTAAAACCAAAACTCACTAAATGTTTGCACTGTGCTAGAAAATCAGACAGACATACTGATACCCAAGGAAACAAAATGGTAAAAAACCAAGATATTGGAAGAGGGAGAGTGTAGCTCAAGTGATAAGAGCACATGCTTAGCATGCATAGAGTCCTGGATTCAATCCCCCGTACCGCCTCTAAAAATAAATAAATAGACCTAATTACCTACACACACACAAAAAATAAGATATTGGAATAAGTATAATTATTTTCAGACAGAGTTGAACATTACATCCAGAAATAAGAGACAGAGAGAGACCTTGGAAATTAAAAATGTTGTCTGATTATAGAAAAAGCTCAATGCTTTGACTAAATAGTTAAATGGGTCACTGAAGAGCCAGTGGTAACCTGGAAGACAAAGGTGAGGGATTCTCCCCGAACCCAGTACAAACAGACAAGCAGATAGAAAATATAAAGGAATACCGGAGGGTCCAGGAAGATAGGCCCAGGTATTTCCATATCCATCTAAGAAGCGTTCTAGAAGGAAAAGGAGTAAATGGAAGACAGGAAATGAAGAAAATTTTCTGTTAAAAAAACCCCTCAAAACCGTAAAATTAAAAATAAAACCCCAAGGATCCTGAAAGTGAAACATCCCACCCAATTTCCAAGTGTACATATCATGTGAATGTTAGACTTGACTAGCCAGTCAACAAGCTAAGTAAAATCCAAATAGAACTTTGTAGCCAGCAAAGGAGATAGAAACACACACAGACACACAGACACACAAGTAGCGCTTGTAAAACTAGTAAAATCTGAAGTTCTGTGGATCGTACCACTATCAATCTGCTGGTTGTGATATTGGCAGTAGGAAGAATTTTAAGATGATCCCATTGACTCTCACTCTTGTGTAATCCCCTGCCTTTAAGTGTGGGCAGAACCTGTGAATATAACGCAATTTCATTCCCATAATTATTTTAAGTTATACGGAAAAGGGGGTTTTCCATATTGAATTAAGGCCCCAAGCCAATTGACCTTAAGATGTGGAGATTGCCTTTCAGCCACGTGGTTGCAGAGCACAAGCCCTCATCAAACCCTGAACCTGCCCCACCTTGATCTTGGACTTCTCCAGAATTGCGAGACATAAATGTTGTTAATGAGCAAGCAAAAAAAAAAAAAAAAAAAGATATGGAGATCATCCTTGGTGGGTCAGGTTTAGTCATGTGATACCTTAAAAAAGGGACTGGACTCTTGCTGGTGAGAGAGATCACGAGATGCGAGAGGAACTCCATCACTGGCTTTGGAGCTGGAGGAGACAACATGGCAAGGAAAGCAGCAATACCTGGAAGCTAAGAATGGCCCCTGGCTGACGGCCAGCAAGGGGGCAGGGATCTCAGTCCTACAGCCGCAAGGAACTGAATTCTGCCACAACCACATAGGCTTGAAATAGGACCCTTGAAATAGGTGAGAGTGCAGGACAGTCAACCCTTGGTTTTAGCCTGTGAGACTCTGAACAGAGAACTCAGCCGCATGTGCCCAGGCTCCTAACCTACAGAACAGGGACTTAGTAAATGGGTGCTGTTTTAAGCCACCACATTTATGGTAATTTGCTACAGAGCAATAGGAAACTAATACACTGTTCACTGTAGCTATGCCAGATGCCATCATCAGGGACAAGTGGGGGAAGGAGACACAGACTGTCTCTTTTCTATTTTCTATTACAAATTTTTTATGGATCTACAATTACTTCAAAATTAAAAGTTTGTTTTTTCAAAAAAGGTTTAAAAAACAGAAATTGCACATTCTTTTCAAATACATGCCAGTTTCCAAAAGGGACCACGTGTTATGCCACAAGGACATTTTAAATTTTTCAGAAATCATACAGGTCTTAATCCCTGACCACAATGCAGAAATTAATCAATTAATAAAACATGGGCAATAAAAAACAACAACAAAATATAAATTAAAAAATACACTTCTTAATGATTCTTGGATTAAAAAAGAAGACAAATGACAGGCTACTTCAAAACGAGCGATAATGGGAGGCCCACGATGTAGCCACAAAGTCGCATTTGAAAGGAACAGTTTTGCCTACATTTACAAGACAAGAAAGGCTGCAAAGAACTGAGTTATGCTTTCACCTCAAGAAGCTAGAAAAAAAATCAAAGTAAGCCCAAGAATGGAATTAGTAAACATGAAAGCATAAATTATAAAGATCAAAAGCTAACAGCAACAAAATATAGATGTGGTGAACAGAGCAAAGACAGGTGAGCAGCATTCAACATGTTGAAAGGACAGGACTTAACCTTACAGCATTAAAGAGAATATATTAAAACACCAAAAATTTAAAAATCCGTATAAAACAGATGTCTTCCTCTAAAAATAAAAATGTCCAAGACTAGAGAAAAAAAGAAATAGAAGCATCTTGCAGGCCGAATTCCATAAAATATATTGAAAGGATGTTCAAGGATCTGTGCCTGAAAACAACGGCAGGTCCAGGAGATTTTATGGCAAATTCTATAGACATTTGCAATTTATATAAACAGTGTCAGAGCATAGTAAAAACAGATTTAAAAATCCTAAACTATTTGCACATCAAATCTTGGATTTATCAGAATAATACATCATAACCAACAAGAATTGGTCCTAAGAAAGCTAAAAGAGCTCAACACTAGAAAATCCATTAATATATGTTACTACATTAATGGTTTAATATAGAAATTTATGATTATCTCAACAAATGCCAAAATATCATTTGCTATAAAGTCACCTCATACGTTAACAGAACTACAAAACTCAACTTACCTAATAATCTCAAAGGAGGCACTAAGCAAGGCATGAAATCCAGAAGCCATTAAACAACAGTCATACATTTTACTGCATTAAAATACATGCAGGGCCAAAATACAGTATACACCACAACCCAGTGCAAGGTGTTAACAAGAGAAACTGGGTGGGCAGGGATCCAGGGGAGAGTGGCTATATAGGAATTGTCTGCTTTCCATGCCATTTTTTTGTAAACCTAAAACTGCTCTAAGAAATAAAGTCTAATAACTTTAAAAATTCATATATGTATATATAGATGTAAATCTACATTATGTCTCTATATATGTCTGTATATTAACAAACAGTAACAAAAAACAACAAACTACACAAAACACTGGCAACACATCTTTCTCATATTGTTGCAGAAAAAACGGCTCGGTGTTTCAGCTCAGTTGTAACAGCAACCTGGATCCGGGCGAGAGACCAGGCAGCACTCAGAGAGTTGGGGAACTCAGGTTTACTACGCCAGCAGACCCAAAAGATTTAAAACTTAAAGCTGTGGACCCCGTCTGTAGGTTTACACAGGCCTTTTATAGGCTGCCAGTTTTACACTTTGCAACATCATATGCAAATAAAGTACAACAGAAGTTGACCAACCAGGAACAAGCTCTGTAGAAATAGACCAATCAGAAGTGAGCTCCATGCAAATGAAGTACTACAAATGGACCAATCAGAAGTTAGGGAAGTGGACCGATCAGAAGTGGGAGTAATAACCAATCAGAAGTGAGCTCAGGGAACCAATAGAATTCTACGTGTAAGTTAGCCGCTTCAGAGGCAAAAAGTGAGATAAAGGCTCTCGGCCAGGGAACCCGACGGTGCTGGGAGGAGGGCAGCGGCCCTCCCTAGGGGTCTTGCTGGTGTTTTTATGGGGCTTCCCGCCTCAATATCTTGTTAGTAAAACTGTGAGCTGGAGCGTGGTCTCTTAGAAAATTCGACAGTGTGAATGAAAATTTAAACTCCAAATACTCTGTAGTTGAACAAATCTATTTTTATGAGTTTCACATACAGAAATACTCATAGATGAATGCAAATATTTATCTGTAAATGGTTTTATTCCAGATTATGTTCAGTAGGGAAAAACTGAAAACTGCCTAAATGGCCATCAAAAGATTACAGGGACAATGACACTGCCGTGTAGTGAAACACCAGGCAGCCATGTTTGTGAAGAAGAAATAGATATGGAAGTACTGATACGAAATGACGTAGACACAGGTGTAGCTGGCAGTCTGGTGGCAGCCAGCAGCAGGGGCACGGATCCGCTGGTGGTTGCTGAGGGGTGTGTGTGTGAGAGAGAGGCAGCGACAGCAACTAAGCACAGCCTACCTCGAGAAGGATGCACGGGAAAAAATGTCCACAGAGCCGCACTAGGGGAGGGAGTGGGGGCTGGAAGTAAGGGGTGTGAGGGGAATTCCTTTTCACTGTTCATTTTTATTTTCTTTGAAAATTTTCTCATGTACGTGTACTTTAAAAAAAATCTTAGTGGGGAAAAAACAGGAAACTAAAAATATAAGAGAACGTTCTTAACTGGATAAAGGTTTTCTATTTCAAACCTACAATAGTCAGACTTCAGAGTGACACATTAGAAGCAGCCCCATTAAATTCAGACATAAAATAAGGATATGTGCCACCTATGCTAATATTCAAACTGTATATATAAATACTAGTATAAATATTAGAAATGATATAATGATCACTTTCACAAATGTTACAATTATCTACCTAGAAAATCCAAAAGAATCAACTGAAAAATTAACTAGAACTATATTTTTATTTTATTAGAATAATTTTTATTTATTACAAGATGTTTATCAAGGCAGTCAAATAAATACAGGATTCGCATACAGTAATCAATAGCTTTTTTATGCATCAGGCAAAACCAACCTAAAAATATAACCTAAAACACATACACTCAAAATAGGCACATTTCAAAATATACAGGAATAAACATAGAAAAGAAGCATACACGTATGTGAATAAAATTATAAAACTACTGAAAAACATAAGATTTGAATAAATGGGTATAAATATAAATAAATGGTATAAAGATGTCAATTCTCCTATAAATTAGTATCTAAATTCAGGGATATCCCTATCAAATTGCCAATGGATTTACTTGATAAGTTTATTCTAAAATTCACCCATAGGAAAAATATCTAAATAGAAACAAGAAAATTTTAGTATAGAATGATGGTGATGCTGCTTAGTTTAAAAAAGGGTAATATGAATGGCCACCAAGTGGGAAAAGACGATTTTCACTAATAATCAGAGAAACACAAAACAACAAAATTGTAAGATACCACTTTTTTGTCCTTAAATCTAAAAGATAATTTGAGCCGGAGGGCCAGGGGGTGGTGAAGACCCAGAAACTCAAAGATACTGTTGGTAGTGGTTTAATTGGTCCAGTCTTTTTCAAAGATAATTTGGCAGCATTTATTAAAAGTCTATGCATACTGTCCAGTCCAGCATTAACAAGGTAAGTTTCAGAGATTCTCCTGAGTGCAGGTGGACATGCACCCAAAGGTTGATCATGCATGTTCGTGCAGCACCAGCTCTGACTGCCGAAGATTAGAAACAATTCAAATGCTCATTAATAAGATAGTTTTTTTAAAATATGGTACATCCATATTAGGGAATACAGTGTAGTCGTTTAAAAAACAAACCAATCTATTCACACTGATACTGCAAGAACTCCAAGATACATTATGTACTTCAAGAATATTACACTACGTACTGTGTAACATAATGCACGTTCAAAAATATTATGTAGTTATGCCCATGTATATGATTGTAAATGCACAGAGTAAAAGCAAATGGTTAGCTTACTTCTGGGGACAGGACAAGGATTAGAGATGTGCTGAAATCAAAGGGGACTCCTGCTTCCTCTGTTTTGTTTGAAATTTCAAAATGAAAATGTAGGCATAGATTAATTATATAATTTCTTAGCTCTCCCGAAAGTTAATGTGGCAATTAAAAATTGTATTTAAACACATTTTCATTTAAAACACATCCATTTAAAATGTGTGTGTCTTCACACATCTTTATTTCATAAAGGAGTTGAATTTTTTCAACTTTATTAAAATGATAAAAATATTTTAAAGGTGAAGACTGGTAACATTATCTGTTGCCTTTCTGGTTTCTCAATATAAGGACTTTAATCTCTATGTTGTCACTGCAAGAAAACTTCACCTCAGCGTTAAGGCACATGTGGTCTATAATCTCTAATTTTAAACAAATCTTATGTCAAATCTGATGTAGTGCTGGATCGGAAAACACATACTTTTAGAATGTCCGATGAAATAACAATATTGCAAAACTCATCAAGAATCTTCTGGCAAGATTAGGGCTCCAGTGGAGAATTGGCCTTTTTGTTCATCATGAACCTTACTTTTGGATTCTTTTTCAAAAACTCCATATAACTTTGCTGGGGAATAAATTTAAAAGTGTTCCATATCTCATTATAACGTCTTGGAAAGCGTCTGAAAATTGGGACCACCACAGCTTCCCGATAGACATAGGATATCTGGTTATTTGAAAAGCCATCGAGACAAGATGGAACATAGTCACATGCCCAAAGATTGAAATTTCTTGAAATGTGTTGCCTTTTTTCTGGGGAGACCTTCTTACGTCCCAGGCCCTGGAGAAGGATCACAAGAAGATTAGGAGAAAAATGTTCAAGGTTACACAGTCCAGAGGTCTTTAGCAAAACCAGCTCTGTGACATCCTATGTTTAAATGCACAGTATGACCACCCTTTACCAGAGGTACCCTTTACCAACCTGTTGAGGGCCTTAAATTGACACCCACAACATCCTGGTTCTCACAGCCTTCCACTCCACACCAAAGGCACTGGGCTTCTAGAGACATGGAGGGCAGAACCAGAGAGACCCCAGCCTGGACTCTCAGAGACCCCAAGTAGGTTCTCTGCAACCAAGTGGTTCGTCAGCATATCTGTCCCACACCACATCCCCAGTGCCCTATGGGATACATGGTTCTTACTCCGAGAGGTCCAAAGATTCTCTCCCATCTTAGAGGACTCCCAGTGAAGGGAGCAGCACCTTTGGGTCTCATCCCACAGGAAACATAAAATGAAGTAGCAGAAATGAAACACCCCAAAATTATTATAACAACATGAATGTGTTAAATTCTCATATAAACAATGACTATTGGATTTTTTTAGAAATCGTGTTCTATTCTAATAATAATAAAAAACAAATCCAAAACAAAATGACTACAAAGTATCAAGTCAAAGGAATGGAACATGATATAAGGGGGAAATGTTAATTAAAAAAAATAATAGTGGCAAAACTAATATCACAATGTAGAATCCATGGCTAGAAGTATTAACGCATATGAAGAGGGCTACTTCATATCGATAGGTAGCAAAGGCCATCAAGAAAATAAAATAGTCATGAATTTTTGTGCAGAAAGGTGTGGTATTAAACTATATCAGGCAGAAAAAAAAATTATAGAAACTCAAGAATAATCTTAGGAGGAGAAATTGGCAGCTAAGGACAAATATTAAGAAAAGGATATGAAGGATTTAAATAACATAATTAACAATCCTGAATTAATAAATATAAAGAACTTTGTAACCAACGGGTGGGGAATACATATTCTTTGTAAACACCCATGAAATTTTAATTTTATATAATTCTGTATTATTTGAAATTTTTATAGGAAACATTTACTTCAGCAATTTAGAAAAACATTTTAAACATTCTATTTAGAGAAGCAGGCAGAGTGGATATTCTGCTTCTTTATTCAACACTCTGCAGAGGCCAAATTTTTTTTGGTTAAACCATTTCAATTTAGCCTAGATACTGTCTCCTGGAAGAAAAGGTAACTTTAGGCAAATTGTTTAACTTTGTCGGCTGTCAGTTTCCTCACCTCCAAATTGGGGATAATAAGAGTAATTGGCCAGGAGGATTGTGGTGAGGATTAAATGGGATAATATGAGGTGCTAGCATACAGCAAATGCTTAATAAATGGTGGCTATTATTAACATTATCACTGTCATCATTGACTTTCAGGTTTGGTAAAGATTCTCAGGGGTCACCTGATACAACCCTCTACCTAAAATACATTAATCCTGTGCTGTCCAGTTTGATGGTCTCTAGCCACATGGGCTATTGGACACTTAAAATGTGCATCTTCCAAACTGAGATGTACCATGAGTGTAAAATACAAACTGGATTTTAAAAACTTAGTTTGGGGAATGTAAAATATCTTCTTAATAACTTTTGATTGATTATAGGTAGAATTGATAGTTTGGGGAATTATTGGATTAAATAAAATATATTAAAATTAATTTTACCAGTTTCTTATTTTTACTAATGTGGCCATCAGGAAATTTAGAATTACATATAATCTATCTCACAGTCTATTTCCATTGCACAGTTCTGTGCTCACCACCACTAACAACTGCTCCAATGATGGGGGAATCACCAGGTCTAGCGAAAAGACTATTACAGTTATTCAGAAGTCCTTCTTTATACCATGTAAGCTCCCTGTCCTTTGGACTCCTCCTTGTGGGTCCTGGCTCTGCCATCCAGAGACACACACAGGCAATCCCTTCTTCCCATGACAGATCTTCCTAAGAAAGCTCACAAATGAGACCGTTTATGGGAAGGTACTTTGAGAAGCGTGATGTGCATGAAAACATACGCCAGAGGAAGACGGGTGGGTGCAGACTTTGAAAGCTGCGTGGGACTTTGAGAACGTCATGCTCCCCCCCCCCCACCCCCCTGGCAACCTCCTGTGAGGCTTTAATTTTGACCTTGTTCCAATTTTGAGGTCAGTCCTCTCTCTTCAACATGTCAGAGAAAACCAAGAACCCTGACGTCCCTCTTCATTTCATTAGCAAGTTGGAGAGAAATACTCACGGAGTCAAAATAGTATCCAGAGTTCTGAAAGCTGTGCCGATTGTCATGCACGGAGAAGGGGAAGTTGTTATTCACTGCTTGCTGGAAAAGAGCGAGGGGAGAGGGAAAGACACACATCAGAACTGCAGTGTGTTTCCAGAACCCGCCTACAGTGGCATGGAGGGAAGATGGAGGAGGCAAAGTCACCTCCCAGGAAGAATGAAACCCATCGGCCGTTTGCTGGAGCAAACAGCATGGGGGTGAGGTCGCAGGCTTGCCCGTCAGCTCAACGCTTTGAAACTCAGCCTTACGGCCAACTTGCTGAAAATCATAAAAATTCTCTTTGAAGCACCTTATCGGAGGCAAGGCAAGGAAAGCTTATAGGCATGGAATTGAAAGCTGGAGAGGAAATTCAAGGCCATCTTCTTCATCCTGTAAGGATCCTGGAAGACCAGAGCACTGGCCCAGGGGGCCCAAGTGTGAAGTCAATACCTCCTTCCCCCTCAGCCACTTCATGCCCCAAAAGTTGCTCATGAACTGGCCAGGAAGGTAGAATGTGCGTGTTAAGAACTTTGTCCATAGACTGGGCCAGGTGGAGAGGGGTATAGCTCAGTCGTAGAGCATATGCTTAGCATGCACAAGGTCCTGGGTTCAGTCCCCAGTACCTCCACTGAATAAATAAATAAATAAAACCCCTACCCCCCCCCAAATTTAAAAATAAAAAGGAATTTTAAAAAGAAAGAAAGCTTTGCCCATAGAGGAGCCTTAATTTTATTGTCCGGACCAGGATGTAGTTTCCTCTAGAGAGTATTTGGGGTTGTCATAGTGACCAGTTATGAGGTGGACATGCCACCAGAATTTAGGAATCCAGGGAGGGTAAGTGAGCAGTTCCCTCCAAGGAAGAGCTGTCTGGCCAGAAGTGCCAGCAGTCCCAACCCGTGAGGAGCCACAGGGCATGTGGCTGTGGCCAGTGCTCTGGACTCACCTTCTCCCGGACTTTGTAGATTGGTGGTAGCTTCCCCTCCACTTGCCGAGACAAACGTGGACTCTGCGGCTCTTTTAACATAGCACATGTGATGGATTCTGGTGTCTTTTGCACGAGTCCAATGTGAGGGAACTGGAAAACAGCACACGACCTGATTAAAACCAGACACATCTGAATCTCCAAGCCAAGTATCAGGGCTTCCTCTGTAAAGTGATTAAAATGCAATTTGGGTGTTTCTGGCATGCAATGGAAATGGCATAATTTTTGTAATTTTCAAGTGTTCTTTCCAAGACAAAAAATATTGTAATGGCCCAAGGCCATCGGTGCTGGTTGTTTCAAGTTACGGGGGCCACCCTGCTGCTTGGAGCCTGGAAATATTCCCTCTGTCTCTGTGGAGGGTGTGGCCCTGTGGGAGTGAGCTGCTGTGCTCTGAGGAGTCAGAAGTGTGTTACTTGAGATCCTCCTTCTGGTCAGGGAGCTCCCCACACTTGGGGTCAAGGATTCAACCCATGTTCAAAGGGATGAGCCAACCTCCTGCAGGTATGAGGTGGACCTCAGGACGCAGGGAAGGTGAGGAGAGAAGGGTCACAGTGAGTCTCCACTGCGAATGCAGAATGGTAGGGGGTGGGAAGTTCACTGGGGTTCCTGGGGGTGGGCTGGGGGGTGGGCTTTAGCATCTCCCTATGAACAGAAGGAAACAGGACTGGGCCAAGGGAGGCAGTCCCAGCAAAGGCCTCGACCAGCCCCACAGTGAGCCCTAGACATGCGGTGTGCTCTCAGAGTTGTCCTGAGCTGGAGGGAAAGGACTGGTCCTCTGTATGCCTTCATCTATCAGTCACTGGGTAGAAGAGGAAGGTGGGGGGCCCAGGAAGAGGGGGTGACCTTGCAGAGTCAGCTCTTTCCAGCCAGGGAATACCCAGGACTGGACCTCCCAGGCCACACTCTCGGCAGCTGTGGGAAGGACTCCACTCCCGAAGGGGCATGTGGGCGGCCTTGGTGGCCACTGTAGCTCACCCCCCAATTTTATTTCAATGGCACCTCTTAAAAGCCACTCCAAAAAAGTAGGCTTTGAAGCAGGGATCCCTAGAAGAGGGATATGAATGGGAACTAAAATACACACAGAAGGCAATACCCCATCACGTGGTGAAAATTCCTACAGGAGGAGGAAGGATAATGGGGGTGGAGGGGTCACAGACAGCAGATTCAAAGGCCCTGAGTCCAATTCTAGCTCTCTCTCCTACAAGGTGGACCTTCTGCAAGAGACTTAATTTTTCCAGGCCCCAGTTTCTTTATCTGCAAAATGGGAATAATAATACCTACCTGATAGGGTAGATGTGATTAAAAGCAGAGGCGCATGCACCCAGAGAGTGTTCGGTAGCTGTTAGCAGGTTCATTGTTGCTCACAGCTGTCCCCTCCCTTGTCCCTAAACCCACTGCCATCACCCCCAGGCTAGACTTCTTTCCTCCCCTTCGACATTATTAATGATACTGGCCAACATTGCTGTTCTCTCCTATTCCTTCTCAAGTCATAATATAACTGTATATCCAGGTGGCTTCTGTTTAATTCATGCACAAGAGTATGTTTCTGTATGCTATTTACAGCAAAAGGTGGAGAGATGATGTCATTGACGTGGTGTACTTGGGGCATTGCCGGCAGAGCAAAGAGAAGCAATGGACTAGATGACACTTAGCAACGGAGTAATCCTTTAAACGCCATGCTGAGAGGAAAGAAGAAACAGAATGAGATCTGTAATCCAACCCCATTTATGCAAATAAATGACCCCCCCCCACACAAGACAACAATGCGTAATTCACCAGAACGCATCTGAGTCAGAGAACTCTCATTGAACACACGCGAACGGCGGCCGGTGGGGCGAGGAGAGTAGGAACGGAACAGCCACGCCAGCCAACACACTGTCGTGCGGCCGGGCTCCTCCACTGAGCAGCAGGAACCTGGCGACAGGGACACCTCGGAGGAAGGCATCAGGGAAGGAGGAAGACCTTTTTTCCATTCGTTTAAATGATTTTTAAACCAAGGGCATCTATTCCATTGTCTTGTTTTCCACAACGGAAATAACTGTATTTGTCTCTGATCAGAGTTGTAACACCTACTCATGGTTTAAAATAGTTCAAACAAGAAAGAAAAACATAAGAAAGGAAAGAAAATGCCCAGGAATCCCACCACTCTTTCCCCTTAACTCTTTGTCATGCGTCCCTATGCAACTGCACACTCCTATGTGTGCAAAATTTTGCATAATTGGATCATTGTAAATGTGATTTTTGAAAAGTTATGAGTATCTTTTTATTTAACAGTAACTTTCAGTTACTCCCTCCTCCCCCTTCTTGACACCCCCACTGCCACCCCAGGTAACAGTAAGAACAAGCGAGCTTTCACATGATCCTTTACAAACACCAGTACGTGCAGTGGGGATTT